>NC_071469.1:89312363-89618950 GCF_028500815.1 Rissa tridactyla
TGTGGATTTTGAATGCTTACCTGAAAAGGAGTTGAGGAGTGAAATTTGTTGAATGATGCTTTAATTTGCAAGAAGTATGTGGGTTTTAGCTAGTGAAGAACCTCGCCTTTTTTTTTTTTTAACATAGATTTACAGGCTATCCTGTAATTTTCACTGATGGTGTAAAACGTTTTGAATTGTAAGTAAAAATTGCCCATTGGCAGCAATGAGATAGAGTTGGAAAAGCCAAAGGGCATCTCTACCCACTCAAATATTTCAAACTTATGTCACCTTGTTAAGGCATGCATATTTACGTCACTGTAGATGCTTTTATATTTTTTGATACCGAGCCTTTTGACCTTTGGGAGTGTTGAACTATTCCTCCGTTGGCTACGAACCTGGCTTCACGCTGAGAATTTCTGGCAGCCGTGCTTAATACGGACAAAAATGGGTGATCGCTGGGAGTGATTATTGCAACATTTATGCCCGTTGCTGCAAACAGTCTGTGCAGGTATCTGCATGTCTGTGTGTGTGTTATGCTTTTCACTCTTTTTTTTAATATCGCTGAAAGAGCTAAGAAGTTATTTGAATTGCTTTCGGGCCAGCTGAGGAACAGGACAAGAAGGGAAACTAGAGTATGGAAAAAAACCCACCCCTCCTAGTAAAATGTCAACCCGTCTTCTTGCTCTGCGCCCGATGATTAATCGCAAAGGCAAATGTCCGACAGACGTTAAATATCTGACCAAAACGTGGTTGAAATCAGGGAGATTTTTTCACAGTCTTTGGGTTGGACACTGTTTCACGTGAGGTTAATGTTTTGTAAGGTTTTGGTTCAGTGTTTTACATTTGCAGCAAGGTCTTCATGTCACTGCTTTCTGTGAAAATAAACTGCTTGTAATGTAAAGCTGTAGCTTTGAGCAGAGATTCCCCCACTTTGAGGCTGGGGCTGAAGTTAGCCGGGGTCATAAAGTTCAGAAGAATACCATGAGTGCCACCTTACTGGTTTTAGGGCACACGTGGGTGATTTGCTTAGTTTCGGCTGGGTGATCTGAAGCACTGGTAGAAACTAATGATTCTGTTTGTAACTTTTATTTATTGCAGGCTGCAAACAGTTACCTGAGGGATCAGTGGTTCCATTCTTTGCAGTGGAAGGTAAGTTCTGCACTTCATTGTCTTCTTTGTCTGCCTCTAAGAATACTTTTTAGCATTCCCTATTCCTTCACTGTAAAAGCCCTCAATGGGTAAAGTATTTTTCTTACAGAAACCCTAAATCAGAACATGTATGCAGTTTCAACTTGTTCATATTGTGACTGAAGTGGGTAAATTAACTTGTTACGTAGGCCAGCTTTATCAGCATGTGTGACTGGCTTCGAAAAGTAGATAGCCAGTAAATTCACATTTAAACAGTAGAGAGATTGGATGGTTTCGGTTTTGCACGATGAGACTACAGCCTAATCATATGCTCTGGACTCTTGGGCTATTTGGGTTTTTTATTTGTTTGTTTCTTTCTTTTTCTGAGAAACTAGGGAGAAAAGCTGTCTTTTAGAGCTGCTTATTTTAAGTAGCACCAATCTGTTATGCATCAGCCTGTGTCTATGCTTTAGGATGATTTGGATTTAAAGGCAGTTTCCATTTCAGAGGTCTCAAGCCCTTTCTCATTTTCAGTGGGCCCTGAGTAGGGGAAGCGGATCACAGCGACAACATTGTCTCTCAAAAGCAGCACATTCCTCATCAAAAACTGTAGCTGCTGACCTTTGGATGGAATCTGTACGGATCTTTGCAGCTGGAAACAAGTTTTGGCCAGATGCTGAATATGGTTGTCCTCTCTTGTCTTGCGGTGGGAAATACAAGCGGTAGCTTTTCAGCTCAGGACTTGTTTTCGGCAGGGTTTCAGTGAAGTCAGCCAGGTTGGCTGTGGAGCTAATCAAGATTTCAGCCTGCTGACAGCAACCACATGTGAAAATATAAGGAAGTCCCTCCCACCAAACTGGTTTTTTTGTAGGTGTGTTTGATAGTTGCAAAATAGCCGTGTGGCAAAACGACAGTGTTGGTGTGCTTTGTGTGGCCATCAGCATCTGGCAGAACCGTATTCTGAGCAGATACAGGTTCTTATCAGTAGGAGCCAAGTGTTGAGATCTCCTTTTCCAGACCACTGGCATATTCTCCAGCCTGTTATCCTGATTGCCTAAATAAGCGTGGGACAGTAGTGCTGATAGCAGAAGGCTAAGCTGTGGTGTGGCACTTTATTTTGGCCTCTTGACAGTATCATTAACACAATGCCTAGCCAGTCTTGCTTTCTTTGCTGCTCCTGAGGATAAAAAAGAGCTTAAAGCCTGCAGCGGCTTTAAGCCACTCTCTCCATGTGGCTGTTATTTTCCCTCCTTCTTTGGCAGGCAAGGATGATCAGAGAAAGTGTGGACAGAAATGATGATGGAATTTCTTTTACTTCTTTTCCCCCAACCAGGATGGCTGTGGTACTAATGTGCTGGTGGCATATGCCCACTTTGCTCCTGCAGTGAGGGCAAAATCAGGGTCGGAGGTGCAACTCTGAAAAAGAAGTAAGCAGTGGTAAAGATGCAGCCTGGCCCCACCACCACCCACCCCATCAATTAAATTTTATATATATATATATATATATATATATATATATATATAAAAAGCCTAGACAGAGTAACCTGGCTTGCTCACATGCCTTTGGTCGTGGAGAGGGAGCTTTGCTCTGTGGGAGTTGTTTTTAAAGGAGTATTTCTTAAACTTTCCAATGCTTCTGACCAAGCCTCTCATTTTGGGAAACTCTGAGTAATTTAACTTGTTGCAAAGTAGAATTTATTTTTGCTTCCTTGCTTCCCTCCCCACCCCCATTAAGTTTGTTTTTGAAAAACAAGTGAAACATTATCTTGATTTGAAAGACCTTCCCTTTACCAAGAATAGCAAGTAGCTTTTTCCCATAAGAACAGTGACAGGGTTTAGTCACTGCCCAGGTACTTTACAATAACAAATTCCTCTTTGCTAAAATGGAGATAGTTTTGATGGGGTTTGTTGCTTAATAGTTCAGAGGAAGAACACCTGGTAACTTTCTGCTCTTTACTTTGGTTGATATTTGGCAGGTTTAAGTGAGATCACAACAGAACTAAGAGACAAGATGAGCGGTGTGTCCAGGAGAGCGTAGGAGTGCAGTTATGTGGTCTACCTTGGTGAAGTTTATCACTTCACTAGCACCGTAGCCTAAGACTTTAAGAGCCAGGTGCCAAGGTTCATCTCACTCCATAATTTGTATGGTTTGATGATTAAGCAGGTAGTGAGGGAACCCACAGAAAAACAGGAAGCCTATTCTTCTGGAATGGGTCATTTACACAAAGAACCAGCTGGCAGCGAGATCGCCGCAGCTGTATTATAATTGGGTGGTTGTGCTGATGAATGATATATTTGTCCAGTGGTCTTACAAATAATAGGTCAAAACATTTCTGTGGGCATGTAGAACACAGATGCAAACTGGTGCAGATAGCTGAAGCAGTTATTTGGGGGAAAACATTCAACAGAGATGAGCTTCCTATTGTTTGTACTTGTGTGGTGGGAAGCATTTAGGGGGGTCCGGCCGAACCCAGAGCGCCACTGTACTAGGCACTAGATGTGGGTGGAGCAGAAGACCTTCACTTCCCCTGCCCTGCCCAAACAAGGCTGGAGGAACCCCTTTTACAGATGGCAAACCGATATTCTGAGCGTTTCCAGCAGTGGGGGTTGCCCCCTTTGATCTTAGAACAGGAATACTTATATTACAGTTGTGGGAGCAGCTCCACATTCTGTCGGTGTCCTTCTGGCTCCTTTTTCCTGTGCTTCGAGCCTTGGGGATCAGATGCTGCATGTGGTCTGAGCTACCTGGAAAATGGCTGGGTCCAGTGAATAGCTGTGGTGTTAAATGTTTGGGGAAGCTCTTTAGGATCAGGCATGTACTGGTTATTCTTTGGTCTTGTATGAGGGTGCTAAGGTCTGTGAGGCCTTTTATGTGGTGCAGTTTTGAGGATTAATACGCTGTGGGAATTCAATTTGCCAGCCAGCACCCTGGAAATAACTTTTGTTCTGGAGACAAACATTGAAATACAAATCAAGAATAATTTCTTTCTGCAGCGCAGAGAATAATAAAAGAGATGCTATAGATAAATAGAAAGAAAAGAAAAAGCAACACATAATTATCCCATGTTTTAGATCCAGCTCCAAGAGGTTTTATGTGTCATCCAACTAACTAGCTGTCAAGATGCTTACATAGCTTTTTAGATGCGACTTCCTCCTTGAATACAGTGCGTATGGAAGAGAGCATGGATGTAGGCATAGACTGTTCCTTATGTAGACATTTTCTCTTTGGGTTTTCCATTTCAAACTCTCCCACTAAAGGCTGGATACCCTCCCACTAAGGTTACTTATAATTCCTCATTTAATCTGCATATCAGCGTGTATCACAACTCCTAAAGGATTATTGGCCACCTCAGCCTATTTTTAGAAATCCTGATTTCCTTCGGGTTATAGCTAAGCCAAACTGTCTTTGTCCAGAGAATAAACAGAACATGTTAACAACTGTCCAGATCCTCAAACATAAACAAATCATTAATCCATTGTGTAAGAAACGTTCCTTTCAACCAGGGAGGTTGGATTGAAACCACGATATGTAATCTTTGGTATTTGGAAGCCGATAAGTCATAACGGTGTATCAATAAAGATAACAACACTTTCTGTGAGTATACAAGAGAATAACACATGCAGTTCATTGCCCTTTCTGGACCTGGGCTAGATACAGCGGTAACCAACCCCTCCTGCAGGGGGTGAATGCAGCTAAGCTTGCCTTTGAGGGGTGCTGTGACTAGTCATTTTGGGATTCACACAAATAAGGAAATATGTACCCTTGGCATTTTCCCAGACGGGATCCATCTACTGTGTTGCTTGTTTATATCTTGCCATCTTTGGGCTGAGGACTTTCTGTGTGCCTAGCACGTAGCGGTACCATGCTCTGTAGAAAACGCTGAACCCCACTACACCACATGCTTAAAGTGTCAGTCATTAAAAGACCCGCTTGACTAATTTGATACCATGTTGAACTTGAATTAAAAAAGACATAAATGAGGTCTTCTCCTGCGGTCTTTAGTCTTCTCTTGTCACACGGAGTACAGGTATTAGATTTACATTTGTTGGGGGGAGTACAGCTGAAGGTTACACAGGGCAGGTTGCATTTTTAGCATGCTCAACAGTAAACTCTGAACACCGCCCTCATTGTGGGCTGTGGGTTGCTTGTGTTTTCTAGTTAGCTGAAACATGCAGCAATGAAACATGTCAGTTGACGGCCTTTGGGGGAATGTCCTGAATTGACACAATACAGAAAGAACAGACCTAAGTCTGCAGTAGAGCGTGAAACATGACTCAGGCGGAGCTTTGTGCACCTCTGACCTGGATCTTCTAGAAAGGCTTGTCTATACCGTGTCTTTCCTACTGATGCTATTAACTAGACCTCAGCTGTCCCCTAATGAGTAGTACTGTTTGGTTATGGGTCTTACCCATCTGTTATAGCATGGACAGTGCAAATGTGTTAATTGTAGAATTGTTTAGGCTGGAAGGGACCTTTGAACATCATCTGGTCCTCTCCTCACCCACACTCCCCTTTTCCTCACTCAGTGCAGGCTATACTCTGAAGTTGTACGGGGCTGCCGAGAGCCTGTACGGCCGAGCTGTGAAGCCCAGACCAGGCAGAGCATTCGCGTGTGGTCTCACCAGTGCTGAGCGGAGGGGAGCCGTCACCTCCCCCAGCCTGCTGTCGGTGCTCCTGCGGCCCAGTGTGCGTACGCACCCCTGACTTGCATCACCTTTGTTTTAAAATTCGTTTTCTATGCAGACACCATGTTTTGATTCCCATGAATTGGGAAACTGGAACAACGCTGTCATTTGGGATTTGAAAACATTTTGCATTGAATGTTAAAACAAGAGATGTTGGCCTTCGTTCAAAAACTTTAATTTTGGATTAATACTTCCCTGGTTCTCGTCGGGAATATTGTATCAGTGTCTTCAGGAAATAGATACTTCCATGCGCAAGCAGCCCTATTAATTGCAAAGGGATTCACTGTCATATAATGTCATGCTTGATCTGAGTGACAATACGCTTTCTGGTCTTTACTGTGTCCAGGTCTATGAATTGCTTGTTCATTAGTAACGAATATTTTTTTATACAATAGCTGTGGGTGAGTATCAGTTTTTGTATCTAACGGCAAAAGTTCAGAGGGAGTTATTTTTCTGTGCTTCAAAACTGCAAAAAATTAAGTTGAGAGAAACTGTTCTCAAAAGTGTGGTAAAACCTTCCTTGTGTAAAGCACCTTTACGGTTTTGTCACCATGGTAATGATTAAAAATAGTGCTGATACAGGAGTGGGGTTTATATAGAATTTAAATGATGACATTAAAGAAATTTATAGCCTTAAATCTCGGTAAATCATGCCTTAAAACTATGAGATTGGGAAAAAATCACATTGTTTGTGGTTAAAAAGGCCCATGTCTGTCATTTGTATTTAATCACCTGATTTATGATCTGAGAGGGGAAGCTTTGATACCCTGTGACAATTCAATAGCCCTGTGCTGTACTGCATTATTCAAAGACCTCATCAGTTCTTTGGAGTGGTGGTTCCTGGACGTCAGACCCTGTCTTGGGTGCTTACACAGCACGTGCAAGTGTAATTGTCCTAGCTGTTTCTTTACTTTCTTTAGCTGAAAACCTGAGGTATTTTCACAGAACATAGAAGTTCCCATTTTCTGTTATTTTCAGGTGAAACAATAAATAATTATCATACAGTTAGGCCAAGGATGGCTTTTTTTTCTTTATATTTTTTCCTTTTGCTTTTGTGTTTGTATATGAGTCAATAATACGTTGGTGGGAGCCTAAGCTGTGGAATTAAGTTTTGCCTTTTGAAGCCTGAGGGCTTTGAAAGCATTGTGGGCTTTGACAACACACGAGTTTTGGAGGAGCAAGTTTCTTGCTTTGATGGATAAAAGGCAGGCAGGCGACAGGTTTTTGGTTGGTGGTTTTACTCTTCCCGTGGAATGCATGGGTACCAGTTGTGGGAGAAAATGAACCGGTTTTTAGGATAGCCAGAGCCTCTGCCGAGGAGGACTCTGAGCATCCTGATGGAGTTTCAGACTGGACTTAAGACTCCGTAGGGAACACATGCAGGGTCCAAGTGGTGCGTTAATGGATTTGTGTTGCCAAGAAGAGAAGCTGGTACCAGTTAAAGCTTTCTGGTGAACATAGTGGGACTAAAAATATATATTGCCTTTTTTCAGTTCCTGATGCCCCCTCTCATTTGGTTGATGTGTGCTGCCAAGATTTGTTCTTCTTTTGTATTTGAAAGGTGACATGAAGTGCGGCGGTGTCTGCCTGTGTGAGGCTGTGTAGTGACATCCCCTTGCTCTTTATGTGGTGATTGATAATACTGCCAAGTCTATAGTCTAAACAACCTCATTGCAAATTCAGGAGCTACATCATGGAAATCTCATCATACTTACAGAATTCTATTTCCATAATGTTTATTTTTTGTAGTTAAGTATTCTCCTCTACAATTTTTTTTTTTTTTTTTTTTTTTTTTTGCTTAAGACATCCTCATGCGCACGTGAAGTCCATTGACTCCCTCATTTTCCCCATGTGAGTTTGGCAGTCTTAAGCTATCTGTTATCAGGAGTCACTTGAAAAATCTTGGCCTTGTTTTCTGTTTCTGAGATGTCATTTTACTAGAGGTAACTTGTGCTGTCACAGCAGAAAGGCATTGATCTCACTTTGGGAAGTGGAAATTAATAGATGAAAAACAGACAAGATGTTGACAGAACTGGATCTAGACAGAAAGTTTTTTCTTTTATTTTTTTTATGAATCATTTGTGATGTTTTAAGAACTGGAGCAGGTAGAGTGGTTAGGTTTTTTACTGCTTTTCATTAGGAAAATACCTTACTCTTTCTGGGGGCCATTGGAGCGGGTTATTCCCATAAGCTACATCTGCAGCGGCAGCTGATCGCTGTCTGTGCTGTGCCTTGGCTTAACATGAATCAGTTTAGATCTGGGAGCTGTGTGTCTGTGTCAGCACAGCACTTTGTCCAACCAAAAGAGGCTCTCGGCAACACGCTGAGATGCCAGCCTGGATCCGAGCTGCTGCTCTGAGCTGCTCTGCACTCATCCAGCCGTACGCACGCATGGTTTGTATACCCGTAGCTACCTCCTGCATTGCCAAAACAGGCTTTTTTAAGGAGACAGAACTCAAGCCAATTAATGGCCTAGTGGTGAAATCTGAGTAGAAACTAGATAGTTATTTTATATCTTGCTTTAGCTAAGTCAGGACCAGCTCTAAATTTTCCCCTCTAGACTTGGATGCTATCCTATTCAAACTAATATTAGGTCTGAAGATAGAGGGGTGTCAAAAACAGCTGAATAAACAGGTCGGCTTGTTATTGTGTACTTAGGTCTCGGCTCTGAAGAGGAGAAAATATAATTGCTGGAGTATGTTGCTTCTGAGGAATGCTGAGCTGCTGGCCAAGAGGGATCCTCGGTTTTTGTCCTGGTGAATTGCTCCTCCACGTTATTCCAGGGCTGACCTTATGACTAATTCTTTGCAATTCAGAACTTCCAGGTCATGGTGACCACTAGTTTAACCAAATTACAACTTCTCCTCTATAGCTGTCATAATATAGAGCTGCACCAAAACTAGTCTCTCCTTCAAATTCCTAGCTGCAGAAAAAACTGTTTTTAGGAGGTCTCTTATGAAGACAGGACAAGACTCTCTTTCCCAGGAGTGTAATTATCCTCCTCGCACGATGCATGGGGTGTGAAAGCCTGACTCTGGGAGTTGACGCATGCTAAGTGCCTTGTTAAGCTGCTGTCTTGGGGCCCAATTCTGCATTATGGATGTTACGAGGACTCTCCATGTCAGAAGACCTACATGAGCCTGAAGGAGCAAAGGGGATGTAGGTGTTGTTTTAAATGTCTCTTTCCTTTCTTGCACAGCTTTGTTGTTAGGTTTATTTCTTCCAATATAAGTAGTGTGTTGAGTGCATCGTAGTATACATAATGTGTTAGAGTAAAACGGCTGCTGATATCCACAAAACCCCCTGAAACGGTGTGTTGCCAGTGTCACAGCCTGCATCATCTGCCCTAGCTCTTGCTAGAAGTCACATGTTGAGCTTGTCTGTCACACCTCTTTGTCTTTTTTCCCAGAACAGTGATTGTTTCAAAATTAGAAAAAAGTATCAGAAAACAATGCTAGTAAAAGTATGCCCTTCATTCCCCTGTCCCTGTCTTCACTTAGAAGCCATTGCATCACAGCTATTTACCCCATAGCCCAGTCTCCAGTGCTCTTTACTGTAGTATTTAAGATGAGAATACTAGATTAGGCTGTGTGACCAGAGGCAAGATCCATCAAAGACAACGGGGTTGTTGTGAGTGACTTACCTGCGTCAGACCATTTCTGAACACCAGGCGGGCAGTGGTTTTGGTAGCACCCCAGCGATCTCTCATCCTCTGTGATGAAGCTGGCCTTGGGGTCAGGATCAGAAAACTGAACGCTGGTGAGACTTTATTCAGTCTTGCGTGTCACACAGCCTTTGTACAAAGGAGAAAGAAAACAGGCAAATTGCAGAGATTCAGTGGCATTTTGGTAGGCTAAAGAGTTGCAGGAGGTTTGGGGTTTTGTGCTGATGTGGCGTGATAAAATGCGATATAAAAACATGGAACAAAGTGATGGGACTGATTCAGATGCAAATGCTGCTCTGAGATCTGGCATCTCCCTGTGAGAAACTGGAAAATTCAGAGCTCCAAAGCCCAGCGATCTGAAGACAGAAATACCCTGCTTTTCTGAAGTCCCTTTTAAGATGCTTGCAAGCATCACATCAGTATCCAGTGTCTGTGCTCTCTCTAACGCTCTGCAGCAACTTTCTGACACAAACATGTTCCTCGAGCCATGCACATGTCTCCTGCTGACGACATTGATGATGCAGGTGCACAAGAGAGAGAAGCCAATTTCAAAGCCATTTATGGTCTTGAAGTGCTAGAAACTCAGCAAAATAATACATTTGCCAAGGAGGAGAAAGTGAAACAGGTGGGTAAACATCCATTTGGAGGGTTTTGCTGACTGGTGAGAGGGGAGGGGGGGCAGGAAAAGCCGAGGGTGCCCGCTGCTAGCAATGGAGAGTAATAGGGAAAAGGGATGACGTGGCATTTTAATCCAGTTTGCATATCTGTGAAGAAATAATTCCTTCGTGTGCTACTCACTGCTGCCTAAGCTTTCTGGCATTTCCCAGAAAATGGAAGGGGGATGGATTATCTTTCAGAGATTATCTTTTGTTAGCAGTTACTACAATGTGTAGCATTACTAGCTGCTTAATCCCAATTGGAGGTGGTTTCTCAGGTGGCAAGTTCTTCCGATCAGAGTTCTTACGTGCCTGAAATTACTGGCATATGTTTTGCAGCCTTTCAGATGAGGTGGCATCCTGTTTTCCTGGTGATGACCAGCTTCTCGTGCCGGAGTGGAAACTGAAGGTTGTAGTGTCAGAGCTGGGGGGGTTCCGCACAGCAGGTACGCTGCCTGGCTATTCTCCACGGTGGCCTTGCGCACAGCTTTTTCTTTGGCAGACCTGGTCAAAGTGCAGTGACGATAAGATTGTGCATGTTCTTTTTTTTCCTACACACTATCTGTTCTCTGCAGTGGCGAAGTCGTGTATTCCCACCGCAGGCTGAGAGCTGGTGGATGTCAAGGGCTAGGCTCCACAGACACAGGCATCATGTGGGGAATATAAAGTGCCTGAATGTAAAGGTATTAGGAATCTGGATCAGTTCAGCTTGGTGTCAGAGGCATTCTGTAATGCAGTCAGTAATGGTAGGTCTCTGCACGGAGAAGCACGCAGCAAGGACCGCACATAGGTGGCAGTTAGTGTCACAGTGCTTTGTGTCTTCTGCTTTCTGTATGATGCACGCTAAATGCCACAGTCATACAGTGTCTGCTATAGTTTATTTATTTAACACTACTCCCCCCTCCCTGCCCATAACTGCAGTGCAGTTAGTCCACTGAAGGTTTTGGAAAGTGTGGAGTGTATATGGTACACATATTCCTGTTTTTCATCTAGTAGTCTGCTCTTTTTTTTTTTTTTTTTTCTTTAAATGGAACATGATTTTGCTGACTCCAGCTCATACTGCATAATCTCAAATACAGGAGCACGTCAGACTTGAACCCCTCTGGAAACTGTGGGTTGTGCCAGAACACCGAGATCACGATGTCCAGACAGTGTCCGTGTTGAACATTTGCTGTTCTGGAGAAAAGGGCCAAAAATGCTGCAGCAGGCAGCAGTGAGGTCCTGCAAGAGGAGGAGGTAGTTATGCCTAAACATGTTTGAAACCTTCCCTCTGATGATGCGTCAGAGGCTGTTAAAGTGCTGTAGATCAAGCAGGGTGTCTGGCTCCTGCCCTAATTGTGTGGGTCCAGCAACCTCTATGTGATGGTTTTTCTCACTCATTCTGCATAAGAGTTTAAAGCAACTCAGGAGGGTTTGTAAACCGTCCCCCCCCCCCGAGCCTGCAGTTAGGGCAGATCTTTCCTGTACATTTGGGACAACTGCGTTGTTCAACTGTGTTGAGGTTGTTGACGTTTTTCCTGCTGCCCAATATCGGGAAGAAAAGGTATTTTGTGACTTTCGCTTAAAAAAAACCAGAACAAAACACCCAAGTGCCCATGGACAACATATTTTAAAATATTTATTCTTCTGGGGAGATGTTACGTGGGATTTGCAACCCAAGATCGCAGCTGTGTCTCTACCAATGCTTTTTGCGAGTAGGGAGTGGCTTGTGCTTCTGCTAGAAACGTAACTGCAGTCATAGTGAAATTCCGCATAGCCAAAGCAACATTAAAAACAAACCCCAGCTTGGCTCCGACACGAAAAATACGGAACAGCAGTTGCTGTGTGCAGGATGAAAGCTGATGTTTTGCCAACCTGAAGTGTAAAGCTGGTGCTGGAACTGTGGCCTGAAGAATGGGAGTGTTTGCCAAAAGGAAATGGAAGCAGGGATGGAGGGTTTCAGGGAATGCATCAAAGTCGGCCGTGCCAAAAAATGTCTCCCCTGTGGACAGGTCTGATTACGAGAGTAACCGCATTAGCCCATGCAAAGTGCAGCTGGAGCCACAGTTGGCCTTTTGCGTTCTCTAGCTGGGGAAATGGCATCTCGAATGCACGGCGAAGGGAGAGCTGGGTTTGGATCGGCCAGCTGTGCTCCTACATCTTTGTGACTGAAGGGCTGTGTGCAGGGATTTGAGAGAAAGGCAAGACATTAAGCAAAAACAAAGCCCAGTTTCTCTGCTTGGTAGTGGGAAGGTCTACCAAAGACAACTTCTCCCCTCCCTCCTTAGGGGGCTAGAAGGAAGGGACCATTTTTGAGTTGCTTTCAGTTTTTGGAGCCACACATACTCTATTTGCATGCAGGTTTGTCTTCAGTGGGGCCCGTAAATTTAAATCTGCTTGCCCAGTGTTTTTGAGTTGTTTTTTTTTTTTTTTTTTTTTCCCTTGGATAAAATATCCTTCCCTTATTGTCCTCTTATCCCCCCGTGTTGCTGAAGGATATCTGCAGTAGTCTTGTGCACATTGGAGAGCAGAAGCCCAGAAGGATGGTCAGCTAGGTGACAGCTGTGGCAAAGGAGGCAGAGATACGTGTATGTAGATATATAATAAGCCTCGGGAGCAAGGTCCTCATGGCATTAATGTTGCAGCTGCCCAGTGTTGTGCTGGGAGGTGAGTGAGAAGGCTGCCCTGTGAGCCCCCTGGTCCCACTTCCACTTTGCACTTCTCTTGACCCAAACAGAAATGTGTTTCGTCCTTATTTTGTCCTTTTAAAATTCTGTTTATTTCAGCATTCTTTTACTTTGCAGTGGTACTGTCCCAGCGGTATCTGATCAAAGGACAAACTGCGCCGGTGGGAAGTATCTGTGCGGTTGTTCCAGGTTGTGCGTTAGTAACAGCAGAACCCACGTCACCGCTGCTGAACCTATTGAACTCTGTCAGCTTTGAAACGGCCTGATCTGAGTGTTTGGGGGTTCTTGCCTGGGTCAGCTGAGGTCTGGAGCAAGATGGTAGACACTGGTGGGGGGGAAAAAATAGGTGAACGAATGTAGACTGAAAAAAGGGGTGGGGGAAGATGTTGTGATGAGGAAGCAGAGCAACAGGTTATCGACATTCAACTTGCTTGCCATGGCCTCAGTGCATGTTGGTGGTGCTTTTACTTAGGGGTGCCCTGATCTAGCAATTGGCCTGGAGGCCTGAGGATTGGAAGACCTCAGTTCTGCTCGGGTCCTAACTTGTCATATGACCTCAAGGAAATCACTTCGGTTTTCTTGCTGTTTTTCCTTCTTGCCTGTAATCATCAAGACCGTGAGCTGCTCAGGGCAGAGACTGTCGCTTGATATGTTTACTGACGGCATAGATGCATGGGTGCCAATCTCAGTGCAATGAACAATGGCGATTTCGTCCAGGTCATTTTTATATGAATTGGCAAAAAATGAAGTGTTACATAGACCTTAACTCAGTGAGAACCAGGAAGTGTCTAGCTTATAACATTTCCCTCCAGTTCTTTGGCCTGTGGCAAGTGAGCCTCAACCAAGGCAATGTCATTCAGAGAGGCAATCGAAGCAGGCAAGTTGATGCACTTCTGCATTTAGCACTGGGTAGAATGAAAAGTGCAGAAAATACCTTGACCTGAAAACATGTTAGAGTGCAAAAGTTTGCTGCTGCTGTTTTGCAGCTATTTTAGAGAGCAGCACATTAGCCTTTTTGTGCAAAACCTTCAGAAGGTCGCGAAGAGTTTGATGACTGTAGCATGAGCAGTCTGAAGGCCCTGATTTGGAAGAGTATCTATAATCTCGCCCCAGCCCTTTGCCTGGAATAGGACTTTTTATAGACTTATTTTTTTCAGGTAAGTTGCTTTTTTTTCCTTCATATTGGTAAATGTTGCAAGTGGGGACTTAGTTCAGAAGGCTTTCAGTGGATCCACCTAATGATTTAAGCCCATCTCTGGCTATTGGGGGAACTTCTGTTAGCAACAAGTTGTTATTTTTCAGAATACAGTGAAGTAAGTGATGCCTGCTAATGTTAAAAGCAGAATATAGATCTAGCTGAGTTCTGAGGATGCCATGTTTTCATGGAGGTAACAAGTTAATAGACAAAATGCCAGTAGGTGGTGCTCAAGAATACATGGTACAGCTCCTGGGCTTTGTCGGACAAGCCAAACAAGAGTGCTGAACGTTGCAAGCAACTCTTCCTTTTTCTTGTTACCCAGTGTTTTAACAAAACGTTCTGCTGTGGTGGAGAAAACCATTCTGGTGTCTGCTCTCTGTGGGTTTTTTTCCCCCTCTGTGCGTTTGCGTCTAGCAAGAGGCACCCCCGTTTTACACAAGTGCCGTCAACATTAAACTGTAACACTAGCTTGGCTCAGCCATGCCCGCAATGAGCTGGGGAGGACCTCTGTGCGGGAGGTTGACCTTTTCCCTTTTGCTGGAACTGCCCTCGTTGCTCAGCAAGAAATAAACAATTGCTGGCACACGCAACCCTCAAACTCAGTGTATGTTCCTGCAGTAGCTCTAGCTTCTCCAGTAAAGAAGCGAATAGTTGCGTGTTGTTGCGTGGTAAGGGGCTGAAAAGCAGAGCGCTAGAATTTGGCAGGCTGTTCTGGGTTAAAGTTGGCAATGAATTTTTTCAATGTGATGAAGATGGTGTTTGCTGATGGGCAGACAGGTTCCCAAGAGTACAGAATGTTTCCTGGCCGCCAGGAGCAAAGCAGGGATGAAATTTGGTCATCAAGAAGGTGAACTTCGTCTTGTCCTTTTTGGATCAGGTGCACTGGCTGCTTTAAGATGTTTCTAACATGAGAGGTCTTGCTAAGGCTGAAAAAGGCAGTTGTTCCATGCCTTCAGATTTCATCCATTGTTCTTAGATGTCAACTACATCAGTATTGTCATTCTTGTCCAAGGAAGTGGTGTATAAGCAAGGGCTGCAGGATGAGATCATTATGGGATACAAAAACATATGATGTTACTTAAAAAAGCTGAAGTTTCCCAGACTCTCCCGAACTTTCTGTTCACAGCAGTATTCAGGAGCTTTTGAGCATGGACGGCAACATTCACTGGTTACAGGTGGGGTGTTTTTTTCACATTTGCTTGCTTACTAACACTGGAAAAGTAATTTTTCACATGTGGACTTCAATTCCTCCTCCTCTAAAATAGGACTGAGACTTAGGTCTTTGGGTTTCTGCAAGACTTAATTAATTAGAGTGATTTGAGAATGAAGGATGCCCTGTCAGTGTCACTTACTCCCCGTGCTGATGGCTACTTATTAAATTCAGTGGTTATGCTTTTAAAGTCAGCATAGCAAGATTTTGGAATGACACTAGCTGTGTTCTGGCTGGTCAGTAACTAGGAGGATCAAATTCCAAGTTGGCACGTGTTATTTTCACTCGCATAAATTGTACCAGGAGCTGCTGCTTTTAGTGAAATCCCAGTGAAACTGGATTTCCCACCCCCGTATTTTTCTTGTACGTGCTATTAATGATGAATGTGGTGTGAGTATTTTCAGAAACCAAAGGCATCTTTTACACCTATATCCAGGGGGAACGAACTCATCACACACATTGACATGCCTGTTTGCCAGTATGGGTCTTCACCAGGCAGCTTTGCTTTTAAGCTTGTGAGTGGTTGTTTCTCCTTGCTCCGGAGTCAGCGCAGGTAGAATAGAGCAGATGGCTCGGTGTTGGCTAAGTGCTTGCTGATACACAGCAAATTGCTTCTGTAACCGACTGATAGGTTTCAAGCTTTAATTGAGGCTTTCAGCAAGGCGCTCAACAGTGAAAAGCATTCTGCTGAGAAAAACAGCAGCGTAACCATGGGCAAAGGTTCAGGATAGCAGAGTTCAACCCTCTTGGGGATGGCTCCTCTAGTTATTTATTTATTTTCTGCTGCTTTCCCACCATCATTCAAGACTTCTGTAATGTCGCCTGCAGATTACGGCTCAGTCTATCAGTGCAGCACAACCCTTTGTGCTGACATGTGAAGCAGGGACTGATAAGTTTGGATTTTCTGTTTGCGGGCGGGCTCAGCGTGTCTGCAGAGGTAGCTGTCCCCGATGCTCCCTTTGAGTCACTGTCTGCCTGGTCCGAGCAGCAGCTTTTGGAGGTCTCCCTCGCGCAGCAGGAAGTACAGCTCCTGCTGTCTTTTCTCTTATGTACGTCAGCATCGTCAGAATTTTATTTTTTAACGGTCATCTCTAAAAGGCAAAGGAAACCTCCCTTGCTTCTCCCTCCCCCCAGGAGAGAGTGGATTTGACAGCGGAAGAAAGATATTCGTGGTAGGGTTGTCTGAGCAGCGTCCTGTTGGGCAAGAGGGTTTCCTTCAGCAGCTGTCCCTTAGGCTGAAGGAGCTCTTTCCAAAATCACGTCCTAGCTTGCCCAAGTAAGGGGCAGCCCACAGCAGGCAGGGATGCAATAACCCCGTGGTCTGGCTTTCGTGCTCCCCCACCCCTCCTTACTTTCTATCCAACTTTGAATTCTGCTTTGAATTTGATTTCTTCATAGTACAGGACCAAGGAATAAATTTCAGCATGGAAAATGTATCTGCTGAGCTAGATTTGTTTAGTGTCCTCAATTAGTCAGAAAGGAGTTGCTTCAAGTTACAAAGCTGGCTGGTTGACTTTGAAGTTTAGATTTTATTTGGTGCTGGAGTGGGTCTAACAAAAAGACCCTAAAAAAAAAAAAAGGCACTACATGAATAAGAGAAACTAAACTCCATGATTCAAGTTTCTCAAAGAGTCAAGAAATCTGTGATGATGGTAGAAGTAGTGCTGGTATCTTAAAACACTGGTGGACCCTCTCTGCCCCAAGGAGCTCAGAAGTACAAAGATTTTTGCTCACTTTGGAAATCTGAAACACGTTTGATAGTGTCCGCAGCATGTGTTTTTATGTTTCTTTAGCTTTTCAGTGGCTTAAAATACACTGAAAGTGTCAACTACTGCCAGCGTGCTTTTGTACTTCCATGAATTTAATTAAAAAGATAATTGGATTGCTTTATCAGCCTTTACATGTTAGCCCGGTGCCACCCTCTTCTCCCCCCCTCTAACAACGTTGACAAACGCAAGGCATCTGAAAGCTGTATTTTTCTATATTGTTCTCTTCTCCCGTGTTTCAGATAGGGCACAGAAGTGACTATTTCTGTTGAGCATTAGATCTGCTGCCGTGTTGGGAAGGAAGTGGCTGATAAGCAGAGAGACGGCCTGTTCAGATGGTTCCCGCAGGGGCTGTCCTGTGCCAGCGGAGGGGGAAATGCCGCGTAGCGGCAAAGCTCCAAAACAAAACAAAATAAAGCACACCGACCCTTTGCAAAGTCCTTTGCCTTTATTACACTGATGATGTATAGCGCAAAACGTGCAGCTGAATCTGCAAGCTGCGTGACATGGGCACTTCTTGTGATTTCCCTGAAAATGCTGCCAAGGGATGCAAGATCCATTTTTAGTGCAAAGCACTGATGTTTTCATGTAAACAGAGAAGTGCCCAGCCTGTGTCCTTTAATAAACCTGAGGATGTATCCAGACTTCTTGACATCCCTTTGACCAGAGGACCAGATTCGCACAGAGAGAGGAGCGGAAGGGCATGTGAACTAAACAAAATGCTGCGGTCCTGGTGGTTGCTCTCCGCCAGCCAGCGGAGCTCCTTCCTGGCCGGCTCCGTGGCCGTGCGGTGCCTCTGGCGCTGCCTCCAGCCCTGCCTGCTTTGGCAAGCCTCTCCTCGTTCTACTGCGCGCTTCGTGTCCTCGTCAGGAGTGGCGTTTTAACGCTCGTCATCATTTCCTTGAACTTCTAGAGTTTCATTAAGCTACCCCTGGGAATTTGGGAGGGTGGGTTTTCTTTAAAGAATACTATTTATAATACAAAGCAGCTTCTGTTCCGGTCATTTGTGGCAACATGGCTGACGAGGAGGTAAGAGTTGTCTTTTGCTTATCTAGCTGGTCTGTGGATGGGGCAGTTGGTGAAGTAGCTTGGGCACGGCCAGAAGAAATGCAGGGGCATGCAGAGGAGTGGGGCAGATGGGGGTAGGCAGTCAGGAATGTCTTTCTTGAGAGTGGAAATTCTGTTGTGTGGAAGACTTTACAAGTGAGTTTCTGGTACAACTGGAGGGTGACAGGATGACTTTGCAGGATCCTTCAAGATCAAAAAAAAAGCCTATGCATCTACTGGAATTTTTCACTTTGATGAAATTTATTTTAATTCATTCTGAATGTGAATTCACCAATTAGCAATGTAGAATGAAATATCTGTAGAATGGTGTTTTGATGGCTCTCTCCCCCTTTCTTAATGACTAACTCCCTTTAAAAAGGACGTACAGCTTTGGAAGCAGTGCAATAGCAGGTATCTGTTATTAGCCTGGGAAATAAGGTGTTTGCAAAAGGAGATGATGGAAACAAAGATGCTTTGGAGTTTACAAAATTATTCTCAAATGAAAAAAGGGAGTCACAGTTTTTCATTGCTTCCACAGAAGAAATTGGTTTAGACATACACGGTTTTCTTTTCCATTTACACATTTTAAGTAGAGCTTTTCATCAGACAGAAAAGGCAAAACTCAAAATACAAAGCAGATCACTTGACAGTTGCATGTAGGAAGCAGATATCCAGGCAATTTATTCAAGAGGTTTATGGTCGTGTCAGTGTGACCCTTTCATTTTTCTTGCAGAAAAAGATTTACAAGTACAAGAAGGTGCTCAGTAACCCCAGCCGCTGGGAGGTGGTGTTGAAGGAGATCAGGACGCTGGTGGACATGGCGCTGACATCTCCGCTTCAGGATGACTCTATTCACCAAGCACCACTGGAGATTGTCTCAAAACTGCTCTCAGAGGTATGACCTCGGCAGTGCTCCTGCAAGACACTGTCACATTTAGACAGGAGGCAAACAGTTAAAAGTCTTTGGGTGGGTTTTATTTTAACTTGGGCTGTCAAAATTCTGTCTTTGAGTCTGCTCGTGACTTCTGCTGACTTGAGTGGAATTTGTACTTGCTGGGGAGAATTTGACCTGTGTTGGGTAGATTTCTAGAAACAAAACAAAACACACTTCTAGTGAGGCTTTTTGTTGTTGGTGGTGGTTATTTATGGCAAATTTATTAGGGGTCTGATTCATGTCTTATTTCAAGTCAGTGATAAAACGCCCCTTGACTTCTCTTCCATTGGCTTTGTTTCCATGACCGATAATTCTTGTAGCAATTTGCATATACCAATAAATTCATTGTGCAGCTATTTTATTTTTACCAGTGCTGTCAAAGAAAAGTGTTTTCCTTTTTCAGAGGTATCTGTCCACCTTTTATAGCATCTATTTAAAATAGTTAACTTTTCATGGACAGGGAATATAGTGCCAAGCAGGTTTTTCATGTCTTAGTTCTGATGTGCAAAGATTTGTGATAAGCAAAAACGTTGCTAGCTGTTTTTCTTGCAGTAAGCAAAGGTCTAGCAACTCACAACTTTGTAACCTCTGAATGGATCATAGGATCATGGAGTGGTTTGAGTTGGAAGGGACCTTAAAGATCATCTAGTTCCAACCCCACTGCCATGGGCAGGGACACCTCCCACCAGACCAGGTTGTTCAAAGCCCCATCCAGCCTGGCCTTGAATACCTCCACAGACAGGGCATCGACAGCTTCTCAGGGCAGGCTGTTTCAGTGTCTCACCACTCTGAGTACAGAATTTCTTCCTAATATTTAATCTCAATCTACCTGCTTTCAGTTTAAAACCATTACCCCTCGTCCTATTGCTACACCCCCTGATAAAGAGTCCCTCCTCATCTTTCCTGTAGGCCCCCTTTAAGACCTGGAAAGCTGCTATTAAGTCTCCCTGGAGCCTTCTCTTCTCCAGGCTGTCTGTCAGTCTGTCTTCATAGGAGATGTGCTTCATCCCTCTGATCATCTTTGTGGCCCTCCTCTGAACTCGCTCCAACAGGTCCATGTCCTTCTTAAGTTGGGAGCCCCAGAGCTGGACACAGTACTCCAGGTGGGGTCTCACAAGAGCAGGGCAGAGGAGCAGAATCACCTCCCTTGACCTGCTGTCCCCGCTGCTTTTGATGCAGCCGAGGCTGGCTTTCCGGGCTGCGAGTCCACGTTGCTGGGTCATGTTTAGCTTCTCATCAACCAACACCCCCATGTCCCTCTCCTCAGGTCTGCTCTCGATCCATTCTCTGCCCAGCCTGTATTTGTGCTTGGGATTGCCCCGACCCACATGCCACGTGCAGGACCTTGCACTTGCCCAGGTCCACTTCTCAAGCCTCTCCAGGTCCCTCTGGACGGCATCCCTTCCCCCCAGCGTATTGACCGCTCCACACAGCTTGGTGTCGTCAGCAAACTTGCTAAGGGTGCACTCAATCCCACTGTCCATGTCGCTGACAAAGATGTTAAACAGCATTGGTCCCAGTACTGACCCCTGAGGAACACCACACGCCACTGGTTTCCACTTGGACATCGAGCCATTGAGTGCAACCATCCAGGCAATTCCTTATCCACTGAGTGTGCCATCCGTCAAATCCATGTCTGTCCGCTGTCGTGCAGGACAGTGTCAAATGCTTTGCCCAAGTCCAGGTAGATGATGTCAGTTGCTCTTCCCTTGTCCACCAACACTGTAACCCCATCATAGAAGACCACCAAATTTGTCAGACGCGATTTGCCTTTAGTAAAGCCCTGTTGGCTGTCACTGATCACCTCCTTGTTTTCCATGTGCCTTAGCACAGTTACCAGGCACACAGGTGAGACTGACTGGCCTGTAGTTCCCCGGGTCTTCCTTTTTTCCTTTTTAAAAATGGGGGTTATGTTTCCCCTTTTCTAGTTGATGGGAACTTCACCGGACTGCCATGACTTCTCAAATATGATGGATAGTGGCTTGGCAACTTCATCCACCAGTTCCCTCAGGACCCACGGATGTATCTCATCAGGTCCCATGGATTTGTGCACCTTCAGATGGTCTCAGACCTGATCTTCTCCTACAGTGGGTGGTTCCTCATTCTCCCAGTCCCTGCCTTTGCCTTCTGTGACTTGGGCGGCGTGGCTAGAGCACTTGCTGGTGAAGACCAAGGCAAAAAATTGTTGAGTATCTCAGCCATCTCCATATCCTGGGTAATCAGGTCTGCAGTTTCCTTCTGGAGAGGGTCCACGTTTTCCCTAGTCTTCCTTTTACCACTGGTGTACCTGTAGAAGCTTTTCTTGTTGCCCTTGACATCCCTGGCCAGATTTAACTCTATCTGGGTTTAGCTTTCCTAGCCTGATCCCTGACCGCTCAGAAAACTTGATCATGCTGCTGAGAAAGCCGAAAGCAAATCCTTTTGCATAGGTGGTAGCATAGGTGACTTGCAATAAATTTATTGCCTTTTACTGGTTCCATGTTTGAAGAAGGAATTTTAGGAAAACTGCAGCAGTTAGTTTGCTACCAACAAACGTTATACAGCACCACAACAATCTTTTTATTAATTTTTGTAGAAACATAAAGCCTGTCTTAAGAAACCATTTTAAAGAAATGTATCACTAGCTTTAATTTTCCAACTGATTGGGACCTACTCTGGCATCCTGGTGTTTGTGTGTTCAGCTTTTATGACTGGGGTGGCTTCAGTCTGAATGTGCTGAGGGAGAAATGGAAGCTTGCACAACCCCTCATAGCAGATAGTCTACCGCCTTATTTAAGAGAATGATTTTATTTTGGTGAATTTTATTCTGAAAAGAAGCTATTGCAGTCTTGAGCCTTTCTGCTTCTGTCTGGTGGTAGCTAAGAGGACTGTATGCTGATGTGCCAACTCAGAGTACTCTTTGCTCATTCGTTTCTTCTATTCAACTCTTTCAGAACAACAACTTAACCACTCAAGACCACGAGAGCATTATTGTGGTGAGTATCTTTCTGGCAAAATCTGCATTGTTTGATAACACTTCTGTTAATGCTTGCCTCTGCCCCAGTGAAGTTGGGCAAGTATGAAAGCATTCCCACCAATGCTGGTGAACTTAAGTAGGACCAAACTCATTTGTTCTATTGGTTTTTGGTATGGTTTTGTCATTCCTCTTTTCTTGTTTCACAGATGAGTAACAGTTAAGTTTCCACATCAACTTACCTGAAGCAGTACAGCTTGTTGAGGGTTAATCATCTCCCAAACGGCTTTCTTACTAGGCTGCACAGTGCAATGTTCATATCTATATATGTACTTTAAATAGTCAAACCCCATCATTTCCAGATGTATCCTATAAAACGCTTAGGCTTAGTTTCCTGAGGGGCTAATGCTGCCATGTACAGAATGTCTCCATTGCTGATGGTATGTGAGCTAGAGATTGTTTTTGTAAGTGTGGGTATGTGTATGTGTCACTGCAGTTTAACCCCCTGCTTACTTGATTTCTAAAACTACCCTCTTCAACTTTTTTCTTTTCTGTCAGTCACCTTTATTTAGACATAGAAGTAAGTGAATCAAATGGCAGCGCTCTTCTTTGTGCAAGAAAATATAAAATCTCAACAATTTATCAGAGAAGTGGAACTTGGTTCCCCATCACTGTAACTTAATTTCAGTCACTGGCAATTTGCAGGAGATTTTCCCATTAATCTAATCTAGAACCTCCCCACCACCTGATCGTATCACATCTCCATGACTCTTTCTGCAAAGTGACAAGGTGGCATGTAGCTGCCAGTAGGTGTGAATTGTGTTTAACTGCTGCTTAAGATACAATTTTAGCTGGAATCAGTCACTGAGATAAGTTTCTGAAGTGGCATTTACTTTTCTTTGAGGTATGCTATAGCGTTCTTTTTACTCTAGTGCCAAGGGTAATTCAGGCCCCCAGTTACAACTGGTTGCTTTGGGGGAAGGATTTTTTAATAAAAGGTGGCCGTGCTGTGAGCGGAGAAGTTGGATGGTGTGGCCTCCAAAGGTCCTTTCAGCCTACGTTATGCATCAGTTCCGGGTGATGGCTTGTTCAGTTCAAGTCCTGCCCTTCTGTAGGTTGTGCCCGAACTGTTGAGGAGATGGCAGTTTCTGGGCATTCAGAGCTTGCTGCCGTTACGCAGCTAACCTGTGCTATTCTTAGGAAGTGTTGCTAATACTGTGTGTTTACGTGGTATCTTAAAAGTAC
This sequence comes from Rissa tridactyla, assembly GCF_028500815.1. NCBI lineage: Eukaryota > Metazoa > Chordata > Aves > Charadriiformes > Laridae > Rissa > Rissa tridactyla. The sequence continues at coordinate 89,335,499 of NC_071469.1, forward strand.
ACAGTGATTTGCCGTGCAAATGGAACCAGGTTGCCTTCTCTGGATGGTGCTGGAACAGATCAATACAACAACTGATCCGTTCCTGGTGAGGAAGGGGAAGCACATGTTGCCATCGCTAGGCAACAAGAGACAGCAACTTTCTGCTTTTAACCACAGCGCACATAAGGAAAATACAGGGTGCTTTGATGCTGTCACTCTTCCACACTGACCGTACAGACAGAGCCGTGACCCGCTTGACAGTGTCTGTTGTGGTTATTCCCTACATTCAGTAGGGACTGGGCTGAAATAAGAAAGCTCGTTTTTCTTAGGCTGAGAACCAGCTGGTTATATCTCTGATGCAGTGGCCCGCTGACAGTTACTGGACAGGTATGAACACTTGGTGGTTTTGCAGTACATGGATCCTGTGGTTTGGCAGGTCCAGCAAACACTCCAAAAGATGGATTCAAGGAAGATCTTTAGCTCGGGCGTTGGATGGAGACTGAGGACATTCTAGTCTCACTCAATAGTGTCGCATTCTCAGTCAGTCCACTGTTGCTGGACCACCACCGGAGGAAGAGTGAACAGTTGCAGGAGGATGGCACACGATAATGAACAGAAACTTCACAAATGTTATGTGTAACCAAAACAGATCTTTGCAGATACGCTTGGGTTTCATTGTTAAAATTCATACTAATCTTGACCTGTTTGTGTGTCAAAGTGGCTATTGTGAAACACAGTCATAGCAAGCAGACTCGCCAGGGCTGAAATCTTTAAGGAGACAAGAAGGAGAGCAAAAAACAAAGCAGGCTGCCTTAGTAAAACTCCGGATGCCATCCAGATAAAATATCTGGTGTTTAGTTGCTTAATACAAAATGTCCTAGGTGCTGTGTTTAGAGTCTTACATCTAAATGGGTACTGGGAATCCCTTTAGCTCAAGATTGGAAAAGCCCGAAGGCACCACCACACAGAGAGAATACATTGTTCTAGTACCGTTTTCTAATTTACAAAGGAAATAACAACAACATAAGTTCATTACACCCTCAGTGGCAGGCATGACCTCTAATGTATTTACCGAGCATAAGCACATTGGTTTGCGTAGCAACAAAGAGCGAATGGTTGAACTCAACTTTCACAAAGTTAGATGCTTGATTTTGATGAATAGGGTCCTCCAAGGTAGGAACAGTGCTATGTTGCTTTTAGTGAGTTATTTCTCACAAAAAGAGCTTGAACTCTTTATGAAAGAGGTGGTTTTCAGTTTTGTCTTTTAGGGAGATGTTATAACTGAAACAGTGAGCCAGGTTCATCCTTGCTGTATTACATCCTAAAACAATTGGTCTGCTCCTCTTTTCATTTAAACTGTTGTTAAAATTGTACTCCTTTGCTGAGTTTTATGTATTTACACTGATGTAGTTAAAAGCAAAATTTTCCAGAGGATTCATAGCAGAGCTTGAGCTTATGTGTAAAATAAACACACAGCCCACCTCTAATTTATCAATTGATGCTTTTGTCCTCCTTTCTTAAAAGTGAGCTTTTTTTTTAAAAAAAAATAATTTCCCTGCAAAATCCTTACGCTACTTGCAGTCCTCTAATTATCTTTTTTTCTCTCTGTCTCTTTTTAAAGGCAATTGCACCTTTGCTGGAAAACAACCATCCTCCTCCTGACCTCTGTGAATTCTTCTGCAAGGTATCAGAACAGCTTTACTTTCTAAAATCTCATAGTTGTATGAGAGTGTAGCTGTTTGAGGGAGTGGGGTTTTTTCTTTTAACTCCTTACCTCATGCCCAATTGATTTTACTTTTTGGTCAACAACCAATGATATTGGAGTAGTTAACAGCACCATTATGATAAATAGATCCATATCCTTAGTACATCAGACTGCAATCCTCTGTGAGAGTTAAGATCTTCAGACTCCCACACCTCAGTCTGGGCACAAGAGATGTCCTACTGTGTGTTCTATTTAGCTAATGCAAAAATCATTGGTGTCACCATGCTCAGATGAGTTGGTAATATGATGCATAGCTCAGCCCTAATGGTATTAGATCATTGGGTAATGTCAGTGGGAAGATCATAAGGATCATAAGATCATATCTTTTCTTGATATCTTCAGCACAAATCCATGCTTGTGCTGCATTTTGCATCCTTTCCATAAACTTCTGAGTGGTTTGGATTGCAGAGCTTCTTCGTATTGGAGAGTTTGTGCCATTACACTGCCTGTGTCTACGTATCTACATCCCCAACCCCATCTGTTGGCAAGTTCCAACCAAATTTGACAAAAGGGGTAGAAGTCCCAAAAATACTACATTCCAGTGAGTTTTGTGAAAAATAGGCAGGAGGGGAAGGAACTCGTGTAGTTTATGAGCTCCCATGGTAATTTCTATTAAATGCCAGCTAATCCATAGGAGAGAGCAGTGTTACGAGTACCCTAATCCCAGGAAGGTTGAATTTAGCCCTTTGATCTTGGATTGATCTTGGGGTGATCCATGCATGGGATGTGAAGCCAGAGGAGACCTGTCTTCATAATTTCTGCAGCTCACAAAATGACTTGTTGCTCATTACAGCACTGCCGAGAGCGCCCACGGTCCATGGTTGTGATAGAAGTGTTCACACCGGTGGTACAGAGGATTCTCAAACACAACATGGTGAGTGCACACGTTATAGGAACTTGGTCAGTTTGGAGAAGTTTTACTGTGATACCTTTCAATAATTAGCAGCTGCTCTATTGTCTGTAATGAACAAAGCGCAGTGATATCTAAATCTAACCCCCCCAGACTGTGAATGCTGCTTGTAATCGTGTGTTGCTTTATAAATGCAGAACTAATAAGCATTCCGTGGGACTTTCAAAAGTATCTAAGCAAAGCCGTGATTTGAGGAACGTTTCTTTTGGCAGCAGTGCCAGCATATGCAGCTCCAGCTCTCTCCCACCTGGCTCTTGGCTCCTTATTTACTCCCTGCATGCCATCCTTGTGGTTATAATGGTTTAAAATCAATTAAATAACAAAATCAGAATAGGGACTTCGTTGATTTCGAGCTGAGGCCCTCAACATTTTTTCTTTAAGACACCCCCAGCTCTCTGGATTTCTGTTTTTCTTCGGACTCGTGTCCAATGAGTTCTTACCTCTGTTTCCTGAATTTCCTTATGGTTTTCTGCTATTCTTGTTCCAGGAATCGGGTACTCTGTCATTTTATGATTGTTTTCGTCCAGGCTGCTTTCTCTCTTCTCATTGCCAATCAATTCCTTGCTAGTGACTGAAGTAAATGCTAGGAGACTGCCCTACCGGCTTTGCGATCTCCACTCCATGTACCAGATTTCCCCCCTCTCAGCCCCCCCAGCTGAAGATATTCTTACATGATCCATATTCCTTTCCTAAGAGAGGTCTGTGTGTTTATCAGCCCTCCATCCTTTGTGGCATATTAAGTTTCCTGCTATGGTTTTTAAGTTACATAAAGAAATTTTATTTCATAATGCTGTGGCAGAGTAAGAAATAAATAAAATAAAATATTTAAGACAGTTGACTTGGCTGTGATCTCAAGGATGGATCTCACACCGCTGTAACTAGACAATCAACTTCTTTTCAGTAACTGATACAGTTTTAGAGACCATCCAGTATCCTGCTGTGTATAGCATGAACCTAGTAGAAAACAGTTCATATTTCTTAATTTCAAAACAGTATTATTATTTAACTCCTTGAGTTTACAGAACTAGGTAGAAAGCCCAAGATGGCAAAAAGGTCATATTCCTGGCTCCGTGCCTGCACTCTGCAGACATGTAAACATTTTTGAATATTCTGTAGTGTTCAGTGAAATATTCTGTAAATGTTATTCTTGGATTCTGGACTGATTTTTTTTTTAAAGCATCCAGAGCTCTCAAAGGGTCTCAAATAAAATCTAAATGCATAGTGTAATGCTTGTATTTGGTTAGCTTCAGAGAATTGGGTATATTTACCATACTTAACATTTGCAGATTGAAAATCAACATGTCTGTACCGCAGTGTGTAGTCAGAGAATTTACGGTGTCATATATTAATTGGAGTGGATTTGGGCACTTTACTGCTCTCCAGGGACTTCTGTACTGAATAGTCTTTTCGAGAGAGTGTGTGTGTGTGTGTGCATGTAAATAAAGTTATCCTTTAGGGGGACTGTTGTTGGCAGTAAACTTCATAACCTTAGGAGGCCCCATGCGATGCAGTGTGCTTTGAGCAGGAGACCCAGCTGTCTGCTCCCACCTTTGCTGCTAATTTGCCCTGTGGTCTTTGATAAGTTCATGACAAGTCTTGTTCCACAGTTTCCCACCTAAAAATGGGGAAAGAGTGCTTCACTTATCTATCACTTTGAAGTCTCCAAAGAACAAGGGTAGCTTTTTGTCCGGCTGATACTACCGGTTGTGTGCAGGACTGGAGGCTATTATATGCCGAGTTGTTTGGGGAGTGCTCAGCAACCTCTCAGTACCTTTGGATTTCAGCTGTTTGTAGGCTCAGCCCAAATGTTTGAGTATAAGCACTAATGTTTGGGGTTTTTTGGGAACTGTTCTGTACCTGGTACGGTGACAAGGCATCATATTCTATTTAGAGAGATACTTTATTTTAGAGCGGTCAGCAATGACATCCTCTTTATGATCTCTTGGACTTTAATTTCAGTTAGGACACCTACAGGGGTTGAAAAATTTAATAAACAAATTGCAACTGCAAAGGCTATCTTTCAGGGAGTGCTCATGAAATGAAATGGCGCCAAATGATACATGGAAGCATACATGGTCTCATGCCTTTGAACCAAGCGTATTTGCACCTGCCAGAAGGAGCTGTTAGAAGTTTAATGATTTTAATTGTAATAGCAACTATGGAATCCCCACAGTCCTTTCGCTGGGAGAAGTTACCAGGTAGCCATTCAGTACTAGCGAAGAGTGACACTTAGACTTGAAGGAGACATTGTATTCACATTTTTGGCAATTTTCTCTAGCTGTAAAACCTGTGAGATATATTAATATAAGTTGTGCTATAGAAGTGCCTGAAACCGATACAAATAACAGAAGGTTTCAGTGCTTTGGGAGTGTATCTTCCCTTTTACAGACCACCAGTTCGTTACCACTTGTGGCATTTCTTTAAAATTTCAGTTGCTATTTATTTTTTCAGGATGACTCTCCTTCCATAGCCAGCTGCTTGAGGGATAACTGGGAAGGGCTCATTTGTCCTCAGAGGGCCTTGTTCACTGCTTGGAAATCGAGCTTTGTAGTTCTGCAACATCTGTGTAATAAGGTTACACCTGCGTAAATGTGAAGAAATGTGCTGCGCAATAACACTCACCAGACAGCAGCTTTTACTCCTTTCACGTCTAAAAATAGCAGGTGATGTGAGGAGATGCAGGATTTCAGTTAGCAGGTGCCTTTCCGACTGCAGGATTTAATGAAAGTGACTGTTGAGCTCACCTGTCAAATTCACATTGTAGCTGGAGTAAAGTCCCTGGAGAAAGAACTGATCTCTGGTTTTGTACTTGATCACTTGCTGATTGCTCGTCGAAAAGATTTTCTCTAAAACCAAAATAGGTATGATGTCAAACATGGAAGTAAAATATATTTTTCAGTTGCATTTCTAAAAAACTGCAGTTATGAGTGGAAGCAAAAATGCAAAACACAATGCATTTCAAAATAAAGGTATAAAGTGAAATGTAGAAAACAAGTGTAAGTGTAGGTAGGATTTTTATTTTTTTTCATTAAACACGTCTTTTGTTTCAAGGTGGGTATGGGGGGAAAGAGAAGAATTGGAAAGCATGTCGTTATTCGTGGGAAGAGCGTTACTTCAGCATGCAGTGATACTGTGCTCTTGAAGCTGTCAGCATAATAACAAAGTGATTTTGGTTGTGTTTGAGTTGATTTCTTTTGAAAACCCATGGTTCCAACGTACATTGCAGGCATGTTTCACCATCTTCACCGAGTCTCTCCTTTTTGGACAGGATTTTGGGAAGTGCCCTCGGTTGCGGCTGTTTACTCAGGAGTATATTCTGGCTTTGAATGAGCTGAATGCCGGAATGGAGGTGGTGAAGAAGTTTATTCATAGGTTAGTTGTGTTTAATTTATGGCATGTTTCCAGTCCTGTGTACATGCTTTGCTGTGTTACTTCTCCCAGCCCTGCTCATCTCTTTACTGCCTGTTAAGAGTAGCTGGTGCTTTTTGTTACTGGCAAACAGCAAATAAATCAGAAGAGTCCATGAGGCAATGCTGCTGAAGTCTCCATCTGCCTTTTTTAAAAAAACACCTAATTCTCAAATGTGGCTGGGGTTTTCTGGCTAGTTATGCACTAGAAGCAAATGGACTGTGCTGTGTGTCTGTTCTTTTTATACATTTAGATTCAGAGCCTCTACAGAGAGATTTCCATTAACTTTAGACCACATTATGCTCAGTCATGCATGAGATTTGGGGGGGGCGGTAGAGATACCACAGCAAATAAACTGACGATGCAGCTTAGTCTTACTCATAATTAAGGCCATTGGGTAGGGATTGACAGGGTTAAAATAGCTCTGTGTTATGGCCCTTCTGAAGATTCCCCCAAGGCTGTCTATCCAGTTCTGGCACCCTGTTCTGTCTGACTGTTTTTGCCCACAGAAATCTTCCTCACAATGATGTCATCTTGGTGTTTGTTTTTCAGCATGCATGGTCCAACTGGACAATGCCCCCATCCCAGGGTCCTGCCAAATCTTGTAGCTGTCTGCTTAGCAGCCATTTATTCGTGTTACGAGGAATTTATCAACAGGTCAGTATGAATTCCCAGCCGACTCCATGTTACTCACTTCCATACTCATGGCCTCTGTAGGCGAGATGGGTGTGAGCATGGGTGTGGGTACGTGAGAGCATGTCTTCATTCGCACTCTGCTCATTGCTAGTGTTACACGTGGGAGTTCAGGTCAATCACATGCATGTTTTTGTAGATGTGTGATTCTTATTTGTTACACTCTGTGTGCTTGAAAACCTGAAAGATGCCGAACCTTGATTCGCTCATACTCACTGTGGCACGTTTTGAGGCAGTGAGCATGGCCGTCTGTTATTGCACGTCTTTGGCTCCCACGCTTGAACACGGGGGCAGCGCGAGGAGCTCGGCAGTTCCCAGTACAGGAGTGCTGCAAGCTGCAGTAACTTCCAGGATGAAACTCAACAGCCAGCTGCACGCTGATCTTGGACGCTATTGAGATACTCCTCTAAGGCAGACTGCAGCTGTGACCAGGCTTTTTAGGCCAGCAGAAGATGAGAGTGCTCCACAATGGGAATTAACCACTACCCGGGGCGGTGTTGGGTTTGCTCCCTTTCCAGCACGAAGTGTGTGTTACACCAAAAGCAAAGGGAAGGGTGAGATCTTGAAGAAGGGGTTGTGTGTAAATCCCTGTGTATCTACAGCTTTGAACCTGAGCCGGTTTCACAATGCTGTTTCCATTATTGTGGAAAATTTGATTCCTGACTTAAGGCAAAATAGATGCCGCGGTTCTTGACACAAGAGCCAGTTTCCAGTAGACACTGAGGGTTCCCCTCTGCTATGTTTCCTGTTTGTTTATGCCTGTCTGCCTTTCCTCATGGTAGAGCACGGACAGGGGCTGCTTAGTGTCCAACAAAAATTCCAGACGCGAGGGCTGCAGACAAATGTCTGGGCATGTACTGTAGCCAGATACATACTTGGGCATGGATTCTGTTACAGCTTTGCACAACTTGGATGGGAAAGTTCACCTTTCTACTAAACTGGCATGTCAATTAGAGTAATGAAAAGCTTGAATCTTTGTAGAATAGGGGCTGCAGAACAGTCCTATTGGAGCCTTTTAATGTTTTTAATTGATTTCACTAATCCAGTTACACAGAAGAAGGCAATCCGGTGGGCTGGGGTGAAATGCAGTGGGAAATTGCAAAAGATCTTGGCTTCTCAGTGTTGCACTCTGTCTCCTGCTCTCTGCTGTTATGTTGGTCTATTGAAATTATTTGTTTGTTTTTAAAATTCAGTCGAGACAATTCACCAAGCCTGAAGGAAATTCGGAATGGTTGCCAACAGCAGTGTGACCGAAAGCCTAATCTCCCCCTCCGCCTTCTTCACACAAGTCCTGACCTGGTCTCTCAAGAGGCCACCTTGACTGAATCCCGTCACAAGCCAGTTATTGTCACTTCTAATGAGATCCACGTCGAAGTGGAGCGCAACAACACAGCTAATCAGAAGATGACAGCCAACGTGGGCAATGGCAGCGAGCCCAACCTGATTGACTGCTTGATGGTCAGTCCTACCTGCAGCACCATGAGCATTGAGCTGAGCGCCCAGGCAGACAGGATCCTTGGCTGTTATGTTGAAATACTCAAGATGCTGTGAGTAACTATTTTAAACAGCTTTTTGAACAATGTCATCTTAACAATGGGGGACTTTTCCCACAGGCCTGTCATCTTCAACATCTGTGGCCAGCAAGCACATGGTTATAAATCTAACTCCAGCTCTAGAGAGTCCAGCCTTTGAAAGAGGCATCTGGCACTGCCAATATACTCTAAAAATAGCATTAGGAAGATGAAAATGGAAAGCTTATTTGTACAGTGAGCCTCAGGCATATTTCAGAAGATGGGATGTTGTTGCCAGTGGTTTCTGTTTTGTTCTTGCCCACCAAAAAAAATAATACTCCATTTGTCTCCTCCAGGGCTCTCGGGATTGCCCGAGACAGAGCTAGAAAAGGCAGGTCTGTGCTGGGCTCAGTGCCTGTGCAGGGATAGGCAGCGCAGCTCCCCTGGCTTCAGCGGGAGTTGGATGAGGTCAGTGTCTTTCACTTAGGTGTTCTCCCTTCACATGTTTGTAGAAGTTTTATGACTTGTTGGGATTTACTTGTGTTAGACTGGAGCCTCTATTTATTGGCCAGTTGCTTTGGTACAGCTGACCTTTATTAGTGAACGAATGCTCAAATAGCATTTACCAAACGATGGCTCTGTGGTTTCCTGGAAGGCAAATCCTCCGAATATCTTTGAGAGAAATATAAAATAAAAGGGTTCTTCAGGAAAAGCTTGGTTTTGTCCTGGATAAATAAATGAAAAGGAGTAACGCAAAAGGTGGACTGCCCAATGGAAGCTTGTAATAGAAGTGCAGTAAACCAACCCAAAACAACTTTGACTTTGACAGCCAGGTCTGCTACTGAGTTGCAGTATGTCTTTGGGCAAACTGTTATATTTCTGCATTAATTATTTTTAAACAACGTAAGGCTAAATGAAGTAATAGTTGAGTTTTTTGGAATACAAGACACAGTGGGTGAAATTTGGACTCCGCTGTAAACCGTGAGCCTGTGGCTACACTGAAGTCAAAGGCAAATCTGGGTGTCCGCTCTCGAGGAATTAAATGAAATCCAACTGCCACCACGATGGAGGATTTTGTGAAAGTTTTGTCTGACATTTTTATCTTTTTGAAAATACTTAGTACCACTTGTCAACGTAATTCGTTCACTCACTGCAGAGCTGGCTTGCAAATACGTACATACATAAGTACACGCTCGGAACTGGAGGCAGGACAGGTGAATCCAATATACTGTTTCCATTGGATTCTTGAGCAGAAAGTTGCTGAAGGCTAATTTTATTCCCCCTGCTCCCCGGCCTAGCCTCTTCTGCCTTTTAATATGTTTGCATTGAAAAGCACAGCATCTAACTTTGCCTCATCTGGTGGCTTCTAAGTGTTCACGCACCCAGGAGCTACAGTAGACACAGTGTGTATTTATTCCCATCCCCTTGACTCTAGATGTTTTCCATAAACACTATGAACTCTCTCAGTCCTGATGCTGGCGTGGATGCTGACTCACTAAGCATTGACGGTTTTGGCTTCATCATGCAGCTGACACACATGTATAAAATTCACAAATGGATATGTTCTTCCTCACAGTCTCTCCACATTTGAACCATTTGATATGCCAGGTCTCAATTCCCATATAATTTCCTACACAAAGAACTCTGATATCACTCCACACCTTAAAATAATGGAGTTTTTTTGATGTGTTTATGCTGTCTTTTTAAAAATCAAGCTCTTCAATAGCAACAGTGAAAATGGGAACCTGTTATTGTTATTGCACGGGTTACAGGTGTGGAGCAGCTTTGTGCCCTTTTTCAGCTTGTACAATGGTAATTCTGAAGGGTGAAACCCCCAGGATGCGTATAGTGAAGGACCAGCGATACTACAAAATTGGTGCAACTCTCCTCAGATTGCCTTGCCAGAGTCCACACCCTGCTTGAGGAATCACAACCTATGAGAATATGGAACAATTTCTAAGGCAGAGCCATGGCTGGTATATATTGTAGCTCCACTGATTTGGGTTCCCTTCCATTCCTATTCATCCCTTGATTTTTTTCAGAGCTGGAAACAGTAACGCAGAAATCAGTTCTGCTCCTGATGCTGCCACTGTCTTACTAGGAGGTTTTAGATAAGTCACTTCTTTTTGTGCCTCAGTTTCCTCAGCCATAAAATATAGGTAAAAATTTTAAATGTTACTTTTTAGACTCTGAAACTACTGTTGGAAAATCATTGTAGAAAGGCTATTAGTTATTAACAAAAATGCAAGATGCTGCTGTTGTGATGCTGATTCCTTGCATGCTCAAACTCTCCTTGAACAAAGGCTTTCTGATAAACTAAATGCTATTACTGTACTTTGAAAAACCGAGAATATGAAGAAAGAGAGTTGAAGAACATGCCAGTAGGAAGAAAACATTAATTATAAAACAACTGCTATCCAGGAGCTGAGCTCTCAGCAGGCAGTCACTAAAATAATGTTCTTATTAATAACAGTGATAAGCCAAACATAAATAAGTTGCTTAGCATTGAATTTAATTGTTCTTTTAGGTGTCTGACTCAATATCATCATCAAAACAAGAGAGTCACTGACAATGATATCTTTTTTACATAATTAACTTAGGGCAGCAGGGAGTAATTTATTTAGGCAGATTTTAATTACTGAAAGTCTAGCAAATAAGAATTCTTAACAGTATGTTCAGCAGAGGACGTTTTATTGTTCACCTAACTCCTACACAGTGCTTACTTTTTTGGGGAAAAAAACACTTCTAATATTCATAAAAATGTATCAGCAATTATTTAATAATCACTGTAATACTTCACTTTTTGTACAGAAGGCTAAATGTGCAGAGTAGAAAGGTCATCTGTGTGGCTGTTGTCGTAGCACCAAGAACGTCTTTTACCCTTTTTCTAATGTAGTTGAGTAACAGAACACAACTATTGCATACCAAAGGAAAACAGAAAATCATGGTTTTAAAGACATTGGCAGATGACCCAAAGTCTGGGCAGATTTTAAAGGAGACACGGTCTCTAGTGGAACATGGTATTTTTGTCCTGCACTCAAAAGTGGATCAAACTTCCGTGTCAATATTCTCTGATGCATTCTGGACTCTGGTAGTGTTACTGATGCCAGTCAGTGCCTCCTGAATGCTACAAGTCTTAAACTGGTGTGTAGAAAATGCACTAAATTAATTGAAATCTTTCTGTTCATCGTATTAAATTAGGGGTTCTGAAAGCTGCTTAGCGTTGTCCAGCTCCTACTTGCATGTTAAAGTTTCCACTCATTAGAGAATTTCTTGTGCAGCCAAACTTGTGCTTGAACAGCACAACTGCCGTTTGAGAAATTTGCTGTAAAAGGGGCCGTGTGTCCTCTTCCTTCGACTGGATAACTTCAAAGCCTGCCTGTCACCTGAAGGACCCCGCTGATTCCCCTGGCAACACCTGTGTGTGTAGTGAAATCTGGATACAAATAGCAAACTAAGCTGGCTGGAAGAATAGATGCCTAGTAGGGAGGCTGTGATGATGGTGTATTGTAAGCTGTCACCCTTTGTCTGTGTTATTTTTTGTTTCCATAGCTGCCTGTAGTGGCAAGGGTCCTTCCAGATGCCCAAACACTTGTACCCCTCGCTGGGGGCTGTGTGACCAGGGCAAACTTGCATTGCTGTTGCCTGATGCTACCGTGCCAAGTGCGAGCAGTGGAGGGAGACCTTTTCTGCTCTCAGCAGCCAGAGCAGGACCTTTCTGGGGCCTTTCAATGGTGCTAAATATTCTTCTTTTGAAAAAACAAACAAGCCCAGCTCAAAAGAAGGCTGAACGTGAAAAGACACCTCACTGTTTTGCAGATAACAGGTTTGTGCCTTATATGACAGGGGGTCTGATGGGGCTTTTTCTCAGCCTGCCCTGCAGCCCTGAGCTAAACCTTGTGTCATACAATTCAGAGGAGCTGGACCTAGAGCCAGGGAAAGAAGGGATGAGCTACACGTCTGGGGGGCTTGGTCGTCTTATTATCCGATAACAGAGGAGTTACCTAAAAGATTTTTGACCTTGTCAAGCTGCTCAGTCTGGAGAAACAAGCTTCTCCCAAGTAGTTGCTCCTTGTCTTTCTATTATCCTCTGAAAACAGAGGACTTGGGGCTTGGGATAAGACCGACAGCTTTCCAAACACAAGCGCCCACTGGAGCTTCCCCTGCCTTCTCCGCATTCCCCAATAGGTCAGTGGCATGCTCTGAATATCCCAAGTGGATTCTCTTATGTCATGTTTATCAGGGTTGCCCTGGGCTGCTAATATGTTTTGGATTGTTTGTGCCGCACATGACATATAGGCAGGTTTTCATTTTGGTGAAAGGTGATCCCGGGGAAGGAAAATGTATTATGTTGGCAGGCTAATAGCGACGATGGCCCAAAGGCAAAGTCACTGCAGTCGGGGTTATTTAATTATTATGACTGGCCAATGTTCTGGCCGGTCCCCGAAAAAAGGTTTCTGGGTAAGGAAAGCTGTGTGCGGTAGCAGGTGACTGCTCTGACAGCCTTCATCCGCTTAGCACCCTGACCTCCAGCCTAGCACCCATTTCCCGGGAACCCAGAGATCGGGATGCAGCTTGACTGCTGTGCTGCTCACCTACAATTGCAAATCCTGCAAAAATCAGCGCCAGTGAGTACATCAGGGAGTCTTTCTCCCCCTCTGCTTTTATAAGGCCAGTCCTGGGATTTAAGCAGTGTGATGAGTGTTGGGCGTTCAGCCCAGCACCCTTTGAAGAGCTCCAAAGGGAATTTGTCCCAGGCGCTCTCCTGAGTTCTCCCTGTAGCTCTGTGCTCCCTCCTCCTCCTGGCGTGGTCTCTTTGTCTGGCTCATCGCAGTTGCTGTTAACTGCAGCCAGAGCTAATCTATCTCCCTTTCTTTCCCTGCTTCAAACACTTCTGTCTTCTGTTAGAGCTTTGAACGGACCAAAAAAAAAAAAAAGAAAAAAGCAACTGTCTGAAATGAAAGAAGAGTGCAGATGAGATGAGCACAGACAGAAAGAAAATGTTTTTGAAAAGGGAATAGGTGGGAGGAGGAGAAACACTGTAGGCTTTTAATAAGTAGTTTAGTTTTATTCTTGTGCTGTGTTTGTTTCATGTTTCCTAGCTCAGATTGAAGGGATTACAGGTTGTGTAGATTTTCTGTTCAGGTCCCACTCATGTGACAAGACTCTATATATTTCATAGGAGACAATTTTCTTTCTTTTTTCTCCTCCTAGGAAAGCAGGCTGTGGTTTATTTTCACTGCCCTCTCACAGACCTGCTCTGCAAATGGATGCCATACGTAACTCCCAGCTTCAAGAAAAGTCAGAGAGTAATGCTGCCCAATTCTGTCCGCAGTGTTTCACTCGGTCTTAGTCTATTATAAAGCAGCTTTTTTCTTCCTTTTGCAATTTCCCTTGAAGATCAGCCATGAAAAATTGATTGGTTCGCATTATTACTAATCGCCAGTCTCCAGATTGCTCAAGGAGGAATTTTAGTGGTGTAACACGTAACCTGAGATGTCACGGAAACTAAGCCTCCGAGTGGGACTCAGCTTTTAAGCTTCTGTTAGGAAAGATTTGTAGGTGCTGTATCTCATGTGATGTGAAGCACCTTTAAGACCTTTGAATTTCCTATCCCAGCCTTTTGGCTTTTGGGTCTCTTCTGCTCTAAAATCTGCTCTTAACGTTGTTTGCATCTACCAATAAAAACGTGTCACTTTTTAGAGTAAAATCAGGTACTGGTTTAGTAGGAATTTCCAAAGGGTATGTATATTTAAAAAAAAAAAAAAAAGAAAAAAGACTGCTCATTAGACTTGTCAGTTCTTTGAGGACCCAGGGGCCAGCGCTGAGGTCCGTGCATGAGCTCTCCAGGGCCAGCGTTCAGGCTGCGCCCAGAAGTCACTTGCCAGAAGCTGGGCTATGGTGTAGAGGGTGAGTTGAGGCTTGGGCAAAGCAGTGATCCCAAGAAGACAGCACTGCAGGACTGCCTGCTTCTGGGGATGTAAATGATAACAGGAGGAGCACACAACATCCTGAGTATGGAGATGGATGTTTGAGTGGAAGTATGACCACTTCTTGTGGTCTGGACTGTGTTCTCATACCTAACAAATGTAGTGAAACCCAGATCATATGGATTAGAGACCTCTGGCACTTCTCAGGGCTACAGCTATGGGTATGTTGCATCATCTGTCTCCTGCGGAGACCTGGTAGGTAAACCAGAGACTTTCAGATGTATCTGAAAACAGGTCAGAGTTCTGTGTCAGTGATCCATTCAATTTGTCTATAGGTCAGAAACAACAAATAGTCTTGTAGAGAGCCTTAATTAATCAAAGCTTTGTTAAAAGAACCCAGAGGGGTCATCTTAGCGGCGCTACATCAGAGGTTTCCTTGACTTATTTCAGTGTATATGACAAGTTTATATGACCCATCTTCAGGTGCTTCACAATACTCACTTTACACCGACAAAGTGTGAAAACAACCCCTTGTAATGAAGTCCTGCCTTCATGTCTTGCAGTTCTAAGGCACTAAACAAAGTTTGCCATCTTCCTTGTTTGTTTAGTGTCTAAGCACATCAGGGGTTTTTTTTTGTCTCTGGAAAGAATATTGTGAATGGGTGATCAGAAGGTGCTGTGTCTGGATGGATTCTCGCTTGCTTTAGGTTAGTGTAACACCCCTTATCTCAGAGTTGTTCCTAATTTAGACCAGAGAACAGAGTTTTTGATGGAGAGGAAAAATAGGCTCAGTGGCTTCTAGCGCAATTGGCACGGGCATGAGGTTTTTGTTGTTGTTTTGTTTTTTATTTCTACAGCTTCACATGTGCTGTCATTTGTGCCTCAAGTGCTAAAGGTAACAAGAGAAAAATAAACAAGTTGTATGTATTAGGGAACATAGCCAAGACTCTCAAATGTTATTTGTTTGGTGTTTTGAAGAGAACCAGCACTGAGATTTTTGCCTGGCCAGTGCCACCTCAATTGCTGAACTGCCTGCCCTGAAGCCCCAGCCTTGTACCCGAGTGCTTTTATGGTTGTTTAACAACTGCAGGTGGGGGAGGAGACATCTCCCTGAACTCAACACGGTGTTGTGGTTCTTGGCCTCTTGGTAGAGGGATTTCAGGAAATGACTGGAAAGTGCATGCTAGTGTTATCTGGTAATGCACCCATGAAAACAGCAGGACTGCTTACTGTGGCCTTCCAAAATTATAGACATTTAGCGTTGTGCTAGGTTGCACCAAGCATGGGGAAGAAAAGTGTCTGTATTGAACTTGGGACTTCTGCACGGCAGTATGGAAGAAGAGCTAGTAACCCATTCCACAGTGATTTTGTATGGCATTCATCTGTTTTTTAACTACTATCAGATCATAGTTGTACTTGTGGACTGGTTACTTGCATGAGGTGTTATATGTTTTTGTAACCTGAACTCTTAACTACTCTTGGGCAAGTGATAACTGACTCCTGGGTTGATTTTTTACATCATGATCATCCCTTTAATTAAAATTTCTCTGCATGTTGCTTCTTAAGAATACTGCTCAGGCACATAAGTTTTCTTCGTGTCTATGAACATGCCTTTGTGGACTGTCCAGCGTCACCTTTATTATTAGTTATGGAAATCACTGGTTTATGTGTTCAAAAAATGGAGGAGACTTTTGGAAATGCATCCATCTTCAATTTCTCTGGGCTAGAGCCTTGCCTTTGCAAAAATTGCATTATTTTGGAAGACTTCCCTGTGCATATGTTGTCTGTTTATAATACTATCAGTAGATACTGTCCATTTGAGAACATTACACTTCGTTCCTTCCTAAAGAAACACCATACTTTTCTGCCAAGTTTGCAGTAAGCTGCAGCCAATAATCTGGCTTTTAAAACTGAAATCCAAAGGATAACAGCAGTAGGAGGAGATGGTAGGCTCTTCTATGTTGTCTTCTACAGACATCCCAAGGTGTTTCACCCCATAAGAGGTTTACTACACTTAGTTCTGGGTGTACTGATTGGTGTTGATTGGAGTGAGAGTGGCCTAGCAGGCAGTGCTGGGATCTGGGCTTTGGCTGGTGTGTTCTCTGCCCCATTTTGGTGCTGACTTGCCAAATTATCTTCTGTGTTCTTCGCTTCATCCATCTTAAAATGATTGTACCTTTTGTGCACTGCATTGGTATGGCAGTTAATTAGTGCTAACTAATCACTAAATGTTTGAGATCATTTGAAGGAGAGGGGTAGCAGTGTGCAAAGTGCCATTCCTACATGAGAAGCCGTACCTGCTTCATCACACGTGCTCGAGCAGCTGGCATCTTGCAGGTAGATTGAGATGACACGTTGCAGGTTAGACCAGTGCATGCTGTAAAGCAAAATGGTCTCTTCATCCCAGTTCACATGAGCATCCCCTTACGGATGGCTCCTCGTAGAAGGACAATTCTGTATATTGACAGCAGAGATGAAAACAGAATGCATCAGCTGGGATCTGTGATGTTAACACAACAAAGAGGAGACACTTCTTACAGGGTCCACTGGCCTGAGCTCTCAGCTGCGATTATCCTCATCTGTCCTCTTTAACTCTTAATAATGTTGACAGTGCTTCCTTCTCTAGTCTCTTCCCTCATAAGCTAAGAGCTTTGTACTGTTTAAACTGACCCATTCCTTTGTGACAAGGTCAAAAATGGAGGGGGGTGTGTGCGTGTGTCTGTTTTTACAAATGGGCTTATGTCTTATAGAAAAAAAAATAATTTCCAATTAAATGCAGAGCAGAGCTGTAAATAGCAATGGCCTGGTAATTGCTGTACCAACTTAGATGAAAGTATTACTTAGTGATTAAATGTCAACAGGTTTCATAAACAGCAAATGTCTTTAAGTTGACATAAAGAAGGCCTGGCCTCTCTGGAGGTCATTGTAAATACCAGATTTATTGTGCCTCAGTGGAGAATGTGCTGAAAATGAAAAGGGAAATGTCATCGTAGATCTTCAGAGTGTCTCAGTAGAACAGAAAGGTTGTTGGTGCCTGCAGTAAAAAGCTTTTGACTCCTTGGAGTAACAGTTGACAAACCATATTCAGTACATGGTATCTTATTAATAAAATGTTCATTTTTCAGGTCAGACTATGATGACTGGAGACCAGCACTGGCCAGCTTGCTTCAGCCTATCCCATTTCCCAAGGAGTAAGTTTGCACTGTCTTAGTATTTACTGGGTTATTCATGTTACTGTTTTTTTTATGGGGAAATACAGTGTCATAGAAAGACTGATGGTAATAGGAGCTTTGTGCATCTCATATTGATTTAGAATCTAGAGTTGATTTTGACTGATGCAGAGGGAAGCAAGACTTCCCCATCTTCATCTTCCTTTCCCGTGTCTCTAAGATGAAGACAAAAATAGTTAACTAGAGACAGGCAGAAAAGAAAGGAAGGAAAGCTGGTGAGGAGGAGAGTAAAGTAAGAGATTTAGTGGAGGAGGATGCTTTACTGGCGTCACAGAGACTTGTATTGTTTGTATTTTGCATTAAATGAAGAAGCTACCCAACGCATCAGCCAAGCTCCCTCGGAAACCTATTAATGAACAGTAGTGTTTATAAAACGCAGACCTCCACGGACAAACATTACAACCTATAATTGTACAATTTGCTAGCTTATCACATCCCCTAATGACCTGATGTCTTGAATCAGAGAGGTCTAATCCTCTGTGCCAGGTTACCTGGGCTACAGCGAGAGCTTGGAGATAGGCAACAGAGACATCATTTACCTAAGTCAAACGTGAGTCCTGGGGGAGGTGTAAACCATACCATGATGCAGGGCACTTCACAGAGTGACCATTAATTACTTTACTCATGTATGATGTTAATTAGTTGTGACTGTACCTTAATTGCATTGCAATTAAAGAATTCACCTGGCTCTTGGAGGTAGCCAAAACTGTTTTTTTTTAATCATACAGCTGTTTTGTAAGTCTTTTACTTACTTCTGACCCACAGCTCCCACTGACGTTAGTCAGAGCCTTGTCTAAGACAGGACTGAGGAAGAGCGACAAGATTTGTTCCAAGTGATAATTATTTCCGTCCCCCCCTTCATTTTTTCCCTCTAGATTAATGAAGGAGACATTACCTGATCTTTTTTGGAAAGACTATTCTTTTTGTCTTGTGTGCTGCAGTTGCTTAGCAAATCCTTTTATTATCTGGAAAGAACTGAAAAGTGGTTGTTTGGTTTTTGTGGGTTTTTTTTCCTCCAACCTCCCGTCTCACAAATTCTCATATTCTTCTGTTTTCTGTTTTAAATTTCAGGGCTCTTGCACATGAGAAATTCACAAAGTAAGTTTGTGGGGCTTGTTTGTTTTATTAAAGGGGATAATTACTTAAAATACTTGTACTAGTCAGTAATAGCAATGATGCATTGTTCAATATTGTGCCTCTAATGTTTTTGATCTGTGAGAGGCTGTGAGCATGTTCTGTTAGCAATAAAAAGACGTAGTTTTCATTGTAATTTACTGTGACGGCAGGAGCCCAAGGACTAAAGACACTAGATGCTGATAGAATTTACAAACCAGTTTGTCACTGCACATCTCTGAAAGCTTTTCTAGACTATTGTGAATATACACTGTCCTTGGCAATCACTTTTAGACCTCGTATTTCCCTCCTGTGGAAGCATTTCAACTTGTTCCTCCCTAAAGTGCATGCATATATATCGTTTAAAGTGTAATCCAAGAGAAATGTGACACTTGTGTGAATGCTGCAACCAGCAATTGCTTATTCTTGTCCTCTCAACGTTTTTTCCAGGGAGCTGAAATACGTGATTCAGAGATTTGCAGAAGACCCGAGGCAAGAAGTGAGTTTATAGCCAGTTTACACAGAGTATTTATTAATTGGAGGGATTGCAAGTATACTTGTTAAGAAGATCTCTTAAGTAGGTTGTTTCACAACATGGGGTGGTTTTGCTGTGCTTAAGTCTCTTAGGGGGCAATAGTCTCTCAGGGCACATGATCTTAGTATGAATGGTTTCTTGCCTTATCTATAAGGCTGTTTGTGACCCCCTTGTCTGGCACCAGTTGATGTCCTTGCTCCACAGTAAACCTCAGCCAGCAAGATTTTCCCAGTCCGTTGATTCTCTCAGAGCTTTTCATCTTCTGTACAAAAAAAGGGAAGCAAAATCCATGGATCCATACAGCTTACAAAATAACAGGTTTTATTTAGCTGCGTTTCAGTTACATTGTGTGCAAATGACCATAATTCTCTTGAATTAGCAGGAGAAAGGGGGTGGGAGGTATGTTATTGGAACGAGTGCGTAGCTGTAGCCTCATGGTGGCTGACTGCTTCATAGCTGCACATGTAGCTTCTTCGACATCATCAGCTTGGGCTGAGTCAGAGGGAACCTCTCATCCGCATTAATTTTTGGTGCTGGCATAAAGGGAAGAAAGCTCCCCCAAACTGTGGGTGAGGAGACTGTGTCGTCATCATCATTGCCCAGAGCTCCTGGTTTTCATGGTTTTAGCCTTTGTGAGCAGTAGTCATCCTTGTCAGATAAGAGGGATCTTCTTGTCTTAAAATGGCACCAGGATTTCATCTGTCACTAGTATTACAGGCCCAACGGAAAGAGCATGGACCCCACACGTGTCAAAAATTGAAATAAAATATCTGCCTCTTGAAAGGGAAAAAGAAAAAAAAAGAAAAAGGAAAAAAAAAGGCTTAATTATGACTCTTCTGTTAAACTGTGGGACTAGATATAGTCATCTCTACTGGGGGCCAAATTTAGATTAATGGTTGCTCTCTGGTGCCAGTTCTTCTGTGCAACTTCTGTCTTACGTATCCTTGTTGAATTTTCCTTGTGGACTTCCTTCACCCTGACTCTGGTCAAGCTTTATTACAGCAGCAGTAATAAGAATTTTTAATGATTGGAATGAGCAAGCCATCAGCCACTGCATTTAGTATGCAGATCACAGCAGAAGTATAGACACACACGCTGTGAGGATGGGGGAGAATGGTAGAAGCTCAGAAATTTGAGTCTTGTTTTTTTGGTTTTTGGGGTTTGTTTTTTTTTTTTTTTCACAAGTGAAAGGAACTGCTCTAGACTAGAGCCATTTTGTGTTTGATTTGGGTAAAGGGAATGAAAAAGGCCATGCAATTAGCGATGATACAGCTTCCCTCCTTGTCTTTACTGAAAAAAAATGGATTCTGTGAGTGGACACTTGCCTGCAGCTCTGTAAATTGGAATATTAACCCTGAAATTGCCAGCAGCCCCCCGATTTGCAGTTACTTCTTTTGGCCCAGTGTGGGGGAGGTTGGTGATTATTGTCAGGAACTGTAACCTTCCCAATGTCTTCACTTTTTGGCAGGTCCACTCATGTTTGCTGAGTGTGCGGGCTGGCAAAGACGGCTGGTTCCAGCTCTACAGCCCTGGAGGAGTGGCATGTGATGACGACGGAGAGCTGTTTGCCAGTATGGTACGTGTTTGCAATAATGTGAGTTTAGTAACTTCTTTGCAGTAAAGTAGATAATGCGTAGTTCACAATAAGAAGATATACTTGCTTTTGTCAAAAAATTATCAAAACCATGGTTCCATAAACGACAAGTGTTCACCAGGAAATCGAAATCTTTATATCACCAAATCCATTGAACTTCTTTGCAGTCGCAATTTGGTTAACATGTTAGTTTTCTCTTTTTGCACTTTGGCGTGCTTTCTCACTGGTAATGTAATGCACAAACCCATGCATGTGTATGTGTGTGTGTTCATATGTTTGTATGTGTTTTTGTGTTTATAAATACATGTGTTTGCGTGTCTGTACAAACAAATTCTCTCAGAGAATATGGAATATTGGCAGACAGGGAAGACAGACTCTTCTGCACGTCCACACCTATGGTTTTACTTTAAGGCTACCCTGGAATTTAAAAACAGCGGTAACATTGAATTAATCAAAGGATGGATAGATAGAGAGATATAAGAATGTTAGCAGTTTCTCTGCCCGTTTACATTGTTGTGGAGAGGTGTAAACCAGCATTCCATTTCCCGCAGTTACTTCTTTTGTAACTCTTAGAAGGACCAGACAGAAAATACAAGGTTTTAGTCGCTGATGCTGGCACTGTCTTCCTGTGCAACCTGGGTCAAGTCACGTAGGTCTCACTGTGTATTAATTCTCCATATAGCACGATGGAAATGATATTACTTCCTTTCCCTGGTAAGGGGAAAAACATTTGTTGAAGTTGTCTGTTGGGTAGAGAGTGAAATGACTTTCAAGGCTGTCTACACTTTGTGCATCTCCCACATGCTGAACATTTTGGGACATAAAGAACGCGCATGTCTGTCTGTATTCTTAACTTAAATTCATATGGATCAGATACCTTTGAAACAGACAGTGGGCAAAGACTGTTCACAAGAGGTTGCATCCCTCTTCACTGATTCTGTGTCTTTAATGTTTGAAAAGAAAATTTCTTCAGAACTATATCATTTCTCCTGAGAGCTTTTGTGGTCCAAGATATTTATGAGCATCAGGAGATGGCGTGCATGAGGAAGCACAATGCTAATACACATTAATATGCAGTACTCTGTGCCCTTTGCAAGGATGTTGATAAATACTTAAAGAGCTGCTAACGACTAACCATAAAGTTTGAAAAACATCCTGTTCTGAGATGGACTCATTAGTGTTAGCATCAGTATTTTCCAACGCTCAAGAAAACCTCCAAAAAACCTTAATGATAACTGCCTGAAATTAAATCCCTTTTGGCTCAAAGCTTTCTGGTTTTAAAGGCCACCTGAGCTGATGGATACTTAAGAAAAAGAGATTTTGTATTTTGCTGGAGGCCTTGCTGGTAATGAAGCCACAAGGAAGAATTGCATGGTAGCACGTAATCCTCATAGACTTGACCCCATCATGGCGTGGTTACGATATTTTCAGCAGTACTGAATATAGTCCAGGCAATACCATGAACCAGGGGGACCACAGGACATTGTTTACATGCTTATTGTAGAGTAGTACTAATGTCGATTCTATATAACGGAGCTCTTAATGCTCCAAGTCATTGGAAACTACAAATTCTCAGATAGTGCTCTGCCAGCAAGCTGGTGAATCAGCTGTCTGGGTCATAAAATAAGATGTTCAGCTAGGAACCCCAAATTCTCTGCAGCTAATCTCTAGGGCTTTTAAATGGGAAAGAATATTGCCAACCTCTTCTCTTAGATTTGATACGTACAAGTGGCTTTGCATTTCTGCCATCGGTGTTACTGTGTGGTATCATCTGATGTTTTCTGGAGCTAGGAGAGAGTCTGCAGGACGCTTTTGTCAGCTAGTGGACTTGAAGGAGTCTTACTCAGGTGGTGTTCTCAGCGTCTCCTTCCTTTCAGGGAAAAGTAAGCGAAAGGGAAAGCAAGATAATGACCCAAAAGCATGAAAGCACATGAAGTTATCTCTGACTTAGGGCTCAGGACTGCTGGATTTTCTTAAGGCACTCCTTCCTTTCCCAGTCAGCTCCTGTCTGTTCGTTGTGAACAGGTGATTTTGTCTGTCACCACCCTTTAACCCAGGCCTGGTGTTCAGCCAGCAGATTGCCAGCCTTTTACCTAGACATCCAGCCCACACAACCCTTGCTCACCAGCTGGCATTTCCAGAGAAAGCAAACTGCAAACAGATGCGAAAACAAAATCTCCCGTGGTTCCCCCAGGGCTGGGTTCATTGTGTTACTAGGGATGGGGGCAATTGCACAGCTGCTCTGATATTTCCTGGGGAGCCTATATTGGGCCTCTCTGCTGTCAGCTGAGCTCCTTTATGGAGGAAAACTACCCGCTCCCTCAGATCTCACTAGGCATCACCTTTTTCAAAAAGTCACTTCCAATCAGCAATCAAGCTGTTGAGAGGCTGCAACCATAATCCTGATGAGGGGCTCCTTTTCTTTAGGTTTGTTGCAAATACTTACATTTGTTTGACTGCACGACAATGTCTCTTCCAGAGGTATATGTGTTTCTTAGGCTTACACCTCTAATTTTAACTCTGTTTCTCAAATAGGTTCATATTTTAATGGGATCCTGCTATAAAACAAAGAAGTTCCTGCTTTCGCTGGCTGAAAATAAATTAGGACCTTGCATGCTACTGGCGTTGAGGGGTAACCAGACGATGGTAGAGGTAAGCCCTAAACATACATAGTCATATAGGTTTACGAGCAGTATTCAGATTTGGTTTCACACCACCTTTCCCAGAATTAGATCTAGTGGAACTAGAGAAGCCGAGTTCAGGTTTGTGTTGTATCAAACACCAGCATTGGGCAGTTGTGTTTCTCTTGCTTAAAGTGGAATAGAATATTGTTGTTCAGCAGGTATGAATGTGAATTACATGAAAGGTGGGCGCAAGAATTTGTGGAGAGAGAGATTGTTTGCTGTAATTCAGTTGGAGAGGCTAAGATGGGAAATAAATGGCCACGATGGTATAGGCTGTGGCGAGGGGTCAGAATTCAGAACGACAAGGTTTTTCCATGATTAAATGCCTGATGCTTGTCTTGCCACCTGCAAAATGAGCAGTGCACAAGAAGTGCATTTACAAAACCTTATTTGCTTCCTTTAATACACATTTTTTTGTGTGCTTATGATTGGTTATTTTTGTTGCACTAATAGTTTATACATATTTTTCTGGGTTTCTTTAGAGAAGTTTCTTGATAAACATTATCATATGTTTTAAATGGAAATAGAGGGTGGTTAAATAGGTGGAAGGAGTTACAAAATTTTTCATTGACTTAGATCTGTGCATGCTAATTCACTCCAGTAAATGAAAGTGTGCTGCATAAATTTGAAGATAATGTTGCTTGATTTTTTTCATTAAAAATAATTAAAATTATGGAGGGAATAAAAACCTTGCATTTTAATTCCAATGGCATGATACGTAGCTGAAAAGGAAAGGCAGCGTGGAGGCAGCTTGTGTCCTAAGCCCCGGTGACCTGCTGGAACCATGCCCTGGTGTCTAACTTGCTCCTGGCAGACCCTTGCCCAGGGGCGAGTCAGGCATGTTCCCTGTGAGATGGAAGCTGTCCTGGCCACAGCAGCGAGCTCCCAGCACCGTCTTCTCTCGGAGCCTCTCTGGCCTTTCCCCATCCCGCCTCATAGACTGGGTACCCTTCACATGTGTTCTGCTTACACAGAAACCCCAGTGCTTAGGGATGGAAAATCCAGCACTTAGGGAGCGGCTTGGCTCTACTGCTCATGTGTAATGTCCCAAGGCTGCCAATCTGCAGTCTAGCCACTGTACCTGGGAAATACTGGATCGATTGTACCTGTTCTGAAGAGGGCTGTGGCATGAAGCCATCTTCCAGGACTGATGCGAGGTAATTGCAGCTCTCAGTCAGAAGGAATGAGCACTAATGGAAGACAGGATGGATAGACTGACATTCAGAGATTAGAGTTCATTCTTTAAGAATAAAAAAACTGGTTTCTTGTGTTGGAAGGTCAGTGAATGTTGCAAAGATCCTCTAATCTAGCCTGCATAATGCATGCTCTAAAAACTTACCCAGTAATTTAAACTAGCATGCCCAGTGCAATTAGGATATTTGGAAGAAACTGAATGTAAGCACTGCAGCGACCGCTCTTCTTTCATTCTGCTGCTAGATTTTGTGTTTGATGCTGGAATACAACATCATCGACAACAACGACACCCAGCTCCAGATCATCTCTACCCTGGAAAGCACGGACGTGGGAAAGAGAATGTATGAACAGCTGTGTGACAGGCAGAGGGAGTTAAAAGAGCTGGTATGTCACCCTGCATGCAGTATTGCCATAGCACATTGTGCTCTGTACTCTCCAGAAATGGAGGTACAAAAGAAAGACAAGCAGGGTGTGAAATTCCCAGTTAACAACAGGATGGGAACAGTATTTGGAGGATTTTACTGTGAATATATATACTCTGTGATATTTACTGATGTGTCTAATCCCATACTATGTTTATGAATGATATTCAATAACCTGCTTAGAATCTGTGTGAAAGAATAAAGGTGAAGTCCTGCTGTCTTAAGATTTTATAAGTCAGCTTGTCAAATCCTGCCACCTTTTGACATATGAGTAGCAAATGGTTCTAGTGCTGGCCAGCATTTCTTAATGCTTTGATATTCACAACATTTCACTGAGATGGTCTTTAGGTTTAGTTCTCAGAGCTGGCGCCTATGGGAAGAAGATTTTTTTTCCTGATTTTTGAAGAGAGGATCTACAGACTGAAGACAGATCTGCTCTCATTAGCACTTTTTCATCTGTGCAAACATACCCACAATCTTCCTCTTTCCCTTTTCACATTGATATTTGTCTTCCTTAACCTCTGCTCCCAGCCTGAAAAGTATATGCCTTTTTTTTTTTTTTTTTTCCGAAGTCAGACGTGATTTTATCAGCTGTGCAGTCTCACCCCCTTTGCTGTCTTAGTTTAGCATTTTGGGGCTGTTTCCTTTAAAGTGAAAGTAACCAAATAATGGCAGGCTGAATCAGACAAAACGCTGACCCATGGCACGAAGATCACTAGCTGTGGTTAGTGGATGTCCCCTGGGTAGCAACAGGCCTGCATCTAGCACACTCAGAAAAAAATCTGTCAGGGCAGAAAAAGCAGGGAAGAGGTGGAACGGCTGTCAGGGAGCTTGGAAATCAGAGCAGGGTTTGCTCTAGTGAAGAGCTCGCTATGCTTTAGTTGGTCTGAAATGTAGAATGGCAACTAGTTTGACCAAAATATTTTCTCTCTTACAGCAAAGAAAAGGTGGTCCCACAAGGTTAACACTGCCATCCAAATCCACAGTAAGTTAATCATGTCAATAGAAAAACAAACTTTATCTTTCCATATTTAAACACTTGATTTATGTTTGCGATGTGGCACAGTGGTTTTGGTCAGTCGAGAGGGGAGCCATTCCACTTGCTCTGTCAACACAACTGGAGTTTACACAAGTAAGGGCACGTTTCTGCTCTTGGGTCTGTGCAGCAGTTTCCAACACCAGTACAAGCACCAGACTGTCAGATTTGTACTGGTGCGCAAATTTGTGATTTACAGTAGGATCTCATGATAGATCTGGGGACAGAATTTTGCATTAGAAAAGCAGACTTCGCAGTGTCCGGTGCTGGATCTTATTCATGAAAGTCTGAGAGAGACCCATCACTGCTGCAGTTAAGCCTGGTGTAAGCCTAGACTAACCTCACTGAGGGCAGGTGATGGTCCTGAACACAGTTTGGATCTAGAACTTGCAGTGAAATCTTCATGAAGTTAAAAGACCCATCTTGGGCATTTGTGCTGACACTGAAGCCTTCGTGTCTCATAAGGGTACACGCGCAAAGAAGATTTTTTTCTTAATGTCTGGATACATTTTTCCCAGGGTGTGTGAAGCAACGCTGCCACGAGAGCCCAGCTGCTTGACAAACAAACAGAAACTTCTCTGTGTGGTTCTCTGTTACTGTAAACAAGTGGTATAATTGTGCAACTCCGGTTAACAGTATCAGTGACACCACTGCAGATGATTGCAGGCTGAGGAGTCCATAATCTCCCTTACCAATCTGTTGTTTGCTTTCAGGATGCGGACCTGGCCCGCTTGCTAAGCTCGGGATCTTTTGGAAATTTGGAAAACCTCAGCCTGGCCTTTACCAATGTGACAAGTGCTTGTGCTGAGCACCTCATTAAACTGCCTTCACTCAAGCAGCTGAACCTGTGGTCAACTCAGGTAAGTTCTTTGCAGACTGAAACTCGGAGCAGGAACCAATGCTGACTAATTCTGAGATTTCACATTACGTCAGCACGAGAAGAGTGTGTGAAGAGGCTTGCTTAGAATGAGTTTGTCCTCATGCTATTTTTACAGAGCCTTTCTGTGGTCTAGCTCATCTTGGAGGCTGGTTTTTCTTTTTTTTTTTTTCCTTTAATTTTTTTAAATTTTATTTTATTTTTAACTATAAAAGGGTTACTGCTGTCTTGGATTGAATGTTCCAGTCAGGCATTGCTGATACTGTGTACTTAACAGTACATATGTTGCTGTTCATCTGAGAAGTGCTTATGCTTTCACCCATTTAGGATGAAAGAAATAATGCTGTGCAGCTCATATGGTCAAGCAAAACACAGAGTCTGTGCAGTGTAGGCAGTGAACCGCCCTGAATGCTGATTAACCAGAATTTCTTTAAAAACAACAGCAACAAAAACTCAAATAATGAATAAATAGAAGGAAACTACAATGAGAGTGTGGTTATTTTGTAAGCAAAAAAGAAGCCATGATAACTGAGTAAATTATTCAGCTGCTAATTGTAAGAGCTTTTAAAATTAAATTTTTCTTCTAGATATTCGTGCTGGTTTTGGTCTCTGACGTTCTCCACTGAGTAGGTTTTCCCCGTTTTCTGTTAGCACCTATTTGTAGTGCTCGCTGAAAATGTGATTAGTCTCAGTGCAGCCACAAAAAGCAGCATTTTTTTTTCACTCAAATGTCATGTTAAATATCTTGGTTTGTTTTCCTAACTACTTTTCTATCCCAGAAATTTCCTCTCTTTGTGTGGGGAATACGAAGGAGAATCTGATTGCTTGCTTGTTTTAAGACACTCTTGTATCTCCTCCAGATTTCTCCTAACAATGTAACTTTTGGGTTTGAAAACTTCAGTGCTTCTTGCTCAAAATGTATTTGATTCCGCTGGACAAAGAGCCTGCTTTTTGTATTTTTTTTATTATTATTTAAAAAAAAGAAAAGTTTAGATTCCATTTTATTTTGCGATATCCTGGTTTCCATTAAGTTGGAATTTAGAAACAGCAGAAACGAAGTGGGTCAATAGAACAATTACCAATCAATAGTACATTGTTCTTGAGACCAAAATAGCTAATTAATACCACTTGCATTATGTTTTTTTTTTTCTGATGTGGTTGGGAACTGGCTGAAACTGCCATAACCATCTTGTATAGCCCGGCTGGGAGTTCTCTCGTACGAAGCCCAGACTTCAAAGACACCATTCTAATTAAACGATGGCCTGCGGTTAAGCGTGCACAAGTCACTTAATTTTTCTGTTCCCCGTCTGCAAAATTGGGATAAAACTATTCGCTTTCTCTCCTGTCATCTGAGTTTGCGGTAAACAATCTGAGTGTGGCTTTGAGGGCTCATCTGCAAACCTGGTTCTAACGTGCCCTGTTTGCTCTGAGGTACTTGCACATGATGTTCGTGCATTGTTTGAAAACAACTTTGCTTGCGCCCCACAGTTCGGAGACGCAGGGCTGCGGCTTCTGTCCGAACACCTCACCATGCTGCAAGTGCTCAACCTCTGCGAGACGCCCGTCACGGATGCTGGGCTGCTGGCACTTAGTTGTAAGTGACCAAAATAAGTTATGGAGGAAAACTATGTGGGTTCAGAGGAATTCATGTGGGTTCAGACAGAAGATTGATTTCTTGGCTGCCACAGTGCTGCTTCCGTGGTTGTGTTTGGGTTTACACTTGCCTGCTCCCTGCCCACTCAAGTGGCCGTTCAGCTGCGGGACAGTGATCTGAGCCTGACAACACTTTGTGGCCTCGTGTGGGCTTTGTTGTCCCAGACCATACTCTAGCTCTCGCCTCTGACTTTACTGGTGGCACATGTGTCGACCTCACGTGGTGACCTGTGGCCCTGGGACTTCCCGGCTTTTTTCACTTGTCCCCTCTGGGTGGGACTCTGACCTGGTGGGGCAGGAGGGGAAGATTGCAAAGCCATGTAGCAACTTAATACTCACTTTAGCAACCATGCAGAGCAGGTTTCGTACCCTCTCTGGCATTTTTTTGTTCCTTCCTTTTTGAGGAGGTGAAACTCTCGCTATTCTTAATTTAAATAGGGCAAGGCAGAGTGGGGCCATCTAAGCAGCATTCAGGATTTCCCTGTGCGCTGAGAGCTGCTCAGCGTGCCAAAACGAGACCCTTTCCCACATCCAACAGTGCATTATAAACCTCTTCTAGAGGTTTAAAGGGCTCCTTTAATAGGCTTGATCGTACACAGACGTGCCAGACAGGCCAGTAGTTATGGCTCATCTTAGGAAACTATTCTGCTAAGTACTGCAGCCCAGAATGGAACTGGGGGGGAGGGAGGGGAGAGGGAGGGCTGCTGGATCAGCATGGCCCCTGCGTGCACTGTGCAGAGCGCTGAGAACGGGCACTATGCAGAATAATGTGCAGGAAACTGATTATGAGAAGTTGTCTGAACTCCTTTGAAGTCAGCGGACTTCAACATATGCTTAATGGCTCTTCCTAAATAGGGACTTTTTCCTGGATGAGGGCCCAAACAGCTGTTTATCCATTTGTACTTCTATATTTTACACTATTCAGCTTTTTCCTGAGAGTGCTGCACATAGTCATGTCTTGTTTATGCTTTGGCCTACTGTAAGCCTGATATTTTAAGAAAATGCAGCATGATCATAAATACCTGTGTGTTTTCTCTTTCAGCCATGAAGAGCCTGTGTAGTTTAAATATGAACAGCACCAAACTTTCAGCAGATACCTACGAAGATCTCAAGGTATTTCTGAATTGCATCCACTACAGATGAGAAGCAGCTGGCCCAGGAGGATTTAGCAAGTGCACGGTGGTAGTGCCTAGTGCAGGGAGAACTGGCCCCATGGAGTGTGGGTAGCATGAAAGTCACCTGAAGAGGGTAAAGTGGATTATTTTGGGGGGATAATGACTGAAAACAACATTCTGAGGTTGCTGGCTTTGATGGACTCAGGAAACATTTAATATGCTGAATGGACGAGTATGAGATGGGATCAGAAACCAAATCTTTCTGCCAGCGCTATCAATGGTAAAGGTTTCATAAACAGGAGCAGATGCGTTGTTTACGACGAGGATACATGGACAGGTAAAATGTAGTGCACACCTCCAAAGCCATACGCGGTACTGTTAACAGGACCAAAAGTAACGTGGGTGAGCAGCATTATGGAGATTTGATTCAGAATGCAAAGGGTGAATTAAAAGCATTGAGGAAGGTCAAGCTTATCTTAACACCTCTTGGACTGGAACTGGGCTTTAAACAGGAGTTTGACATGTAAGGTGTCTGCTGTTACCCCTTGTACCGTGAATTTACAACCACTTTGGCAAAATGGTGTAAAGAACTAGAATGTAGCTGTGGGAGGGGAATGGCCCCAGGCGGTTTCACAGGAAGACTGCCTGAGATGTGTTGGCTTTCATGACTTCACACAGACTTTGTCTTCATTCTGGCATTGCGTGAGTCGCATCTCCCAGCGTCTTACCTTATAAACCCAAGCACTCAAGATGAAACTCCACGTTATGTTCTCTTGTGTGTTGAAACCTTAGATTGTGCCAGGTTTATTCAAAAAGGTCACAACCTTGGGTTGAGTTTCGAACTTGAGGCAAGTCCTGAAACTACTCTGCTTTCAAAGTTCACTGCAAACGTGTATCTTTGGTTCTGGCTGCGGAGCCAGGGCTTTCCCAGGGACTCTGTTGCAGTGCTGCTAGCATGGATTTTTCAAGATCAAGTCTTCAAAACTTGTGTCACAATTGTATATGCAAAGAAGAAGCCCTTGGAATTAACAGCTGGCTTGCAGATGGGTTCACACAATGGCGCTTGTATTTACAGACAATCAAGGTCAATGCTGTATTTGGCCCGGGGCTCTGAAATCGAGTCTGTTGAAAGGCTCCTCCAGCCCTACCCCTGCTTCTGAGCCCCTTTGCCACTGACTTCAGACCGAAACTCATATTTTCCGATCCGGTTCCCTCTGCTCTGGTATTGCATTAACAGTCCTTAGCAGCAACACAAGAAAATGACTTGCCAGGGCAAACAGCAAAACGGGCTGTGAGCAAAGTCCCGATGATTGCAGAGAATTAAAAAAGCTGAGAAAACAGGCGTGCGTCACTTTTTCCCCTCTCACCTCTTTCCTTGAGATTTATCTTAGTGGCCATTTTTGTAGCGCACTGTGTGTGTTCAAAGGGAGGGTAATAGTTTCTTTCCCTGGGGCACATGGTTGTAGGTCTGTTGAGAACAGCTCAGACTTCAAAGAACGTATTTTTTTTTTTGATGCAAATCTTTGCTTCTTCTCCTCTTGGTCTGTGAGAGCATTTGGGGCACACGCCAGTGATGACATTTCCTCTCCGCTTCATCCCCCGCCCCACCAAACACGCTTGCACACACACAGACACCCACATATGTACCAGGCAGGCTGAACCAGACAATAAATAAACACCCACTACTGAAGTCATTATTGCCTAACTGAAAAATTATTTGCTGGCAGTGTCTGTAGGATTATGACTAGCTCTTATCAAAATATGCGTGCACATAAATCAAGGAGTGAGGTAATAATGACTCCTAGAAACTTCCAGCTCCTCAATTATGCCCTAGCCTAATTAAACGTGTTTATTTGTTTTGAGAGAATTAGCCATACAGTTATGGTCAGAGAGCATGGAAACGGGATCGACAAGTAGGAACAGTGCAAACAGCCGATTCCCATCTGCCTCGCGCAGGGTAATTCAGGAACAATACGTCCAAATGCGTTTGTTGTTGAGTTGTGGAAAGGAGACCGCAAAGACACCAACACTAGCTAACGCTCTCCAAATTTTTTAATACAAAGGGAAAAATCAAGCAATGACTTAGGGACTGAAGAGGTACGTGGGGCTGGCTGCCACAGTTTGAGTCCGCTGCCCTCATGGCTGGA
Source organism: Rissa tridactyla (assembly GCF_028500815.1). Taxonomy (NCBI): domain Eukaryota; kingdom Metazoa; phylum Chordata; class Aves; order Charadriiformes; family Laridae; genus Rissa; species Rissa tridactyla. The sequence goes on from NC_071469.1 coordinate 89,367,295, forward strand.
GTTTAACAAAACAAATTTTGCTCAGCCTCTGTGTGAAAAATAAAAATCGGGGTCCGATCTGGACCTGATCACTGGTGAGTGGGTTTCACGCGAGCCTCTCGGTTGTGCTGCAGGTGTGAGTTACGTCTGGTGTGTCTGTAGAGGCTCAGCGTCGCGCTCCTTCACTAACGCCTGTATGCGCCAGCTCGCTGCTGCGCTCGGCGCTGGTCCTCCGCAGGCTCGAGGTCGTAGCGCATCCTCCTGCACGTTGTGGCCGATAGATCAATCCTCCCAGTGCGCTGACGGTACAGACTTAACGGGAACGTTTTTCCTGAGAACTGAAGGCGTGTCATTAATTCTCACCTTTTTCCTGCCCTCCCGCACAGGCTAAACTGCCCAATCTGAAAGAAGTGGACGTCCGCTACACCGAAGCGTGGTGAACTCTCCCTACCGCCGACTCTTCTCTTTTGCTTCTCACCAGAAGAAGGAAAAGATTTTTAAAACAAACAGAGAAAAAAAAAAAAAAAACAACCAAACCCAAACCGGAAAATAACTTTTGGCTAATACCTGTAGAGCATTGAGTCCTGGGACTTGGTGGTAGGAGTCGTGGTCGTGGGGTAGAGGAGTGGCGTTGTGTGTGTCGGGGGGGGACGGGGCAAGCCTGGACCCGGCCGGATTCTTTCAGCTTTGTGATTTCAGAATCAACATAATTTAAATTGAAAAGGATAAAAAAAAAAAAAAAAAGACAAAAAAAAAAGAAGACTTTGTAGCAGCAAGAGGATTATAAAGAGGAAAAAAAAAAAACAACCTTGGTGGATTTTATTTGCCTTTGTGTTTTATGCTGTGTGGAGAAAAAAAAAAATATTCGTCATTATTTACCTGGGTTTCCTTGGCTGGCAGCCGTCCAGTCAGAACTCCTCTTTCACCAGTTTTGCTCCAGAAAATCAAACTTTCAAAAATCTCAAGAGAAGAAAACCAAAACCAATATGATTTTCACCTCCCCCCCGCCCCCGTGTCCTTGCAGTTGTTATGCAAAGTAATTTTGTTGTACATAAGATTTACATAATGCACCTATTTAAGAAAATGGTTCACAAATAACAGGTCTGGGACCTGTCTTTTATTTATGAATTGTTAATTCTTTTACCCTTTCTTTGCGTATAGTACTGTATAAACTAGTTTGCTGTCTTGTTATTATTATTTTTTTTTAAAGGAAATGTCCTCCTTGAAGAATTGCCTTTTAGTAATGCATACTGTATTATACTCCCTCTCTGCCACAACGTTCATCGCCGTTGTCTTTTTGATTTCAAAATGCCTCAAACATTATCAAATAGGAAGGAAAAATATCAAAGGGGGGGAAGGTTGTTGGGGGAGGGGCTGCAGGGATTAATAAAAATCACATTTCCTTCCAAAGTCTGAAAACTTTCTTTAGTCTTTTAAACTGTGTCAGGTTTAAAGAGGGGAGATGGGGAAAAGACATCAGTTCTTTTGCCGATGGGGTGTTCGCAAAACTCTGTGGATTTTACAAGTTGCCTCAGTTGTTTTCTGTTTACGTCCGATATTTCAAAAAGAGGAAAAAAAAGCTCTCCCTCCATTTTGTGCATCAGCTTTTTCTCTTTTTCCTTTTTTTTTTTTTTCCTCCCCCCTCCTCCGCCCTCCCTGCCCCCCCTCCCTCCCCCTTACCTGTTCTGTGCACGCATTGTTCTGCATGTTCCTCTGGGGAGACGGAAAAAATAGCGTTGTTGCTGATCCGATAGCTCTGACCTGTCTGTAAATGTGACTGCTACCTTTTTTCAAATTCCACAATTGCTTAGAAGATGATTTTTTTAAAAATTGTGGTTTCTTTTATAACTATGCTGTTGACTTTTTTTTTTCATAATGAGCCTTCATTGTACAGAGCTGCTTATTTAAAAAAAACAAACAAACAAAAAAAAAAAAACAAAAAGAAGTTTTTCCTCTGTTTAACACCTTTATTTTATTCTTCAGCACCTCAAGGTTTCACATACAGCCAATGTAATTTTTTATATATAAATATATATATATTTAATCTTATTCAATGGAAGCCAAGCTTTTGTTTTTGGTTTTTTTTTGGGTTTTGTTTTTTTTAAACTTTGTTGCTACGTAGACGACCCTTACCCAAATCATGTTCTTTTTTTTTCTTTTTTTTTTTTTTTTAAAATAAATGAAACAGAAATTGAGTCTTAACTCATGTAGTGTGCCAGGTTTCTTTTCCCCCTTCAAATCCCAAACTGTATGCGGATGCAGTATGGGAAGAAAGAAGAGAAAAAAAAAAAAAAAAGAAGAAAAATTACGCCAACATTTTCCTTAGCACTGTTGCTTTTACCAATGGTTTACTACTACTGTTCTGTAGCTGTGTACAAAGAGATGTGAAATAATTTCAGGCGAAAATAAACTGTAAGTGAATATCTTTTAGCTGCGTGCTTTGTGTTTTCTTTGAAGGAAGCTTTGGCTGGCCCCATGCCGCGGGGATGCTGTGGGAGGTGCGGAGCCGCCAGCAGAGCCGGAGGATGCCAGCGTTCCCAGGAGGGTGTCCCAAAGAGCCGCGCTCCGGCAGCTCAGCTCCCCGCGCTGCTGCCCCTCGCCTCCCCTCCCAGCGCGGGGGCACCGGCAGCCGTCGCCGCTGTTTGTCACCAGGTTTCGAGGCACCACCACCTAGAAGGGACGAGGAGGAGGAGGACAGCCAAGTGTCTGCGCATCCAGTTCTTGCATCCCCCCCCGAGACCATTTATTCCCAAACATTTGTTCGTGGGCTCGAGTTCTTGCATGGGGCCATCGCAACAGTCGCGCTGGTGGGGTTTTTTTGCACTGGTTGCCTGAAGTAGGCAGTACTGGAAACGCTGGGGCATTTCCAGACTTGAGAAGGGTTTCTCTATATTGAGGTGCGTTTCAGGGCGGCATCCAAATGGAAAGGATCTGCTGCGTTTGCGTTCTGCTCACTGTCCTTGATAAAACGCGCCAGTTTTGCGGGCTGGACGCCAGCAGAAAATCCAGCTGGAGCTTCACAACTCTGCTTCGATCGAACGCTGCTGCTGCTTTTGACTTCTTTAGCTTTTGAACAAATTGGCCCCACTTGAAACCAATTACTGCAGATGTTCTGAGGGCCACCTTGAACACCTGGGTTACCTGGCTCCTGTGTTCTCGTTTTATCTGTACTTCTGTCCTATTCCACAAAACAGGCTTTAGGACATGCAGAAACACAAGCGTTGGTGCTGTTTCCAGCCAAGGTAAGAAGTGTTCACAGGGTGGCCCTTGATAAAGAGAATAAACCATGTCTTCATTCTGTTCCCCACTGGAACAAGACACCCTTAGCTGAGGCTGTCGGGCTTTTGGAGTCTTTTCCCCTTGAGCAGTCCCTGCGCCTACGGGCTGTCACGGGCTGTCCCCCCCTGGCGACGGCAGGGGCCTCACAAAGCCTTTCTGGACCCTGAATAGCCAGAAATATCCCCGTGGTGTTGCATGAGGGGCTGAGAAATTGCCCAGGGAAGGAGGCAGACGCTGGGCACCGCTTCTCCTCCCGCCGGGGGGCAGTGGCCCCCTCCCCGGCGGCTCCCCAGGCTCTGCCTTTGGGGGAACCGGCGGTGGTGGGTTCTGCAGCCTCAGCCGGCTCATCCGCGGTGGGGGAAGCTGGCAGGCCCACGGTGCGCTGGTCTCGCTGTAATGCCACCCCCGTGACTTGGAGTGGGCGCGAGGTCGCCCTTCAACACCCGTCCCAGGCTGGCCGCCTGCGACAACCGCCCGCAAAGAGCTCCTCTCTGCGTCCGTCCCTCTCCCGCACCAGCACGTCCTCGTCCCTGCGACGGCAGCCGGCTAAATAGTGTCAGAGCGAGCTCAAAGATGATCGGTGTGTTAAATAAGATGGTACCTGTGGTCTGTCCCACCTTGCGGGAGTTGTCTCTGTGCCAGGGCAGGTGCCTTTGGCCTCCAGCCTGCGGCAATTTCAGAGCGGCATCGTTAGAAACTTCTAAGGATTGCGCCAGGCTGGGGATTCTTGGTTCCAAAAGGGGGGGATTAGACGTGGCGTAGTAAGAGATGCTGTATCTCGGCTTGCGCTCAGAAAGGTTCTGAGTTTTCTCTGCTACAGGGCTTGTAGAGGGCCCCGGCGGTTCCACCTGGGTAATGATGCCTTTCTGCCTGCCTCGCGGCTGCTGCTGCGGATAATATGAGCCATTAAAAAGCTGCCTGATTTCATTTGGGAGGTTACTGCAGCCCGTCTTCCCGGGGACTCTGAATGCCAGGGGTTTGTCTAACCTACAGCTTTTGGCTTTCAACCCGAACTAGTGCCAGAGCTTTGATGCGAGTCCAAAGAGCACAAAGCTGCAGCACTACCTTGTTTCAGGGGCAATTTTCTCACATCCTCATTAAAACGCCGCGGTTGTCCTACCTTCCTATTGCTTCTTCCACTGCTCACAGCTACGCTTTGAGTTTCAGAAGACCAAACACAGAGATGAATCTCACGAAGTACCAGTTGCCTCCAGTTTCCCAGATGGTTGTGTACAACTTGTTCGTTGCTCAGAGAGTAAAATATATGCCTAAAATCCCGACAGTTAAGTATGGATCTGCTTGGAGGGGAGTGCTGAAACAGCTGCTGACCTGAAGAGTTGTCTGATTGTATTTTTACCAGGTAAGGGCTTGGTATGTCACATTTGTATGATCCTTTCACACAAGGTGGAGCCTGGGTTATCTGCAAGTCCTGTCTGAGGACCTTGAGGCTATGTGCTGGTTGTGGGACCTCGTGGGGAGATGTAGATGGTGGCACCAGGGTGGGTGTGGATCATCTGGGCTTGTCCTCAGGGCAGGTCTGCGGGTTGCTCGGTGCCCTCTTGAGGTCTGTGGGTATCCTGGTGTCCCGGGAGCCGGCTGTGCGTCCCCAGAGCAGGCAAGCTGTGACAACGGGATTTGAGCAGGCCGTGTGCCCATGTCAGGGCCACCCCTGCCATGGGGAGAGGCTCCAGCTCTGAGCCTCAGCACCAAGCACAAGAAGCGTCTGTGATATTCTTCGCTCCTCACCCTTCCCAGAGAGCATCAAGCCTCTGTTCAGGTAAAGCTCTTCTGGAAACAGAGCAGGAAGGTCTGTGGAGCGAGCAGACGGACCTTGTTGGTAGATGGGTGTTGGACCTGGACTCTGGACTAGCAATTCCTAAACGCAGAAAAGGTACGAAATAGTAATGACGGGCTCAAAAGCAAAGCAGGGATGCCAGGGTGCAGGAGCTGGGGGTGTTGCCATCTTTAGGGTTTCCGCTCCCCTGGTGGCTGGGGGCAGGAGGAACCTCCCGTCTCACATGTACAAGGATCTGCAAAAAGAACGTGCAACTTTCTTCCACGTCCCTGAGCAGTGAGGCTTGCAGCGCTCCCATCGTTCTCAGGCTGAAGGCAATGCTGACCTCTCCCAGCCTCTGTAAAGCCACCCAGCTGTACCTATTAGAACACATCAGTCAACCATATTGCTGTGTCTTGAATTTTTAATGATTTTTTCCAACTAACTGGAGTACATGCATCAAAATATTTGTTTTAAGTGGATGTTATCATCCCGGTTTTTTCCATTTTCTTTTCTATTGAGTGGGGAACATCTTGAGTAAATATTTGAGATGAGCCATTTTTATTAATAACAGATCTTGGAATATCCTTTTTGCCAGCCATATTACACATGCAGGTATTTTTCCTGCTAGCCTGGTGCCTGCTTTTTTTATTATTATGTTTTTAGGCGATCTCACTTGCGCGCTTTTCACCAGACACATAGAACAAGTCCTGTAATACATTTGTATTTGTAAAATAGGCCCTATCAGATTTTAAAAATATACACACAGAAAAATCTCACAGTGACCCCCGTGGTCAGGCGAGAACCCCGTCACTCTGTGTCCTTTTCCTACCAATCTCCACGAAGATCAGGACAAAGCTCTGTGTGTCAGAATACAGCTCACAGCTCGAGTCCAGTTCATTACTCGCATGGGATTGGTCTCAACACCTGAATTAACCAGTTTGCTTCACAGATCTGGCAGTTGATATAGTAACCAGTTTCTTCTTAATTTTTGTTCCAGCTGGGATATAGTATCAAAACATTCATCCTTTCATTTTAATGCAGCATACGTTTGAGGTTGAACTGTTCGCAGCGGAGATGCTTTCAAATCTTGGGACTGAGAGTCTCTCCCACCCCGAATCTCCCATTCTTACATATGCCTTTGCTATAAAATCAGTGCCTTTGTATTAAATTACACAAAGTTCTTTTAAAAAAGAAAAGTTTGCTTTGAATATGGGGTCAGAAACCTGCCGACTGTCTCACTTAAATAAAAGGGGCGCTAGTGCCTTTGGCATGCAGTGTATCTCTTTGTATTTAAAATACAGAAACCTTGACTTAGGGATGCTTTTCTTTCCATATTTCACCAATTATGATGACATTAAGGATAATTAATGTCATTGACTCATTTGCCGGGTGCTTTGAGATCTTGGGGCTAGGTTTTGTTATTTATTGCTGCACTAAGAGGCAGAGTCGTGACCCTTGAAGGTTGCAGAAACACATTTATCAGGAATGCTTTGAATTTCAGTTGAAGCATCGTAGCGTTAGAAAGATGCACGTTTGGGTTGATTGTTGTTATGTATAAAGAGAAAAAAATATTGTAAAACTAGTCTATTGTAAAACCAGGATTTTATGTGATTCTCTGACGCTGTTTTACCAGCCACCTCCCTTCCACGTGACGCTTCCTCCAGCCCTGACGGAGGGGGAGGTCGGCGGCGGGGCTGGGTGAGCATCCCCACCGCCACGTGCCCGGAGCCAGGCGGATGAGGCTCATCAAGTTCTCCTTCCCAGTAAGGAAAAGAGCAGATCCCGCTCTGTCTGCATGAGGAGCTCGTGCAGAAGCAGGATTTGGCTAGTTTAACAAAGAAACATAAGTCAAACCTTTATAAGAATCCCAGCCACAGCCAAAACAAGAGTTCCCCGTGGTTGGGGAGAAGGGCGGTGTGTGAGAGGGGCCCGGGAGCGCCGGGCCCAGCTGTGACCTCCTCCTGCCCTGGCAGTTCGGTGAAATGCTTGTTTTAACGTTGCTGCGAACTGGGAACACATAGAATATTTTTGGCTGGAACAGCCTGACCCAGACTTCTGCGATGGTCCACCGTTATCGGCAGCAGCTCTGATATGTGGAAGTTAAAGGAGGCTCCAGGGGAATCAAGGATGCATCTAACAGGATAACACCCATCCCTGGAACTGGGGCCAGCAGAGGTCTGCGTCTCCGTCCTCGAGCCTGGTGAAGAAGCCAGGTCCTGCTCCCTCGTGAGTCTTTTTGTCAAAAAAACATGCTGGCTGTCATTTAAGAGGGATTTTTGGTTCAGCGCTGGGGTGATGCCGCGCTGGCGTGCGGCCATCGGATCTTCACATTGGGCGTTGTGTCCCTGACAAAGACGGGGGATTTCTGCCTCGGTGGGTTTCCTCTGACTCCTCCTGATGGGAAGGCGAGCGGCGGTGGCTCTGCCGTAACGCCGTGTGGCAGCGAGCCTGTTGCCTTTCTGCACGGTGAGAGCCGCGAGCGCCGTCCGAAGCAGGTCTGACGGCGTGAGGCATCTCCTCGGGCGCGAAGCCTCTCCCCTGGTCACCTCCTTCGCGTTTTTGGAGCTTCCAAACCATCTTGCTTGGAAGTGCCCTTGATTTATGAGGACAGGGGGAACGGGTCGGCGTGCGCGGGGCAGAGCTGATGGCTCAGTTTGTGAAATGCAGCCCCATCCCACAGCTACCAGTGATGGGGCTCCCTGCCACCCCCAGCCGTGGGAGGAGGGGGCTGGAGCTGGTGGACATCCGTGGATGCTGCTGCAGGCCCCGGCGGCGGCGGGGTCACCTCCGGAGAGAAATAAACAAAGAAATAAACAAAAACCCCAAACCGGGGCGGGGGGGGAGGGAGGGGGAAAAAAGAAAAAAAAGTTGCACTTGAGGTTAACGCCACTCTCTGCCGCAGAGCCGATGACATCAATGTTGCCATGGCGACAAAATCTTCACTTAGGTATGGTGAGCGCCCTGAGCTTGTGGCTGCCAAGGAAACCCGCCCGAGCTCCGGCACACAGCCATCGTGACAGCCCTGGGGCCTTCCTCCTCCTCCTCCTCCTCCTTGTCCTGCCCCACCACCAAGGGGCTCTGGCTGCACCCTGCTCCCCAGCCTTCTGCCGGCACCCTTGGCCCTCAGGGAAATTAGTTGGTGAAATCTTCCATTTCTTCTCCCAGCAGCTCTGGCGCGTCCCGAGGATGCTGAGGGGTAACCGCCGTCAGCGAGACACGGGGACATGGTGTCCCTGCGCCCAGCCATCGCCGGCACCACGAGTCACCTCCTGTCCATTGATGGACTCCAACCTCTTCACGGAGGCTCAAACAAAGCTGTTGGCCTCCACCTGCTCACGAGTGAAGTTATGTAGGTTTTTGGGGTCTGGTTTGGGCCAACGCCAGGCTCAGGGTCCGCGGGGAGCCCGGCCCGGTGTGAGGCCCCTTCCTTTCCCAGGTGAGCACCAGCCACGAGGTCGGTGTGGCTTGGCCTCCTCCCCGGGGCAGCGAGCGGCTGGAAGGGCGACCCGTGGAGGGCAGGCAGGGGGGACATTCCACATTCCCCCACCGTTTGCGCAAAGCAAACCCATCTGCGGCCGTTCCTTTGCCGCGAGGCCGTGCCAGCACAGCACGCGCTGGTTCTGCATCTTTTCCCCCCCACCCCCAGTGATTCAGGTAAAAAGCCTGCGAACCCCTTAACATGGGAGGCCACCCCCAGGAGAACCAGGGGAATTCATGAGATGAAGCAACAGCGTTTCTCTCACACACTTTTTCCTCCCCTGTTCATCAGCACAAATGAGAAACTCCTCCTGTTGTGTTATTCCCCTGCAATCCGCTGACTTCAGACGAGAGCAGTCATTAGTCACCAGGATGAACCCATGGGCTAACGAGCGGCGACTGAAGTGAGGAAAAATATTTGGCAAGAGGTTTTGGTCTGAACAAAGCCCTGATTTCAGAGCTGTGCTCAGCTGAAGCCGTGCCGTAGCCTGGCCAAGCGCGAGCATCCTCACCAGTGCTCCCCAGCTCCCCCGGCAGCTTTGCCAGCCCCAAAGGATGCCCCGGGTCTCTCCGGCATCACGGGAGGTTGTTCGGCGGCTGCTGGCCAAGGGGTTCTGCCGCGCCAGGAATTCACCTCCAGTCAAACAGTATAATGCAAAGCCCACCAAAGTTGCTGGAAAAGCGTTTTTTTTAAATGTATTTTTAAAGCAGGCCTGAGTGGTTATTAAGCAGGCTGGGGATTTCTGTTTGTTTTTGTTTTTTTAAGTGGCTATTGAGTACAGACTTCAAAGTTCCAGTGATTTATCATAATAAATGATGCCACTGCGCCCCTTCAATCGGGGCAGGGGCCAGCGCGGTGCGACCCCAGCCCAGCCCCTCCGGCTGCGCGCTGAGCGCTGCTCTGCCTTGCATTTTAGGAGTTGGGGGTTTGGATCTTGGTCAAGCTGTTGTTATTTCAGAAAAAGAAAAAAAAAAAAAAAAAGAAAGGAGAACCAATCCGTCTAAGAGAGAAACATCTGCTGGCACGCAAGACACCGCTGGCTTTCAGGCTTCGGGGTCTGTGATTAATCAGGCTCCGAGTCGTGCCGCTGCCGGGAGCGTGGCCCAGTTGAGCCTGTTGATGGAAAGGGAAGGAAAAGCTCGGCGGCGGCACGGCACGGCACGGCACGGCACGGCACGGCAGAGCTGCCAAATGCCGGACGGCAGGCGGGGGCCGGGCTGCGGCAGGGGGGACCCCCACCAAGGGCTCCCTGGAGGGGAGCGGGTCCCCGAGGGCGAGCATCGCCTCGCGCCCGTTTTATTTTGGGGGGAGAAAAGACACAATTTACCGGGAGGCAGAGCTCTGGTTCAAGGAAAGTCCGACCCGCTGCTGCAACTCTAAAAGATGCTTTAAAAACCATCTAACAGTTCTGCAGTAAAATTATTCAGTTTTATTTTGCAGCTGTGGTAGGAGCAAAGGCGATTAACTAATAGCAAATCTCTGGAGAAAATGAAGGATTTTTTTAAGCCTGAATTTTCGAGACTAATCATCGAATTATTGATATCCCTTCAAAATAATTATGAATTTTACACAGTGCCAGATCTCCAATACCTGATTTCTGGTCACAAGAGAGGAATGTAGTCAAGGGGAAGTGACTCACGGCTGCCTGTGGTTGAAATTAATGAGATGTTTATCTGGAAATATTAGTGGCTTTTCTTTGAAGTCCGAGTCAGGACAATAGTGTGGAAATCACGGTTGCGGGCAGCGGTGGCCTCGCCGTGATGGCTGCAGGGACCGGAGGATCAGCTGTGATGGGTTTTAAGGCCAAAAAAACGCCATTCTGAATGTTCAGATGGGCCTGCTGCAGAACGCAGCCCGTTTCGCTCTCCAGTTCCCGCGATAACCCCACAAGCGGCATTTACCAGGGAGAGGATGGAGAAAGGAGATGACGAGGGAAAAAGAAATCGGCTGTGGGACCTTGAGATGGGATTTATTTGGTTTTTTTAAATTCTTTTTTGCGCATGCCGCGGGAGGCCCTTTCACACCTCGCCTTATCTTTTCCGTAAGCAAGGGCTCTGGCAGGAGAAGGCCGGCTTTAAATACACGTGGAAGAGAAATCCTGCCCCTGCCTGCGCCTGGCGTTCCCCGGCCTGTCACCTTCCCGGGGAGAAACAGCAGCCACTGTGCGAGCAGAGAGCTGTGTTTTCTGGACGGCTTCAAAGCCCTGCCCTGCCAGCCGGATTATCGATCAAGAGGAAACGTCGGTGTTTCAGAAGCTTCCCCAAAAAGGCAGGGAGGCTGCTCGGCTCCCGTGCGTCACTGGGGCTGTTTTTATCCGCGGATTTTCCGGCGCGTTTAGCAGAGCCGGGTCGCCCAGGAGGGACCCTGGCAGAGTCTCCCCGCTGAGTGACTCACGCTCGCACATCATGGGAATTCGGGCTGGCTCCAGCATACTGCACTTTTCAACTCTGATTCATGCCACCCCGCGAGAGTAAATAAGGCAACTCCACACACACGGCGGCTGTGACGAGTTGCCTTCCCACTGAAAAGGTGTCGGGGCAAACGACACCGCCAGCGAATAGTGTCACCTATAACTTAGCCAGCGATTTCCCAACTAGGGCAAAATGTCTCTTTGCATGTATGCCGGGAGCCTCGGCGCAGCGCGGGATACCTGCCGTCTCGCACATCGCAGGAGGCCTTCACCAAACCAAAGCTGCTGGGCTAATTTCAGCAAGCTTTGCAGCAGGTTTGCTGAAGCCTGGGGACATTTATTAGCAATCTGGGGTTGTCGTTTTTCGGGCAGATCATTTCTCCGCAGATCACTTCAGAAGGGTGACTCGAAAAAGCAAAGAGCCTCATTTGCCTGGACGATTCCCAAAAGCAGGGTAAGCCAGGTCGCTGCTGCAGGAGGCGTTACTTGATATTGATGTGTTTAGCACCATAGAGACAAAAATCAGGAGCAGATTTTTCTTTCAACGGGATCTAAACAAATTACGTATCCGAAATCAGTTGTTTGGGGAAAAACTCCAGCTGTCATTACTGGTAGCTGAACGGCGGTGAGTCACCAAATTACATCCCTGGGTCAGGGAAATGGGTAGCCAGATAACTAGATGTCCAGTTGCCCGTTAAACCGGTGAAGCGATTCAGCTGAAAAGCCTCGTGTACAGGTCAGATGGTTTCTTCGGTACAATTTCACTCCAATCCTGGCTTGTGGCTTTGGCCTAGAAAGCGCAAGGGAAGCAGCCGGCTCCAAGGAAAGCCGTGGGTGCTCCGTGCATCTCCCGCAGCGACGGCCCCTGCCCCGGCCGAGCTCTCGCAGCTCCCGCTATCGCAGGGCACTGCAAACCCAGAGACTCAGCAGGGATATCTCTGCAGAAATCATCAAAAGAGGGAAGCCTTCGACGTTTCCTGGTGGCAGGTTGTGAATTTGTGCTTTTTATTGAGCCTGATCTGTCATGCAGAAGACCATGCAGATATGGGTCCGTTCCTGGAGGAAGCTGGATTACAGGTGATTTTTCTGATTGCAGGTTGCTGATGTTAGAGAGATGAATGTGTTCTTGCGCAGGTCAGCCAAATGGAGGGGCAAAAGCTATTGAACAAGCATTACATGAATTGGGTGCTTAATTCCCAGTGAATGCCAGCTCCCCCAGTTCTTTGCTCCCTTGGGCTTCAATAAAAATCTCAGTCTTGTCCTCAAACCTGCGAGAGAGAAATATCCACAGCAGCGTAATTAGTGCGTGCTATGCCGCCTCTTACATTGCTGTAATGTTGTCTTTCTTTCAAAATAAAGAAAGAAAGAACCCCCCCCCCTCATCTGATTACATGTTCTGTTCTTTCCTTCAGGCTTGTCAACATGAAGCAGAGAGATTGCCTAATCTGTTCTCGTTATTTAATTACGTGACTATGGTACGCTGCTCTGGCTTCTGTCCATAACCCATCACGACTGGCACCGCATTCCTGCCCAGCCTCCCAGGACTCCGAACACCGGTGGGTAAGGGAAGCGCGTCCCCGCGTCTCTGCCTGTCGGGTGCCGCGAGTGGCTGGCGAGCCCCGGAGAAAGGACACGAATCCAGCTGAGGGCTCGGTGAGCCGAGTGCTGGGTCCCCAGCATCCAGGCCTTGTGGTCCCAGGGGGACATCAGCCAAGCCCTTGGGGAGGAGCAGGTGGAGGCGTTGGGTGTCCACACCCTCCTCGGCATGCCCGGTCCCTGGGTGCGCAAGACAGGATTTGCACGCTGGTGTCCTCCTTGTGCTCCTGGTGATCCTCCCGGCCCCGGGGTGCAGGCCGGGCCGGGCTGCACGGCGCGCTGGGGCTGGGTCCCTCTGCCAGGTGCTGGCAGCTCCTGGTGGGTGCCCAGCTCCAGACCTTGCAGAGGTCCTCCCCTGACCAGACAACGTCTGCTGCCCTTGGGCAGAGCTGCAGCCCGCCTGTGTTCGGGGGTGGCGTCTTAATCCGTACGCTTAAAAAAAAAAAATAAAATGTCCTTCTTCTGCTAAAATGCTGCTCAAGGAAGGACAGAGAAGCCCAGCTATACGGCTCAATGACGCGGAGGAGAGCTGAGCTTCAGTGATGTTATATCAGATGAATTTATCCTCTCAGCCTTAGTCAAACTGTCTGCATACCTGGTCCCTAAATCATTGTCTACGTTGTCTTGTTATTTATTCTGTCTCCTTCACAGAGCTACTAAAGCCCTGGGCTTAAGAAAAAAAAAAGTCTCTCCAAGACAGAGTCCGTGCCCTCTGCTGTTGACCGTTTCCCCACGTGTGGCCCTCAGGAGCGCAGCTGTGTATGCCAGAGAAGGAAATAAGAACTGGCTTAAGCTTTGAGACACAAGGCCCTTTTCTTCCTCTGCCACTTGCAAGGAGATGGATTGCCATCAAGACAGCAAACTGCCTACAAAAAAGGTCTTCTGCATGAGGTTGGTGTAGCTCTTGGAAATGATCCCTAGCAGTGGGACAGAGGTGTGATGGGGGCTTAGAGAGAGCCACTTGGATCGATAGCTTTGCACAAGCACTTTGGTCTTTTAGTTTCTGTTAGGCGAACACCCGCAGAGGCACAGGGCGATGTATTTCCCACTGAGTCAGTCCCATTTGCTTGTATCTAAGCAGCTCTGCCTTGGGGGGTAACGTGGAGCTTGCGCATTGAGGGTGACTTCTTCCAGTCAGGACCATAACACACATGTGGGAGAGCTTTGAAAAAAAAGGGATTTCAACTGGAATTTGGTGCTCGTGTTTCTTAGGCTTTGGGCATCCCCGTATAAATTCACGGGGTAGTGACGGCTGGAGCGCATGTTTGCCTCTACTTTCATCTCATTTCCTTTGCTTCGTTTGGGCCCCATCTGGCCCAACCCCCTGGTTCTTGGTCCCAGGCCCAGCACTCAGCAGCAGTAGCACAGGAATTGATTGCAGCAGCAGTAGACAATTCCCTAAATTATTAACGTTAATGGTGGACAACCACAGGACACAAGCAAAAATATGCAGAAGACCGAGCTATAGAAAAGCAAGAGGATGGCAGACGGAACCATCAGGGTGATGAGAAACAGAACTGGGATAGAGAGAGATGTCCCAGGTGGCTGGAACCAAGACAGGGCAAAGCAAAGAAGGTTTGGGGCAAATCCAAAAGCAAAGAAGTGCACCCCTTGGAGATGTTCCCAAATGCTTTAGGAACATGCGCTGTTACCTATCAGGGTTTTATAACCCTGCTCACGTGCAGAAATTCCTCCATGGCAAAAGACGTGTGCCCCATGCCCGTATTAAAAACCTGCTGGGGGGGCAGGGGACATTCCTCTGCCACCCCCATCCCCGGCGTGGAGGTGGCCCTCGAGGTTGCCCGGTCTGTACGGCGCTGGGTGGCTTGTTGGCAGCCTGCCTGGCGCGTCCCAGTTGTGTTTCTCAGAACCCCTCCGTGTGTTCAGCTGATTTGCTTTGACATCAGCAGCCGGCAAGAAGTTCTCTGTGTCGGGGTGCGTGGGAGTGCTATGTGACACCTTAATCATGCTAAACAGGAACACACATTCAGATTTCCTCAGCGTTTCAAAGAAATGTGATTTCCTTTGTGCTGCAAAGAAAGAGTTGACTTGATTGCGACTCTCTGTGGAGATCGGCTCCGGTGCCTGTGAATTAAGGTGCCAGGATCTCATTCTGGGAGAAAAAGGGAGGTAAAACATACTGGGTTTTAGAGCTGCAACCATCAGGGTCAAGTTTCTTGCTGGTAACGGGGGATCATTTTGATGAGAGCTGCTTAACTTAATTGGCCAATGTACCAAGAAATCAGATTTCGTTCAAAAATAAAAATAAAAATCTGTACAGAGCCGAAGTATTCACAAATATCGTACTAAACCTCAACTGCTGAAACAATTGTTAGTCATTTAGCAGAGAAACTAGTTCACAGTCCAAAAGAGTGTTGAACTTGTTAATTTATTTCTCCTCCCCATGTGGGTGATGACGTTTAAAATCTCAGTGAAAACTCAAGCAGTGATGGTTCAGTGTGGATGTAGCTGAGGGTTTGCTGGCCCAGAATGCGATGGATCGATGGCAGGGAAGAGTCGTGACAGACCTGCTAGCCTGGGGCCAGGAGAAGGGTGATACGTGATGTAGGGTGGGGTTTTATAGCCGGTGTGATTTGTGGTACACGGAAAAGCGGGATTTGTGCGTGTGCTCATCCTGCTGACAGCCTCACTGGCTCATCCAGCGGCACAGGACTGCTTGGATGCTCAGCACGAAAGCGCCTTTCATTTGTTTGTGATTTATGAGATAACATTAAAAACTCTACATTCGGTAAATTGCTGTGCATAGTATACAAAAAAAACTGTTGGATCTGATAAACGAATTTGAATGATCACGCCCAATTTAGAAAATGGCTGCGTTCCTGCTAGATGTGTACCTAAAACGTAGGTCTGAAACGGGGAATTGTCCAGTAAGCGCTGTCATGGGGCAGTGAGGTTTTCCGTGGGGTCCATCAGACATGTGATAATTGTTGCTGCCCAACAGTTTTAGTTTTCAGCACTGATTTAACTATTGCCAAACCCTATTCAGATAGCGTGCAAAAAAGTAGGTCACGCAAGACGGCAGGTATTGCTCGGCTTGGAAATCCACTTCTGGGTGTTCACAGTTCAGCAGCTCCTCTGGAGGAGGGATCACATCCATTGCCACCAGGCTCCTACTCCAGCTGCCCCTTCAAAAGAGCAGCGACCCGCGTTCTTCTCCCCGGTGCAACGTGAGGGTGCTTTTCCTTTTCCGTGTGGACCTCTCTGAGTCAGGGAATGTCCCCTTCCATCTTCAGTGGCAAGTATTTTCCTGTTTTCATTGAGAGAGAAGGATAAGCTTGCTGCCTTCTCCGAACCGGGATCCGGACTTCCAGTCTCAGAGTGGGCAACGACCTCTCTGCTGGAAGGGCAAGCTGGATGGAGGATGAATTTCTTCTCCCATGCCTTGGTCCTCTGCGATGTCGTAAAAGCCTGGTGTTGCCCCGGAGCAGGACAGGCCCTGCTCCCTGGCTGCTGAGGGCCACCAGGGTGCACAGTGGTGTCCAGGGCGCAGGGACAACAGGACAGTCCCCATGGAGATGGCTCAGGAGCTGGTGCTGGTAGAGCAGCTCTGCCCTGGAAAGCCGGACAGTAGGGACCGGCACAAGCAGGGTGGGCTTGTCCTCTGAGCCTCTCACGAGAAGCTCAGCATTAGAGTGACAACGTTGGATGTTTGTCCACGACGAGCTGCTCTTTCCCACGATGCTCAGGCGTTCTCCCGCCCCTTGCTGAGGGGGATTAAGGCAGTTCGCACGAGCAGTTCTTGTCACCCAAGCTACCAGCTCTGACATTTCGTGCTCTGAATCCTGCCTGCTGGGCTGGAGTTAACTACCCTGGTCATCTGTGGGAAAGCAGACCCGGGCAGCTTTCCACAGCTCCCCGCAGCTGCGTTGCCACCCAGTCCCACACCCAAACGGGCCTTCTCTTCCCTTCTGCTCTGGCCTTCTTTAAGCTCTCCCAGTTGCGTGCCCGGCTGCTGGCCCGTATGGCAGGAGGCGGACCCGTGATGGTACATTTCTGTGCAGTAGCAAACGGCAAAGTGTTTTTACTCCATCAGCTAAAATACATCTTTATGTGCATCTTTATACGGATTGAAGAGCAGCGCTGGCGCCAGGCCAGCGTCCATCACTGCTCTTTCTCGCTGGGCAGAGCAAGGTGCTCTCCTGCTCCGCGTTTGTCAGAGCTCGGGGATGACTGTCGTTTCAGAGCTGTGGTTAAGCAGTGGCACAAAAATTACCTGTGTAAAAATACAGCGCAGGGAATGTTAGCTAAGCTTCGCTTAGATCACTGCAGATGTGTTATTTTGGGAGAGCATTCATACTGTGCAGCCCTTATTCAGACAAAACTGCAATTGACGTAATTTTTTCCATAATGTTGCTTTTATTTGAAATCATATCTATACATCTTGTACAAATCAAACTAATAATAAGCATTGCCATGGCAGACTCTACTTATGGATTAATTTTGGAATTTAGTTTACAGACATGATTTGCCTTCAGTGGGATTTATGTCCCTAAAAGGACTGCAGCAACAGGGGGCAAATGCTAGAAAGTGGCTTTTTGTCGATAATTCAACGTATTTGTTTGTGGAACCCTGAACAATGTTCTAATCTTCCATCTGCAAACTGCCTTGTCACCTTTTGATTTACAGCATTTTCCTTTGCCTTTCCTCTCTGCGACTCAGTTGGTATTTCTTACAAGGCAGGTATTGTCAAATCTCTTTCTTCAAACATATAATAACCACCTTTTGTATTGAACAGGCATATAAATTACTCAGCTTATATGACAGAACAGAAAATAGAGAGTTGAGTATCTGGCAGAGATGCCAAAGAGTGATGTTATTATAACCTTACTGTGAAAGATTTGCCAACAGCGAGTTACATATCAGTGAGGTAACCGACGACAATATTGCCTTTATTACACCAAATATTAGAGAACGTTATTGTATAATGTATTTCCAGACAAATCGCGCCTCTCTTATCAGGATGTTCGGTACCATCCTTGTGCACGACAGATGGGATTCATAGCTTAAACAGACCCCAGGCATTGAAAGACATGCAATCACAGGGTTTACGCCTGTCAGTATTACAGCCTTATTATTCAGACCTTCTTGGGAATTTTTCCAAGAAGTTTGCTTTTATGTGGAAAATAACGTTCCTGCAAAATTAAAATCTTGCAGGTTTTCAGTTTTCCTTCAAGAAAATTATACCCAGAATAGCGTAGCTATTTCAAGGTGGAGTGGTCCAAACGAAGCCGAATCACAGTGCTTGGCTTGGATCAGTTTAAAACATCCACCCATCCTTGCCTGTGCTGCCGTCAGACGTATGGGATTTATGTTCAGACGCTTTGTCCCACCAGTTTCTGTGAACTGGCTTGGCTTCCCAAGGCACCTGCAGTCATCATCTGGGTGGAGCAACGCAATCCACCCTGCCAGCCAGCAAACACAGCGTTCCTTGGGCATCAAGGGAAAAGGGAGCGACTGTAGTCTTGCAGGAAAAGCTGAAGATTTCAGTTTATAGAGGAAAAGAATATTACAGGGTCGAGAGGCAGCTTAGAAAAAAGCACCTGTAGCTGCCTCTCCATGTTGGGGTTTATCCACTCAAACTTGTACAGCTCTCTTTAAGCCCCAGAATAAAGTGGCCTTTCCAAGGGTAATCAGGACAGCACAACACAGCCACTGAAAGAGAGACCCAAAACACTATCTCATCAGCTCCGTGCTGGGCGGCTGACTGCATCCCGAGGCAACCCCGTTTCCTAGTGACTGGTGGGAACGGCAAACCCGCCCCTCAATATCACCTATGGCACCCGATCAATACCCAGCAGCATTATCATCAGCGCTTTCTGCTTGATTTAACGGTGCTTGTCAGCAATCAGCTGACCTTGGATGGAGGTTCAGGCTCAACCTGGCTGAAGTGGAGAAAAAAAAAAAGGAAAAAAAAAAAAAAAAGAGCTAAAAGCTCTTGGTAGCGTTTACTGGCGGTTGGGCTTCGGTGCACGGCTCCACCTCACGGCGACTGCACAAATACGCAAGGAAAGAATTGGAGCTGCGGTTTGGCCTCGTGGGGTGATGAATGACACCCTTTCCTTCTTTGTAAAATAATCGTCGAGTGTCACCAAGTGAAACAGACTTCACCGAGCCTCTGGAGATATCGGGGTCAGGTGCAGCCAAAATCTCAGTGTTGAGCTTTTTCTACTCAAAGCATGGAAGTTGCACGCTGGCTTTGGCTGCTCTCCATTGTTTCCCCTCTCTGTGTTATCGGTGGGGTGAGTACTGCTGCCCATTGTAAAGGCCACGCAATACTTCCCATTATCATATTCTGTTTTCACGTGTTTATAAATATTTGTTTACAAAATTTTGGGGAGGCTGAAAATTTGCAGTGTCTGCTTTGGAGAAACTTGCTGCTAAAGGAAACTAGTTCTCTGTGGATGCAGGATGAAAGGGATGCGAACGTGCATCATCTGCTCTAAAACAGACTTTCAAACATTATTATTTTCCTTTTCAACCACTTTTGTGCTAATGTTTCAGCTCGGGAACGTGACATTTGCCGGCTTGAGGCAGAGCTGTGCTTTGTGCATGCTTCTTGCGGTTCCCATCAGAACTAAATCAAAACCATTAAAAGTTTAAAATGTTGTGGCCTCAGTAGAGGCTTAACGTCTGAGTCTCCAGACACTGTCTCTGGCTCTTTACGGTCTCCAGCACAGACGGCAGAGTCCCTGCAGCTCGTCCCCAGGGAGGGAGGAGCCGGGGTGGCCGGGGACACCCTCCCACTCAGGGTCACCCCTGTCCCCGCAGCGCCCGGCAACAGCAGCGCCCCGTTTCACGATCTCTGCTGCCCTCGTATGGCACCTCCAGGAAAGAAAATGAGCCTCTTTCGGGCAAATTCAAAGGCACGGTTTGAATATGACACCTTTCATTTGTGAATGCTAACGCAGGCTGGCAGGCAGGTTTGCCAGGCGTAACCCTTGCCGTGGTAATCATACTGAAAACCGATCGTCGCTGGCCTTCGGCACACGCAAAGCCGTCTTCAGTAATAAATCTCAGCTTCTGTAAGAAAGGTCTGGAAATATATACCTAACAAAGCACCCCATCAATCTGAGCTTGTCCAGGCAGGGAGTCCTTGTCTGCTCGTTGGTAAGGGTTTTTATTTTTTCTTTATAATGTCATTTTGCTCTTCACTAATGCTCTCCATCCAAGGTTATCAAGGCAGCTAATCAGCTAGACCTCCCAAGAGCAAATCATTACCTAGGAAAATATTACTCATCCTGAAGACCGAACACCGCCTCCAGCCCTGCTTTGAATAGATATAAAGAAAGGATGTTCCAGCCTGATGGTAATAGTAAAAAATTTTTTTTGCATTAGGGTCGTCTTCCTGCTGCTACTAGTAAGCATTGTATTTTATAAAAGTATCAAATTATAGATCTAACTATCAAGAAAGTCTGAATTCAGTCTGCTTCTCAGCTACGAGAAACTCTGGTACTCTGAATGTGGTCAGTACAGTATCCCACATCTATTTTTAGTCATAACTTTGTAGACCTTTGCTTTCATTTTATTTAAGCTTAATTTTAGTACAAGGTTGTTCTTACTGTGCACCTCTCTGTCGTTAAATCCCAAGATAATATTTGCAGTATGATGCGCAACTGTGTGCGCGCTCTTGTAGCAATTACTACAACCAGAGAAAGCTCGCTGTACAATGGCTAGTAACATATAGCACGTAAAGGACTAAAACCACCGTATCATGGGACATGTCCCATGTTCACATATAGGTCACACGTGCAAGAGCAGATTTGAGGAGATAAGCTGCTAAACTGGCCTATCTCTGGGAGAAAGTCAAGCTGGCAGACTAAAGCAGCTGAGCTAATAGCTAAGTTGATCTTTAATCCATCTCTGTTGTAAACTACCTAGAAAGAGGTCACTAGGCACTAAGTAGCCTGTGTGGATGAGTTAGACAATAAAACCTGAGAAAAAAATCACTGAGAAACTGAGAAAGTCAAGATTTCAAAGCCTAAAAACTACTGCAATGGCATAATTGTGGAAAGTGCAAGGCAGAAGAAAGGCAGCCCCCTTTTCTTGGTGCCAGGCAAACAGCACATGGCTGATGTTACTCTGGATTAGCTCCTTGGGAAGAGAACCCTTGGGAAGAGCAGATGTACCTGGTGAAGATGGGGCAAAAGCGTTTGGTCGTGTTGTGCAATTTCATTTCTATGGATGGATGAAGGGCAGTGGCACAAGCAGGAGGAGAGCGTCTTTTCTGGTTGATGGAAGGTATTATAGATGTCAGAGGGTTGGAGTAGACCTTGTGCTGGTGGCTGTTGGGGCGTCTGGAGGTGACTTTGCCGATGCAGTTAGATTTAGCTGCTCAATTATGTTTCCCCTTCGAAAGAGAGCAGTCAAAAAGATCCAGCAGGTGCACAGGACGAAGGTGCTTAGGAGCCAAGCCAGAAACTTGTATGCTTCTGCTGAGGTAGCAACATTTCTGCTAAATGAATTCCGAGCAGAAATTCTGCTAATACTGGATGTAGGCAGTGAGTGGCATCGTGGTATCACAGAAGAAGCAGCAGAGCAAAAAACCAAGATGATTAGAGACAGATGAGAGGCTGAGGAGGGGCTATTCTTAGGACGGGGATCCTACCTGTATTTCAGTGTCCTGTTTGTATGCCCGAGCATGGTAAGCTGTATACACTGCTGCTTATGGACATAAAGTCATTTGCCAGTGGAGCTTGCGTCGCTCCTTCCCCTCTGCCCTGCAGACCCCAGCGATAAGAAAAGCAGTTTTGTCTCTCCCCTCCCCCTGTGAACTGATGTGCCTTCTTCATGTCTCGTAGAA
This sequence comes from Rissa tridactyla, assembly GCF_028500815.1. NCBI lineage: Eukaryota > Metazoa > Chordata > Aves > Charadriiformes > Laridae > Rissa > Rissa tridactyla. The sequence continues at coordinate 89,388,635 of NC_071469.1, forward strand.
ATGCACAGCATAAACAACAGATCTTGATGATGGAAACACCTGGTACGTTCGGACTCATTGAGCCATTTCTAGTTTATCATTAAAAGGGAGGGTGGCACAGCTGGTACTAGAAGAAAGGGCATGAATTCCAGTACGTGTAGCAAGACAGGTGTCAAAGTGCTCACAAAGAGCATGGATGACATTTCAACCTCCTGGGAGAGGAGAACTTCAGGGATCTGAGCAACGCAGAGAGGCTCACTGGTGTTCCCGGGTCACTGGCTTGAAACCACGGCAGCCAGGAGCTCCTGGGAGGCTGGCTGATTTGTCATCACTGACCTCTAGGCAGGAGAAGTGGAACTGGAGCTGGAGCAAGTTTGCTGACTGAGGCTTAGAGTCCACACACCGTAGCCTTCCAGCTTGAGGACATGCAACAGAAGGGACATATAAATGTAATGTGACATATATGAATAGGAATATTACTTTGGCAGTCTCCTCCTGTGTTATATTCTCAGTGGCAGCGCCTATAAATCATCTGCTCTGTTATGTTTTATTATCTGTAAGTACATGATAGGGCCAGTATTGTTTTAAAATTCAATTTATCATGCTAATTTCAAACGACAATGCTGTAATATTGACTTTCTTTTTATTCCATAGCCCTTTGCCTTCTGGAAACTGGTACAGAAGATGTTAACATTGCCATAAAAAACTGATGTTTTTAAATACTTTTCTTTTTTTGCCAACATGATTCTATCATACGTTGGCCGAGAAAACAGAAATATAGATAAGTATAGTTGGCATATTGGCCCCAGAATTACGAATTGTTTTTTCAGTGTTACACTCATGCAGATTTGATCTCAAAATAGAGCAACGTAATTTTTGTTAGCATAGATTCCATACCAGTAGTAAAAGGATAGCAATGTTAATTGTAGTGCTAATGCTAGCATTAGCGGTGTTGTCTTGCTGATAAATACAGTGTTCACAGATGCTGCCTCCTGTACTCCTGAAGCAAGAAGGTCTGAGCGAAGAGAAGTATCCTCTGCTCCATTTTACAGCTGGGGAAACTGAGGCAGAGAGTGGCTTGCCCAAAGTCACCGCGGAGCAGTTGTAGAGCTGGGGAGAGAAGAGGGCGGCTGCGGCTGCCACCCCAGGAGAAGGCGACCCTGACACACAAAACCCATGCTGTGCAGCTCCGCAGGGTCTCTGGTGAGGGGACCGGGAAGACCACATTGCAGGGAGATGTTTTGAGTCCCTTGAAGAAGGCTCCCAGCCTTTTTGAGTGCTGCTGTTGTCTCAGGATGCCTACGCAGTGCTTTCCTCAGAAAGCTGTCCCTGACCTCTTCGCCGCATTGACCTCCAGCGTATTTGCTGCCCAAACGATTTGAGGGCAAATAGGGGAAAAAAAAAATAAATATGAACGGCCAACTGCTTTCCACAGAGTTCACCAGCTTCTCCTGGATGCTTTGCAAGAGTTTTGTTTAGCCCTACTCTGACTTCCGCCCGTAGCGGTATGAACAAGCAAATGACCCACCACCGGTCTCGTGTGAATTTAAATGACCCGAGCGTGGTCACACAACGGCAGCGCATCGGATGGCGGTGTTTGGGATGTGACCTGATGCTACAAAACCACAGCACAGCCTCAGTTATGTCCTTTCTTTTATTACTGCGCTCTTTGTTCTCGCGGGCCTGTAGCCAGCCCTATGGAAATGGCGAGTTGCCTGTGTTTGGGATTTTAGGGTATTTTTTTGAACAAGTTGTTGCAAATCAGCTGCTAAAAATGTGCCTGTAATTTCTTAAAAAAAAAAAACATTTCCTGTAAAATCAACTCGGATTGTCACCCTGCCTGGCCCTTCTTCTCCTTCTGCAGTAACCCGGCATTTCTGTACGAGAAGCACGGCCGTTTTTGCTCAAGTAAAACACCCAGAAAGACTGCTGGTCTTCTCCACTTCGAGGAAAGACTAATTAGAAAACATCTTCGTTATCCTGGTAGAACCAGCCTATCCCCAAAACATCCACCTTTCCTTTGGACAGTGAAAAAGAAAAGAAGGCAGGGTTAAACCAGAGTGACACAGGAGCTCCACACGCACTGAGGAGCAATTGCAGCTTGTTTTAGCGTCAGCTGATCCAAATTTTTCTGCAGAGCCTGATTTTTGATAGAATGGTTAAACACCATTTTTGAGCAGGCCTGGGAAGGCAGCAAATTTGTTCTCAGCACACACGTAAATAAAGCCATGAAGTTCGAAGGTCTAAAGAAAATTTGCAAAAGGTATGTCAGCAAGAAACAGCGTTTCCAAGGCAGCTCTACTCTCAACTTTTCTGCTTGAATATTTCAACAGAAATTATTAGTGTGGATTTTTTTTTTTTTTAAATCATCATGGAGGTTTTTCCCAGAACTTGGTGATGCTTTTTCTGTTTGCAAAATGCTCTTTTTTTTAAATGTATCATTGACAAATTGCTTACTCTATTTTCCTCTTTTTTTATTTTTTGCAAATCAACTGTGATTTGTCTTAACGTATTTGAAGATATTCATAGACGTCTGGGCACAATTGATTTTTCCTTTTTGTCATCACAAGAATCAGTCGCTCGCTGGCTGGGTGGATTTTTCATTAACAAATTTCAAAGCACACAATGCTTTGCTTAATTACAGAGTCATTTTTTTCAGCTTCCTCATCAGAAGATAGATGTAACTAACTGTGTAACAGGCAGACCGAATTCCAGGTATTTCGGCCAACCGTGCTGTTCAAGGACTATTGTTGCGAGCTTCTGAGTGGTTTTGTTGCATTAATTTTTCACGAACGTTTACAGCAGTAAAGATTATCAGCTAGTTTACTGCTAATAAGGTTTACTGCTAATAAGTAATGATCACGAAAAGCCAGATTAAAAGCTGTTTTGTAATTTTAAAGAGACGTACCTCTAGCTTTTCCATTACTTGCAATATTCACAATGTCAGCTTTGGATTCGTGCTCTCACATGCCTTAGCCCTCTTCTTATCTACATGGGCCAACCCTGAATTGCTTCCTTTTTTGTTTCTTGCTTTTGTTTTGGCAGATCAAGCCGGGTTCGGTCTCTGACGGAGCTCATGGGGCAGCTGCACGAACACGTGTGCCGGCACCAGGGACCCGTCCGGGGAAGGCAGGCAAGGACAGCAGGAGCAGGGACTGCCTTTTTTCATTAAAGTGCTGGTTGAAGATGTACCTGAAACTTCAGCTTTAAACCAATTATGCCTCAGCTCTTCACCTGTGGGAATAAAGTTAATAATCTCCTATGGTTTTCCTGTCCTGCCTCCTGCTATTATCTGTGCTACGATCCAAAGGAGCACTGGTTTTAGCTATAATAATTACATTTCTATAATAATTGCAGCCTCAGATGCAAAGTATTCCTCTTGAAGTGGCATTCTTCACTGCGAAACTCAAAGGCCATTGATAACTTAGCTAACTATAGGTGAACTCAAACTTTGCATTTTTTAACTAAAAAAAGTTTTCTTGTATGCTTTTATTCTCTGAGAGAAACATGAAACAAAAATATCTGTCTTTTAAATACCCAGCCCCACACTTCCTGACTGACCCATATGAACCACTGCAGCTCAGCACGCATTATTTCCTCTCTTTGAAAAAAAAAAAATTTAAAAAAAAATAATTAGCCACAGTCTGGCAATACCTCGCTTTCCTACTGATTTGTCTCTCATCTTCTGGGGGTAGCGAGCTGCTCTTCACAAGAAGGTGAGCTAAAGACAGAGCAGAGGACACGTGTGATGAGAAGGGTTTGAGACATCCGCTTCTCCAGCCCCGGTCTGTTGACTGGTCTCCTCCCTGACATCAAACTACCTTGCTGATGGCCGCTGTAGGAGGAGGCTGAAAACCTTTTAGTTTTCTGTATTAGCAAGGTTTTTCTTTTGCTGCTTTCTTAGTTTGGCAATTTTCTTAGCAAAATACATCATTTCGGCAGCAATACTGCTATTGCCGTGCCAAGTGCTAAAGTCTGGCTATTGTTAGACTACAAAAATCACCAAAAAGCACTTTCAGCTCTCATCTTTGCTTTGTACCGGAGGCTCTCCTTCCACGGGAGGAGCCAAGGGCTCCTCGTCCTGCTGAAGACCTCTGTCATCAAGTCATCAGCTCTGCGCGTCAGCTCCATCTGTGCTGCCAGACCAGTGGAAGCTGGTGCCTGTCACGTACGGGGAGCAGGTTCTTCTTACTTTTCTTTAGAGGGTCCTACAAGGAACCACATCTCCAGTTATATTTCTACATGTTTTTTTTTTTTTTTAGTTTTGTATGTTTTCTTTTTGGTCAAATGGTGGCACATTTTGTTTAGTTTTCATAAAATACCTTGAAAAATGAACTGTTTTGCCATATTTGAGCACTGTTTTGATATAAATACTGGGGTTTTGTTTCAATCTGTTAGAAACTATATTTATTTATAAATAGATTTACCTATAGATCTATTTATAAATTATAATTATTATTTGAGTATAAATCAGTAGAAAACTGGTACTAATTCAGCTTCAGCATTTTCATTATTTTTAAAATAAAAAATAAAATCGGTGCAAATTATCAGCTCTTGACAAAGGGAACCTTCTTTTAATCTGTTTCCCTCTGCGGTAATATACCAGGAGTTGTCTTCTGGTGTAACTTTTAAAGCTTCAGTTCCATGTGTAAGCCATTTTGGTCCTGTCAGCACGTGGCTGAACACAGGCTACACATACATGTGTATTACAAATGCGTATCTTGAAACAGAAATTAGTCTTTTTTTTTTTTTTTTTTCCTAGGGATTAAAGATGTTAGATGTTTTCCTTAAAGCCCAGGTGCTGGAATCGGCAGACTCCATAAGACTCTTAGTGTTTGTTAAAAAAGTAAATAATGAACTCCCTTGGTCACAGAGAAAACTTAAAAACAGGAAGAGAGGGCATTCCAAAGGTTTAGAAATCAGAAAGCAAAGAATTCAAAATTTGCCTAAGACAGACCAGAAACTGTAACAATTGTTGTGTTGACCTCAGGTGGGGGCATTATTAATGCGTTACTGCATTATTAATGTGTGATGCAAGTGACACAGCATGAAAAGAGCTCAGCCCATGAAGACGGCAGAAGAGGAGAGACTCTTGCTGGCTGAAAGTGACATACTTCAGAATGAGCGTTCCACTTTCTTTCTTATGACTTCCTTTTTTATTCCCCCCCCCCGTTAGCAACAGACATAACAAAATCTGTCCTTGTGAAGGAGAAGAGAGTGTCATCAAAGGTGACAGCTTTTTTTTTATTTTTAAATTTAAATTAACTAAAAGGTCCAGGCTGCTGAAAACTTGATTAGAGATTTTGTATGCTTAAGGGGTCTTAACAGTGTGCTTTTACCCAGGTGGAATCAGAGTACAAAGAGGAAGAACCCTCCATTTGACACTGACTCACTAATCTCAGCAGTGTATCATGCATTATTCTGCTCAGGATTAAAGGTAAGGTCTGTATTGCTGCCTTTGAGACCCAGCAGGGCAGCTCTCCTTTGCAGGAACGTGGTTAAATAATTCCTGATGTGTGGCAGAAGGGTTCTGGAGAGAAGACAGTTGGCTTTAAATTACCTGGCAGAGCCTTCTGTGTTCTAGCTTTTGTCTTCTCTCCTGGAAAATAATGCATTCTGTAGTATAGCTCCAGAATAAAAGGACTTCTTAATCATAAAGCAAATGTAAAAATAATTGTCTTTGAAAGAGGGAATGATATCTTAAAATTACTAGTCCAGTCTGAAACAAAAGGTGGAGGAAACTTCGTGTGTGTGGAATTTTTAATGTCATTAGGAACACACACAAATAAGGCCTGGATGCTCAGGTGGAGATAACCAAGATATTTTTAATTCATTCCAATTTGGAAATACAGCTAAATAGGCATTTGCAAATTCACATTGCTCGTTCGTTCTTAATTATAGAGCTTGCCTCCTGTTAAATGGGAGAAATGTTAGAAATTTTCTTTTGAAAGCAAGTTGGTTGGTTTTTATGTTTTTCTCTCTGTTGGAAAAGTTCAGCTTTAATGTTTGTTTTTAAAACAGCTCATGCAGGGTATAAGTTCAGGTTTTCAGTCAGTTATTACTGATGGAGAAGGTGTTGGTAGCTGGTACTTACAAACATATTGCGAAGTATCTGAATTTTGTGCCACATAATAAAATCTGTTGGGAGCTGCAAAAGGCTTCTTATGTAAGTTTTTTAATATGATAAATGAAATAATATGACTCTACCTGCATATGACAACATATATTTGGGAAACTGAGCATGTCATATGGTGGTTGGTATCTCCTTGAATTTCTGCAAAATGGTCCTTTGCCGACAGATCCGAAGCTGCAAAGTTAAATTTGCTCCGCAGGGTACTCAGAAGACTGTTATTAAAGACTGTGGGCCTCAGCAAATTTGCACAGGTTGCAGTATCACGTCTTCTCCACCCACCAGCCCCGGAGCAGAGTATCCAGTAGAGTCTGATTTGTTCTGCAAGCTAGAAGTCAGTTTTAGAGACTAGAAAACTTAAGCAGCCTGCCCTGAACACGTAATTTATTCAGGATTTTAGCCATTGGTAGATATATTATCTAAATTCCCCCTCCCACTTCATTTCTTCCCTCTTTTAAATTGTTAACAAATATGTTAATAAGATTGGGTCCCTAAGCCAAGGTCTGTCGTACTTCACCCAATACCAACTCCTATCCTACCTCGATCTGTTGACGCACAGGGTCTCTAACACTGTATGTTAAAAAGATGCTTATCATAAAAACTAGAACAGAAGGTTTTGACCCTTTTATGTGACTCATTCAGTTATGACTACAGCACATAAAGATAACAGCAGTTGCAATAACGATTTGCATTCTATACAAATATGCTGATCCTGGAGATACACCAGATGGACGCTCTTCCAAGGCACACGCGTCTGCAATGCGTACCCCAGAAGAGTGTCTGTCATTCTATCCCTATTCAGAAAATATCACTCAGGTCTATCATTAATTTTTCAATCATATTTTCATGTTAGTGAGCTTTTTGAAACGTGTTTTTACACAATTATGTGCTTATCTGTATTAGGACCAGTGCACCCTCTCCATCCCCAGCTAATTCTAGTGCTTTGATTAGCTAGAGGGCTTTTCTAAACTTTTCTGATGCAGTATGTGACGGATTAAAGCTGATCTTTGCATGACTGAGCACAGATGCAAGGAACTTCTCCTCCCTTCCTGTGCACCCTGAGGGAAGGCCTGAGACAATAATAAATCCCTGCAATCAGCCATGTATAAAGTAGAGAAAGACCTGGGCTACCTCTGTTTAATGGTGCCAGAAGATCTTCCACCAGCAGTAGCAAAGTCAACGTTAAGAAGACATCAGCAGAATGGGAGGGAAATGGGAAGTGACCAGCGAGAGAGCAGGTTGTAGCAGTGCTTGGTGCGCGTTCCTCCTGTCAGTGCACACCGTAAGATCCCACCGTGGCTCCCTGTGATGGGTTCAGAGCAGTGGCCAAACGCTCCAGTCCAGCCTTTCTTGTCACTGTGCCCAGCCTGCCTTCAGTCATCCTTCTTTGTGCCTCTCGGAGCTCAGAGGGATAACGAGTGACAGCGGGAGGCAAAAGCAGGTAACAGAGTGCTTTTCTCTCCTAAACTCACCCGTGGTGCCGCTCTGTAGTGGGAAAGACATGAAAGGCTGAAAGGTAACCAGAGGGAAAATCCGGACTTTTTCTTGCTGAGTTGCAACTCACTTTATTCAAAACTACTGTCAAATGCTGTTTCTTTCCAGTGCTTCCCACTTGCAATCACATTGTTTTTACGAAATATTTTCATTTCATTGACTTAAAAAGCACAGGAGACAAGTTTTCCTGCTTCCCTGCAGAGCCTCCCGCAGTTTTCCTGTTCTGCTGAGGCCTTGGTAATGTTGAATTTCTCACTGTTGGTAGCACTGGTAACGAGCGGCTGGCATTCTACTGCTGTGGATGCAGTGGCTGCAGTATTTTACATTTCATCTGAAGGTGTGATTGCAGGCCCTTTAAATATACTGGTTTTGCGCAGCCAGCAAAACTGGCCCAAGACACTGAGTAAATAGCTAATTAGCATATGCATAAAAACCATACTTTGATACTTAGTTCAAATGTTCTCGCATTTATTTTTAGGTTTTCATTGATCATTACAAGTCACACAGCAGAGTTTCTGCTCAACTGAAACTTTAAAAAAAATAATTCTGACAAATGAAAAGTTTTCTTCTGGTTTTGCTAGTCTTTGCTATGAGGAAATACCATTCCTAAGTCAGGACACTAGTATAAAACCTGGAAGATGTGTTCTGCCTGAGGCGTGCTTCTGCTGTGAGATCGCTGGCAAACCTCACTCTCTGGGCCCGACGCCTTTGAAAATGTGAAATAATGATTTCCATTCTTTTTCTAAATTGTTTTGACATCTGCAAATGAAAATTATTACAGAAATTGTATGGGATAGTACTGTATTTGCATATGAGGACCGAAGACGGTAACTCCTCAAAGCTTTTTTTAAACACAGTGCTTGCAAATAACGAGGGACGGGGTGATTGAACTGAGGAGTAGCTGAACGTTTTAGGACTCAGACAAACATTGCAGCAGGCAACAGGCCAGCTACTTGAAAGTACAGCCGCCCTTCCTTCATGTCAGCTTTTCCGCTAGCGACTTTAGTAGTTTACTTTACATCAATATTTACTTTAAACATTATGATTAAGTGACAATAATTTACCAAGATTAAAATGAAACTCTGATAAGAATGGAGCCAAGTATACACTAGAACACTTTTTACAAGAAATACACTTTGCAAGGAGCCTGAACTATGTTATGCTGAGATGTACTGAGGGTGTCGGACCTGTCACACGGTATGATCGTGTTTGAAGGCGGGTCCCCTGTACAGTTCGTTACTTGAGTTGTGCTGCTACAGCTGGAGAATATTCTCAAAGGTCAGCTTCGTGCTGCGAAGGCCCTCTGAGACACTAAAGGTGATCATTAAAACCTGATCAAGGCTTCCCAGCGCAGCTGCAGCTACTGCCATGAGAGGCTGGGATGGTACAGGACTGCTCTGCAGTGACAACAGTCACTGGAAGCAATGTCCTTCCTCCTCTCCCTGCAGACTGCTGCCATTGCTGCCACCTCAACTCTGGAATAGGGCAGCTGGGCAATGGCTGCTGGGCCACCACAAGTAACCTCAGGTCTTGGATTAGCCTTGATTACTACGTCCTGTACATAAACAATTTAATTTTCTTTGGCAAGGGAAAAACTTTGACAAACTTAATGAGTTTTTGAATAAAAGTTATAAAAAAGCAACACATCCTTTGCATTCACTGGCCTCTAGGATCCCAGCAGCCAAACAGTTCATGTAAATGTGTGTGCAAGTGCCCTCTCGTAAAATCCATCCAAGCAGCAGTAAACAGTTCTGCAGAGGTAATACCACTCCACATGCAGGAACTGTCTTCAGCTAGTCCTGAACGACCACAGACAGGATTGACACCTAATCCTGAGATGGTGGTATGCAAGTTGTCTTGACGACGAGTGTAAAATCTGCTTCTGAGTCCTGTAGATGAAAAGTTCATACAACAAAAGCTTGAAAATGAAGTTTTCTCTATGAAACTTCTGCTTATAGGTTTTGCAGGTCCAACCAGAAAATCTAGCTCAGCTACTGTACATCCTGCTAAGGAGTGCAAATGCTTTGATGGTGTAGTCAATACTTAGGCTAGATAGTCTGTCAATGACAATCTCAAAAATATCTGTTCCTCCTCCCTAAATGACTCTTACAATTGATGGGATAAAGCTATTCTACTTCTGTCTTCTACACGAAAGCTGTATTTTCTTTGTAGCTCCTGTGAGGAAGTGACATCAGTTTTGTGACAATTATTTACTATATCCATGAGGCTGCCTAGCCAGTCCTGTGATTTTCTTTCATGCTTTGCTTTATTTTCAGGCACTTCATTACCAAACATGACAATAAAACAGGGTTGAAGTTTCCAATGCTGTAATTAAGAAAGTGTCAGTGTCAACGCTATGAATTTACTCCCAGCTGAAAAAATTTGTCAGATTTTATAGTATGAATTGTGATTATATTTTTTAACAATTCAAAGAGCCTTTTAAAACTATAAGACAAAGTTAAACTGAAAAAAAAAAAGAAAAAAAGGAAGATTTTTATTCTAGTGGTTAACCTTTTTTTCTTCTTTAAACACGCAGGCTTTGCTGGGGCCAGATTCTTCAACTCAAAGAATTAATTTTCCCACACCCCTCCTCAGGCTTTTTAAAAAAGGACTGAACATGCCACCTGATAATTATCTGTGACTGTGAAGTCCATAGTCTTTACAGGAAATTCTGTTGTCTGTCTGGAAGGTCCCGCTGTCAAGGTTTGAAAGTTGGATGGCAGCGCTGCTGGTTCTGACAGTAACTTGAATCTTCTGTTGTGACTGCGATGGTGTCGGACTACTCTTACTTCTGGTGTAGCGGATGTGCTGAGTAACGGTGTTTCTAAGAGTTACTATTTTATTGGTTTGTTTTTAAGGATTGCTTACTCCATCTATATGGCTGAGATTTTGTTACATCCAGCAGTTTATAGAATTCAATGTTATGATCTGCACTGCAGCTATGATTTTCTTCCACATACATATTTGCTTTCACTATATAATGACTCTTCATTTTTAAGAGAGAGAGATGTATCAGGTAAGCCAAAGGTTGTGCAAGAAATATTGGGAGTTGGTAGGTTGTAGTCTTCCTTCCAGGACACCACTGAGGGACAACCACACTGAAGTATGTCTAGACCAAAGTCCGGTATCCTTTGCAGCAGTACTTAACTTCTGCAGCAACATCTCTGAGTATCAAAAAGATGGTTCAACTCTGTGCCTGTGCGGCTTGCGGGTTGTTGAAGGGTGGTTCCTGTGCTGAAGCTATGCCATATGACTGGTGAGGAGACTGTTGGTACCTGGCCAAGTGAAGCAGAACAGGAGGGGCCGCTGAGGCTGATATTTGCTGGAACTTAGATCCACTGCCAACGTACCCAGACGAATCCTGGATCTGACAGCTGAGATTCAGAGAATACTGTTATCTCCTGCTTGTAAAATGCCTGGGATCACCTGCACCCTTCAGCTCTCTGCGGTGTGTACCTTGTGGCTTTGACCGTATGAATGTTTTGGTATTAGCTTTTGCAGCTGGGGAAGTTGGCCACTCGGCACGAGCATTCTGTCACCATTCATATAATTGGAAAGGCAGCTTCAACATGAAATGTTGAAGGCTTTAAAGATGAAGAGCTAAAAATAAAGTATGGGAGAGACATCTAGGTGAGATCGATACATATTCTGCTATTCTGTTCTATCATATCTCCTGTAAGATGTCGTTCTGTGAATTTGTAACTGCGTCACACAATATAAAGAGGGAAACTTCCCAGGTTTGGCATTCAGAAAAATGTGAAGAGTCTTTAGGAAAATTGCTCATGAAATGATGAACAATGATGAGACTGTAATGGTCATCTGTTTATTTTGCATTGAAAATGATCCACACCTTTCACAAGTATTGGGTTTTAGGCTTTTTTCCCTTTTGTGGTGGTGTATTTTGAATGCACTCTTCAGTTCTGTTCCTGGTAAGTCATACTCATTTGAAACCCCTTGGTGCTTTTAACCATGATAAAGGTAGTTTGCTTTTGGGAAGAGTTTCCCAAATTGCTCCTACAGCTTTTGCCGCATACAATGGACATTTTCTTCTTTTTCTGACCTGAGCATCTAGGCAGTATTGCTGGTGGTATTTGTTGCAGTACTTGTTGGGACCCCATTCCAGGTTATCACTTTGTTTCAGTGCATGTTTCTGCATGTATAGGGTGAAAATATTAATCAAAAATAATGTTTGAGTACTGTTCAACCATTTATAAAGCTGACTGAAATGATGGAAAACGTTGTTTTCTCTCAGTAGAGTAGATGAGATTCTAGTCTGTTAAAAGACTAGACTTTTCACTCCTTTGTGCCTGCTACCAGTGTTGTAAGGAGGGGAGATGAAGAGCTGTCTCTGCCAGACTTAACCTCAGTGTTTGGGAAGCAGCGTTTGGAACGTGGGTTCTGCTGCTGTAACGTGGAGCAGCCCTTGCAGTAATGGCCAAGATCTCTGACCGGGGAAGCCTGTTCCTTGCAGACACTGCACCATCCCTGCTTTGGTTTCTAGGCATTTGTTTTGTGCTCTTCTGAACTGGTGTGACTTGTTGCCTGTGATGGCTTTGATATTCTGCCTACGGATGTAGTGTTTTCTGCAGCTTCATCAAGTAGGTCTGGGAGAAGACCGATACCTCAAATTTCACGGCAGCGTCTGGGCTTGACATGGAAACAGCCTGTCACGTCCTACCACTGCTCTCCTGAATCCCAAACTGGGAAATATTTTTAGTATTGCTGATCATAAGCTGAAGCAGTATAACACACTTTGTAGTAGATCCCATAAAGTGAGACAATTTTAACTTGAAAACGTAACTCCAGTGACAGTGAAGTTCTAAAGCCTTTTCCTAAACTTGCTGTCTCGAGGTACCCTTTGGTCATCTCACGATTCTGAGCCGAACCAGTGAAATTTCCGCTTCAGGTGAGCCGGAGAACATATAAACTTCAACCGGCGGGAGAGCGGCCGGGCCTGGGGAGCGGGGGGGACACGGCGCCCCTGCTTCCCGCCTCAGGGGGCGGCTGAGGGGTCGGGGGAACGGGGCCGCGCCCGGGGCCCCGAGGGGACGGCGGCAGCAGGAGGGAGCTCGCCTCCAACCAGCCGCGGGGGAGGTGGCGGGCCGGAACCCGCGGAGGGTCCCCGGTGCGGGCGAGCAACCCGCGGCGGCGTCTGGTGCCTCAGGCCGCCCCGGCCCGGCCGGCCCCGCGCGGCAGGAGGTGGCCGCGGCGAGGGGGGGGGGTGTGTCACGTGACCCCGCCCCTTCCCGGTCGGGGCAGAAGCAGAAGTGGGAGTCCCGGGGAGGCGCGGCGGGACGAGGTGCTGTCATTCGCACCGGCTGGAGGCAGCTCCCCGCCGCTGCGCAGGTGAGGGGGGCCCGGCAGCGGGACGGGGAGGGGCGGCGGCGGCGGCACTGGCCCGCCGGCTCGGGCCCCAGCGGCAGCAGGTGCCGCCGGCTTGGGGCAGCGCAGCTTCGTCCTGCGCGGTTTTGGCCCGGCGGGGACGGTAGGCGTGAGGGAGGGTGTTGTGAGGGCGGCAGAGGTCTGTCGGCGTGAGGGGCTGCATGACAGGGCTGGGAGCGGGCGAGGGGCTGCGGGCTCAGAGGTAGGGCCCTGGGGGCGGAGGGCACCTGGCCTGAAGGGAAGGAGGTAGTTGGGGGGACTCCCTGAGGGGACCCCGCTGCCCTGCACCTTCCCCGCCGAAGGCCAGGCTGCGGAAGAAGAAGGAAGGAGCTCTTGGTGCCCGACAGCTGCCCTGCAGGGCTCTGCCCAGGGGTGCGGGCCACAGCCTGGGCCCAGGGCTTCCGTCCCTGCCAGGCCATGGCAGGTGGGCAACTGTCTGACTGCGGTTCCCTCCCCTGCTTTTGGCCAGACCGCAGGACTCTGAGGGCAGCAGCTGTGTTGCAAAGCTGTGTGCAAGGAGCCGTGTGTTGATTGCTATTAATTATTAGTGTTGTGGTAATGAACTGGTGTTGCTGGTGGATGGCCGTGCTGGTGGTGCAGTGCTGAGGCAGTGCCTGCTCGGTTGAGGTGTTGTCAGACTCAGTGCTCTGAAAAGTCCCTTCCAGCCTAGACAATTCTACATCCTAAATGCATCCAAAGGCAGGGCTAGGGGAAGAGGATGCAACAGCCCTTTTGCATAAATGGAGGCTTCAGTGCCTGCAGCATACGGGAAAACTTAGAAATTGACTGGAGTCAAACTTCGGATTGCACGTCTTGGTTGACCATATGTGCTGGAAAGCACCTGCTGTGTCATATGAGAGAAGTTATAGCAGAGTAGGGATTCAGCAGTGCTTATGTGAGATGTTCTTTGTTAGCCTGTACCTTTGTAGTTTGCCTTTACTACAGCTTTTCCTCTCTTTGTTTGATCATAGAGTTAAGAATTGTAGACTATCTTCCGATAAGAAGGGTTTGTTTTTGAAACTCCGAAGTACTGAAATGAAGTAAAACTGAATATACAGGTTTTTGGATAGACCAAATATGGGTTTTTTTCCATGTTTACTTGGTTACTTGCAGTGAGTCTGACTTTTTAGTCCAGATTACTGAGGCTCTTCAATAAAAAACAATATAGAAACTACTCTTACAGAAACAGTAACAAATGGCCCCAATTCTGCATGTGGTACAGGACATCATCGCAGTTTTGCTCCTGTAGTGCCTACAGTCAAGGGGAAATAGTCATATATTGGTGTCTGTGTCTAAACTAGAGCTTATGATATGCTTTTGTTACTTCTAGCTGGCTTGTTGAATCATGTAAGTGGTGCTGAACCTTTCTACTTTAGGCTGCAGTAACTCTTTGGTAGAAGAGCAGCAATGCTTCTATTGCACGTAAGGGTGTCTCATACCTCTAAACCACCGGGGCATGAGCTATCCAGATAATGGGGTAATGAGGGTCATTATGGACTTGTGCTGCGTGAATGGGTAGAAATATTGTTGGTTCAAATAGCTGTGCAGTGATGGGTGTTAGAGGGCTGAGGGACACCTGTGGGTGGGTGAAGGGGAGACTCTTAGTATTAAAAAGATTAGGTCTAATATCAATGGCTCCCATTAGTTCTTAGGAGGTGTAATGTGTTTTACTGTTAGGAAGCGCTCTGTGATGTTATTCTTAAACTGGAGCAGGTAGCCAAAACAGGAACAGTCAGTTCAAATTCAAAATCAAATATTATGATATTCTTTCCAGCTTTCACTGATGAAGTAGATGTCCTCAGCTACAGTATTATTTCATAGTAAGCTAAAAACTTGCCTTATGACTTAAGATTTAAATTTGACTGAAAACACCATTCGCTCTGGTTCTGGAAGAAAGAGCAACTTTAAAAGGGGAAGTCCAGTATATTATATTCAGCGGAAACTGTTTAAGAAGCCACCTCTGAGAGGCAGTTCCTTTGTACTAAGGGACTAATCTCTCAAAAAAAATGCTACGTTGCCTTTTATTAAGTAGTTACATTTAGAAAATCCTTTTCATGTTGTTCTAAGTCATGTGTCATTTTACAGCTACACCTTGTACTGTAAAAGGCAGAGCAGATGTGTATTTTGTTACAGTCTCCTAAAAAACTATGCATTTAGAAGTTGAGGTTTTTATTATTGCAGTGAAGTTTTACTAAAATAGTTAAACCTTGTTCCAAATCATGGCATGTTCGTTTTATTACAATTCTTAATGAAAAGAGCACAGTGAGAAGACAGGGTTTCTTTTTTTTTTTCTTTTTTGGAAAACTGGGCAGTGTACAAAGATTTTAATTTAATTTTTTATTTTATCCTCCTTTCATTTCTGTTACTACAAGTCATTGTATCAAGACAAGATGACTATGGCTGTCTTGTCAGATGCAAGCCCATGATAATTTAAATGATTATCTGATTAGTTCCAGTTAGTCAAAAAGTATGTTACATTCTGTCTAAAATCTACCATTGCTTACTACCCTTAAAAAGTTGTCTGCTTCCTCTCAGTTGTAGAATTGGAGTATATATGTTTTTCAGTATTATAAAGAAAGGGTACTCCATTTTCTTATTGCAATAACAAGCTTATAGATATTAAACACCAAATAACCTGTATAATGTTTTGCAAAACATGGAGTGAGACGTGGTTCCTGCAGTAGAGCACTTCAGGTTCACTGTGGGCAATGCAGAAGGGGCCACTGTGCAAGTAAGAAGGGACTATTGTTTGTTTCTCTGTTAACTTACAAAAAAAAAAGTGTTTATTGAAGTGTTTAAAGAAGTTTATTGAAAAATGTAAAAAGAGGTTGGAAAGATTGCACCGGACAGCTTCAAAGTCAGACAGTTTGCACCGCAAGCAGTTAGTGACATGATGGTGAAAGACTGTTTTGTGGTCTTCATGAGAGAGAACAGAAAAGAGCGCTCTTTAGTGAAGAGCAGGTCAGGAGACAGTGACATGGGGTGAGGGGGAGGAGGGTTGGAAGAAGTTACGAAGGGGAAGCGAGAAGTGGCACGGTCGAATTAGCTATCAACACGGAAACTGAAACTGCTTGTGATGGAGAGTAGTGGACTGGGGAGAGAGGAAGAGAACCAGAGGAGATGCCGTGGCTGGTGGCTGCATGTGCAGTGAGATTCTTTAGATCTGTCCTGCTCAGGGATGTGGTTAAGGGGGATGGTTGGGAACTGTGTGGCAGGAGGTCTTGCTACTTGTGTGAAAATGATACGCTTCCTTCTTTGTGCATGGATGAAAGAGCACGTTCCAGGGCATCCCATTTGCAAATAGTCTTGCTGAGGACTAATCAAGCTTGTAATTAGCTGTTTGATGCAATAGTGTGTGGGAGACCAAAGCACAGAAACTTGCTAATATTTGAGAGCTGCTGTTTACGCATCTCTCTTGGCTGTTTTGTGCCAAGATGTGTCCTGAGGGTACGCACACAAATACCTGATGTGTGTAAGGAAAAAGAGACTGTGTAGGAGAAACACAGCCATGAAGCTTTAAACGTGCATAAACTGAGACTTTTTATACATAGCCAAGATTTGTTTCAGTATTTTGTATTTATTCATATTTTCCCCTCATTTTCTTTACACTTCACAGACAGTCAGTTACCTGGTTTAAATTCTTATATAGGTCAGGGTATAAGAGCTTATGCAAGCTGATGTCATTTTTTCTTGTGTTATCTTGTAGGTGGATTGCTAGGCTTCAATCATCAGCACTTCTTAGTTCCTCCTAATGTTAATCTCCTTGATGTAATATCAAGAAGACAGCAACAGTGGCTGCAGAGCCTTTGAGGCCTCTCAGATTTCAGAGGTCTCTTCAGGCAGAAAATTGATGCTTCCTTAGTAAAACATGGCAAGAAGAACAAACCTACTGCAGTTCACCTTGGGGACAGCATTTTGGTTATCTGAAGATAGTATTGGGAATATAAAAAAACCGTAATCCTGGGAGAGTAGAAAGATTTTGAGCATGATTCAAGTCTATTCCAAATACCTCTTTTCTTGTGTTGATATCTAGTTTGTCAGTACTTAGGACAAAACGGATTTCCAGATATTTCTCACAGTGGTGGAAATTAAATCATGGTCAGTTTCAAGAAGGAAAGTTTTAACTTCCAGCTTGCATAGAACTCATGAGGTTTTTATGGAGCATAATTCTACAAATACCCTAAAACAATAAAGAAATTTCCATAGGAATGGTGATTTCTGATAAGAGCTACTTCTGTCTCTATGTCAGTTAGAGAAAATCTCCATGAGCAAAGGTATCTCACTCTGTATAAAAGAAATAAAAGCAGATATGATGCTTGAAAGAAATTTGGTAGGGTCGAAGTACACATTTTTTGATGTCTGAGGAGACTCCTGAAGTCCTCAAATCAAGATAAATACAGTCAGAGTTTGAACTTTATTTTATGAAGTCTATCTTACTTTGGACCTACCAGTAATGATTGCCATTTTCTCAGGAAAAAATGGTATTGTTATTTGAAGGCTTCAGAGGTGCATTCTTGCTTCTTAGTGCTATAAGGTGCTGTTTTGGTAA
Source organism: Rissa tridactyla (assembly GCF_028500815.1). Classification (NCBI taxonomy): domain Eukaryota; kingdom Metazoa; phylum Chordata; class Aves; order Charadriiformes; family Laridae; genus Rissa; species Rissa tridactyla. Next base: position 89,406,169 of record NC_071469.1, read on the forward strand.
AAATGCCTTTGGACAGAATATGTGATGTGTTATGCTTACATTTTACATTTGATGCGCATGTCTAATTTTTAAATGGTATACTGGCTACAGAAAACCTGCTAGATACTACAAAAGAGGATTCTACTAAAAATTGTACGAGGTACATTTTTGGCTGTCTAATTAAGAGTTGCTTGTGTAACCGTCCTAGGGAGTAATCCTTGGCTGCCAGTTATACTGGCAGAAAAGTTGGAGGCTTGGTAAGTGAAATAAACTGCTATGGTCAAAGCAATTTGTGCAGTATAATTGCATTTATACTATTTTTTGGTTAGGAGAAAGTGTAGAAAATATGTCAGAAAATGCCACAGAGATACCAAATATTGCTCCTTTAGAAGAGGTTTGTAACAGAAGACTGAGGAAGCAGTTAGTGCTGTGGTGCAGCTAGAAGAGAGGCATTGGTCTTGCTGAGAAATTGAGATCACAATTCATTGCATACAGCAGCTGCTCCACCCAGCTCTTTGTTTTTAATAGATTTTGCAGCAGCATGGCACCGAAGTGTCACTAGTACTGCCCTCTGTGAAGACTGTTCGTGCTTTCTTTCAGGATAAAATGGCAAGGATGCTGTTAATGTTAGCTGTGTAGCTGCCTTGAATTTGAATGGGTGGGAGTCCCTATTAGGTAGCCTTAACTTACACAAATGTAATTTTTAAAGAAATAAAAATGTTATTCTAAATATTGATTTTTCTCCCTTTTCTTTCTCTTTTCAGGACATTGAAAACCATAAAAGTTTGATTTAAAAAAAAAAAAAAAAATGCCCAGAAAGAGTATAAACTATGGAGTGCTGCCAGAGTATGAGAAAAGCCAGATCAAAAGGACCTTGGAGTTGGGAACTGTTATGACAGTATTCAGTCTTAAGAAGAGTAGTCCAGAAAGGAGAACTATTCAAGTCATAATGGAAACCAGGCAGGTAGCATGGAGCAAGACAGCTGACAAGATTGAAGGTTTCTGTGAGTATTTGCAAAGTGTACCTGAATTTGGAGTTACTAATAAATTGATGTAGTTGTCAAATATTGATTTAATGAGCCTTTGTTAACATAATGAAGTTTTTGGCTGAAAAGAGTTTGGTAATTTGCTTGGAATATTCATAATTGTTGCAATGTAGGTGAAGAATCTTCTGCACCTGGTTATTTAGGTATCTAACACTACTTAAATATGATTAACTTGCTTTTACCCTATGCCCCGTTCTCAAAGCTTTCATCTTTGAATACTGTGGTGCTTGTGTTCTCTGAATTGACTTACTGAGTGACAATTGTTTTCCATCGTTATGCATCAAGATGTCTTGTAAATCCAAGCAAGAAGTACTTCTTTCCCCCTTCTCTCTCCCAAAGGAAAAAAACCTGCAAATACAAGGAAAATTAATTCAACTTTCTGGTTTTCTAGGGAATTTGCTGTTTCAGGATAGAAATAATTATTTAGGACCATTATTGGACAGTACTTAGGAGAATGAAACTGTGAGATGGGATTTGCTTTTTGGGATTTGTATGGCTCCTTTTGGTATAGTGTAATTACCGTGCTTGCATATGACTATATGGTAAGTTTTAGGAATTTATTACGGGCATGATTTTATTGTGCAACTACTAAATGGTGTTTGTTTTCAATAAAACAGTTGAATTGTTTCCCTGAATGGCCAGAATAATTTATTGGTCAGCCTCAGCTAATATGAGAAGCTTAGAGTTGAGGAACTGGGTCTATTTGGGAAAAGAAATTGTGACAAGAAGTTGGAGAGGTGGGAAGCCTGAGCAGGTATATATTGTACTGTTTCAGTGCTACCCATGCACAGAGCAGCTGCAACTGGCACCAGTTACTGCCGTGGTGCAACAGACAGGACCATGTTCCTGGTGTTCCCCTTGGGTATGAGCACGCACTAGCGTGAGAGAAACCAGGAAGGAGGAGAATGGAGTTTGTCCATTGAATTGTGGATTTTTAGAAGGTTGGTTTGTTTTTTTTTTTTTTCATAAATACACAGTAAGTTAAGAATGCATCAATCTGTAAGGTTGCAAAGATAGGCCCTGAGAAGTTGCATGTCTTTTGGATTCTCTGTGCAGCTTCCCTTCATGCTCCTTACTTACAAGTATTAAATATCTGTTTGCTACTGTTTCCATTGGTTCCTGTCTCATTCCTTGTGCAGGCTGGACCTGCAACTGGAAATGTAATGTAGTGGAATGAAAGAGTGGTTGTCTGGAGGATGTTTTTATCATTGGTGGTGAAAATGTGGTCATATGCAGTGTTCTGGGAAAAATAAATAGGTCTGAACACCCTAATTAACAGGTAGTCTGAATCATAATCTTGCAGTGCCCCAGTTTGTCATGTGAAAAATGAGGGTCTCTTCCTCTAATGACGGGTGTGAATGCAAGTACATTACTGGTTCTGATATGTTCAGATCCCAAAGTGAGGTGTGCCAAAAAAAAAAAAAAGTCCTGAGAGGAGGTGAATAATTCAGTTATGAGAGCGTGGCATGAATATGCTTAGCAAATAAAGCCTGCGGTTATGCACAGAGCAATAAAATTAAAACAAAATAGAAAATCACCGCTTAGTGCATGAGCGAGGCATTAGAGTACTTTGGCAAAAACAATATGTGATCATATAGTTGAAGTCTTATCGTAGCCATTTGCACAGAGGGGCCAAATTTAAAGCTATACAGCCTGTGCATTCCAGATTTTGGGGTCAACTTTTTAGTGCTTGACTTGTAATCTTCCTTTATCAAAGCTTCCTGGGGGTGGTGTGTGTTTGTGGTAATACATCCTCATAATTAAATAGTTTGCTCTATGCATAGGTTTTAACACTTTTAAAAGAAAGGTGAACATTATAGTTTGACTCTTAACACCTGGATAATCCAGCAGGGTAATGACTTGCTTCCAGTTACGCAGTCAGTCATTACTAGAACAGGGAATATAGCTACAGACCTGTGACTTGCCCAAAGGCTGTCTGCCTCTCTCACTGAAAATTATAGTACTGTAGCAGTTTTTTTAATTGAGCAACATTTCAGTGACCTTTATAACGATGGAAACTTTAGGTCTGAGAATATGTCATACTCTGAAGCACGAATATGCAAAATACTGTTTTGTTGCCTTAAAAAGCAATGAATCTGCCCAAAACCAAGACTTATTTCACAGGCATTTTTTCAGAATATGATATGAACAGTTGTTACAATTTACCATGGACAGTATCTGCTCTGCTTGAAATGAAAGTCACTGCAGCTTTAACTTGCTGACAGTGTTTTTGCTGAAGAGGAAGGAAATATTTTATTTATTTATTTAGTTACTTAAATGTTGTTATTTGCTTGAAAAGTGGAAAAAATATTGATTTGAAACTTTCATATTTGATAATTGAATGGATGGGCTTCTTGAATACTGATGACAGGGGAATTAAAATTTTTATTTCTCTGGAGCTATACTGAGGAGATGGGATCAACTTTGTGGGAGAAGAGTTGCTTTGGCTTGTATATGTGAATGACCCCAAATATTCACTGGTGGATTGTGTTGACTTTGTGAAAAATAAAAAACACATTTGAGCTTTTTTTGTTCTTTTTATTTTTAGAGGCTGAGGGCATAGAATTATCTCAAGTATTACATTGTTTAATATGCTAGTACTGTACAAGAAATAATACTTGTGATGTCATCTTAGTGGTTGTTATTTGCGTGTGCTACAGTCCAGTAAGAATTTATATTAAGTATGATTGGGAAAGTTAAGATGGCTTCCTGTTGTGTGTGTGTGTGCTTTTTAACTCAAGTTTGGAAACTGCTTTTTACAAAAGGCAGAAAACTGGATGTTTGCGTCTGCTATGGGGATAGTGTTTCTAAATCAGATAACGAGGAGAATTCTTAAGCTTTGGGACACAAAAATAGGCAGCTAATAGAGAGGATAGAGACCAACTTTTATACTTTATTTTAATATTCTTTGTTTGAAGATTAAGAAAAAAAAGTTGGGTTTTTTTTCCCCTCTCTCTAACTGCGCTGTACATTGTTGGGAATTTTGGGTGTGATAGTGCTCGTTTTCTTGCTGGTGAACTGTAAATGTATGAAGGAGGCTAAAATTCCTCTAAGCCAGAGTTGCTTATAATTATTACAAGGGCCTTTTTCAAGTTTGGTTAGTACTGTTGTGGAAGTGATTTAACTTTTTGGTTATTGTGAGGCTTAAGGTAGCTACTCTTATTATGGAATAAATTGACCCATGCCAGAGAGATGTAGGGTTAGCTGTACTGATATAAGTGTTTAGACATCCATGGCCCTGAAAGTGTCAGTACTTTGTATTTTAAATTGCATTGCTCTCGAAAAGGTCCCTTTCCTTAAAAACCTGTCTGCATTTCTGTTTAGAATAGAGTGAAAGAGTTGCTAAAATTATGTCTGTTTCCTGCTCGGTGCAGATACGTTTCTCTGGATGCGTAAGTAAAATGGAGATACCTTTCTTTAGAAAACTCTTTTTAGTCCCAGGCCTTTGGTGTGGTAACAAGTGAGGATATACAAAGGCTAGGAAATCTTCTTTAAACAGTCTCTGTCTTCATTGTGTGACTCAAATCATGCAATGTCTAAGTACTGGAGTTTTTATATAGACCTTCTGAAAGACTTGAGTCACCACGTACAAAAGGAATGTTCTAACAAGAATGAACTGGGGAGAAACCTCTGTATTTTCAGATTGTTTGTGTCCTTTAGGGAGAGATATGCTATTTCAACAGTAATTCAAAAGGCCAAATTTTAATCTGATACGTATCAAGTCTTCTCACTTTAATAGAGCAACTGAGGTTTTTGGCCACTTTTTTCTTTTTTTTTTTTTTTCAGCTAGGGTGTTACTGCGATGCTGAGAATGGCGCTACACAATTTCTTAATTCTTCAAATAAAGAGTTTTATTTTAGCTTCTGGTAAGTTCTAGCTTTACAAATCAGAGAGGGAGTGTTATGTACCAGCTCTTCCACTAGTGCTAGTCCTCCCTGCCCACCTGCAAGAGAGGGGAAGGAACAACCCATCAGGGTTGGCTCATGCCCTTCCTGAGTTGTCCTAATGGTGTTGGTAACCTGTGCATGAACAGTCTTTTCTGTAGAGCTGTGCAGCCAAGATTTGTTCAAGTCAAGTGAGTTCTTGGATGCCATTTCAATTTTCATGAGGTCAAGCTAGCTCTTAAGCTTGTTCAAGCTAATCAGCCAAAGACAGTGTGTATATAAGGAAACTCTGTATAATGTATATATGTTGCTGTATCTAAGGAAGCTCTGATCCTCTCGTACAATCTGTGTTTCTTGGGTTTACTGTGATTCTGCTGTTGTAAAATGTAATGCTTTGTAGGCCCCGACAAAGATTAAGTTAAGTGACTGTGGGGTGTCTTTAGCCTGTAAAGTTAGGAGAGACTGGTAAATGAGCACCTTTCAAGAAAAGTTAAATTTGATTTGTCCATGTTTTCCATTTTTGTGGGAGCTTCAATTTTCCTTCTAGATGAAAGGGGAAAGATTAGCAATGGAAAGAGAGAGGCTGCCCGTCCTGGAGTGTTTTTCCAGTTTAGTGGAGGCCAGGAAGGTTTTTAGTGCTGCTGCTTTTCTCGTCACCTGCTAAGACCGCAGAGTACCTTTCATATGCCTTTGCTACATCAGCAGGGTCCAACACAGCCAATTGTCAAAACCAAAGTGGATAGAAGGGAGCAATGCACCTTTGATAAATGTTTTTTTCGTGGACATTTGGCATGCCTGGTTTCATTAGTGTATTAAAATGAATGCCAGCAACATGTGCTTCCTTCTGTGGGCCTGCAGAGAGCTATGCAAATAGCTGAAGGAAGCAGGTCTGCGCTAGATGTGACTGTGTTCACCCATGCTTGGGCTTCTTTTAGTCAGCTTGCTATTGTTCTATACATAGAGACATTTTAGATGCCCTAATAGCTCTAAGATTATCTGAGGGAAATGCTTGTAGACATTGGCTACAAAATGTCGGAGCTTTTTCTTCTGCCTCTTAGTTAGTAATGGCATTTCTTTGTATTCTGCATTGTCCTCGTTTTAAACTGTTAAAGGTAACCTAAAGTTTACTAGGTGGGCAATGGTACTGCTTGTGGGGCTCAGAATCTCAGCACCGTTCATCGGAAGTTACCTAGGTCATCAGTACCAAAAGATTGGTTTAATTTCTGATGCCAAATGTTTTTCCATTGAGGATTTGTGTGGGTTTTTTGTTTGTTTGGGTTTTTTTTTGTTTGTTTGTTCCTTCCCCTCCTTCCCCCTGCTTTGTATGTTGCAGTGTGATATTAGTACTTCCTCAGATCACCCATGCTTTGAAGCCATTGTGTTTTAGTTTTTTTTTCCCCCCATTTCTATTTCCTGGTATGCACACTATACTCTGGTTTCAGTGGAGCCCCTGTCATTGATTTCAGTATGAGAAATTTGCTCTGTTTCTTGGATGAGAAGTAAGTTTTGGTGAGTGTTGTGATAGTACTGCCCCCCGGATAGAGTGACCCGGCGAAAGGTTAGTGACTCTGACGCAGAATGCACGGGGTCTGGGGGAGTGAGGGCTATAAATAGGAATGGTATTTCTGACTGTGTGTAAAGTAACTTTGAGGTGATATTTTCACAGCCTAACATTAAGCAGATAACTTACAAGGCTAGTTTCACCTGTCTGCCCAGACAGTGTGTTGAGAGAATGAAAGGCTTCTCCAGAGCAAAGTTTAGTTCCTGCTCTCAATGACTGTCTGCTGGAGTCTCTTGCTCTGGCCATTGAATATATAAAAGCATAATAACACCAGCTTCCTAACTCTGAGGCAGCATGGGTTTTTTGTGCTTTGTTTCTTTCTGTACAGTTGGTTTAAGTATGGGAGTTCTGTTGCAAAGCATTGTAAATGTAAAAATGTAATTTGAGAGGAATTTTGAGTGTAAAAGACAGCGCAGAAATAAAGGAGAACTTTTTTTCAGGGCCATGGGTCTAAACCCCATGGCACTAGATCTGCAGCTGGGGTCAGATACCATTGCCGGGAAAAATAAGCAAATCCCTTAGAAGTCTAGGGTGGACCACAGTTTTCCCTCACTTTTCCTTGCTGTACCACAGGCTGACTTAGAAGCTGCCTGGTGCTAGGGAAGGCATTGGGCACTTTTGGTTGTGTAGCAGGGGAAAGTGTGTGGTGGGGAATGCGTTTTTCATTGAGTGATACCCTAGTGGAGGTGGGACCCAGTATGACTTGGCTATGGATCGTTTACCCATAGGTTTTATTGACCACTGTACATTCATGGCTTTGCAATTTAAGAACTACAGATCTTGGTAACTATAGTAGAGCTATACTTGAGAGAAGGAAGCTTCAGTTTCTTTGTAGGGAAGGAATTGATTTGCTTGTTTAAGTTGTAGTGGGTCCTTTTCTTGCAGAAACTAATTTATGCATACTAGATACATGACTGTGAAGCTGTGACTTACCAGCATGATTTACTGCAGTGTGTTGCTCAGCGTGTCACTTCCTTATGGTTCTGCTGTGTATTGCTATTGTATATTTACCCTTTACAACAGTGCGTGGGTCCCCGTGGTGGCCCTCGGGTTGCACACACCCTGTGTTGTCTCCCCACTTCCAACTTTCACAGGCTGGTCACACAAAGGATATGTCTTGTACATCCCCGTGGTATCTGGGGGTCACTTCCGCCTCCACAGCAGCTACTCTGCTGCGCTGTTTCTTTGCTAGGATACTGAATGGCCCACAAACAAGTGTACTGTCACAGCTGAGATAGTGGTGGAGGGAACTACTGGGCCAGCAGTGAAAGGCAGAGGGGAAGGAAGGGGTGGCCAAGAGTGAGAAGTGCTTGTCAGTACTCTGCTAAGAGACATGTCTGTGTGACTGGCACCTGGGGTTTACTGCCTGAGAGTACATTTCAGTACTACCTCCCAAATTTCCTCGTATTGTGGTATAGACATTTATATGCACATGAATAAGTGAGGGCACAAACAGGTTATGGTGTTTAAGCTAGTAGGTGGCAAGGCGTAAATCTCCAGGAGGCTGATCCATAATGGATATTTCATTCTTTATCAGATGTAAAGTGCTTTAAGGACAATTATTAAGGGAAAGTTTGTGGCGACTAGAGTTTGATTAGTCACTGGAAAATATGTGAGTTTCTGCGTACTCTTCCATGAATTCTTGTGTTAAGTGATGATTCACAGCCAGGAGAATTTATGCTCCCACATATCCATGGTGCCTTCCTTGAACATGCAAGCATGTGTTTCTCTGTAATACAAGCAAGCATGTTTCAAGGAAGATTCTGTTGAGGACATAAGATGATTTCTCTTGATTACCTAGGAATTTTGTTTTTTCTTCATGTGAAGAGGTGTCCTGCTTTTGTAAAATGATTTAAATCATATTTTGATCCCTTAATCTTTGGAAAAGAAAGATCATCTATCTTTTTTGATGTTCTTGATCTATTGCAAAATACTCCAGAAAAAAAATTATCTAGTGACCGTTTGGCTGTCAGATACTTTAGGAAGCTTACAAAACTGACACCTAAGGTATTATTTATGCAAGTGGCTTACATTCTTAAACATAGATGGGGGATTTTTTTTTTTCCATTGGTTTGACAGCTAAGTAATTTAATTAGTAGAATTGTTAATGCCAATGTGAACTTCCTCTGTGGTGGAAAACTTCTTTTTTTCCCTTTGGAGAAGACAGTATAAACATTTACAACATCTGTACCTTTCTGTGTGAAGTGATGAATATCTACATGTTCTGCTGAGGAATGTGCTAATTGCTAATTTCTCATAAATTACTGTTTTTTTACACTCCTAGCAGAATTTCTTTCCATCTGAATTCCCTTACTGTTTCAGACATAAAGTAATAAATAAACTTAACTCACATGGAAAACCACAAGTCTGTATTCTGTCACTTTCTTTCTGTATACTGAATACTGTTAAAAAGCAGTATGTCATTGCAAAAGTGAATCCACTTCTTGCTCTTTGTGGAGTATCTTTTCAAAGGAACATTAAAAGTCACCTTTTTTTCTGTTTTGAAATTGCTGTGTTTCAGTTGTTACTCAGGCGATCTTTGTGTAGGTCTTCAGCTGAGTATTTAGAGCTTGGTTTCTGTGGTCGAATGAAAAAATGAACGTGTGTAGCCTTTAGCTGTCTTCAAATCATTTCTTCCCTTTAGCAGCTCAGTTCTGCAATGTTTAGTGCTAACTTACAATGACCACACTTCCTGTCATGGCCAGGCAGCGAAACAGGGATGGAATGAACCTCACAGACCTGAGCACCCCTAATGTGGTTGATCACAGTGAGTGCAAAATGTAGGTACGCCAGTACACTTTCCCCGAAGTCAGAATTTTACATGGCAACACTTTTGGTTTGTGTTGTTGCATGAATGTAAACTTATATGGGCACATGTAAATTCTACTGTATTCTTAAGTCATTTCGTGAAAGTGCCTTTCAATTATTAATATGAAACCAATAGCCACTTGAGATATGTGGCCACTCGAATTCAGAACTCCAACTGGGAAGGGCTGTAATACATTGTTGCTCTACTGAGCAGTCCAGTGAGATGTTGTTAATTTAATGGTAATTTGTTGTTACCGCACATGAGAGCTCTGTGCGACCCGATTACTTAAAAACCTCTGGGTTTAAAAGATGCACTTCTCTAAAGCTTACGTCAGTCACTGTCACAGCTAAATCCCCAGGGGACCCCTTGGAAACGTAGTCATGTGTGCTTTCTCAGGGTGTACCTCACCGTTTCTCATGTTCCATCCTTGTAACTGTGTTTTCAGATAATTTTGTGGCTTACCTGTGATGACTTCCTTGGGGCACTAAATGTCGCATGAAATTTCACTGTATGAGGTGAACTACTTCCCATGTCACATCTGTACTGTCATGCTGCAGATCTCTGCTTTCATGTGACTTTGTCCTTCTTTGAGAGAAGCCTCACCTTGTTCCCTTTAGAGTTGCACAGATCCATGTTTCATTGTCTGCTCTGAATAAAACAGGCTGTTAAGGCACACCTTGTATAGTTAATCTTTAATTCGGCAGAAGTGAGAACAAAGCCATTGTCCTCACTAACCACCATGAAGTACATTTGCAAAAGGATACTAAAGGCTTTCTTAATTCACTGGGCCCTCATTTGCACATACTGCCTGTGTTGCAGGGGACAGTTTCTGCCTTTCCAAAATGAAACCACCTTTGGAATATTTTGTAATGCAAATTGTTGAAAAAACATGTGGATTCTGAAAACTGGTTCTTAAATGCAGAATGTTGCCATATGTATATGTACACACACAAGAAAATGCAAATGTATTCGTACAGAGAATGCCCACCCCGTGTCTCGGTCTACAGCACTTAGGTGATCAGAGTCCTTTATTTTCCTCTCTGAAACATTATGAGTAGTTTCTCTTTAGCCTGCTTGAGACTTATGGAAAATACCTGCTGAGGTAAATAATGCTCATGGCCTCATTTCCGACTCTGTAATCCTCCTTCAAATCTCTCTGTGGGTTTTTTCTTCTCCTCCATGAAGTATGTTAACTCTGAGCTCTGATCAAGCATCGTTTGTGGCCACCGACACTGAAGACTCACAGGGACTTTGAATTAGGAGCCCAATCTTACAAGACTCTGTAGTCCATCATGCCAGTCTCAGCTGAACTTTTACACTGTTTATGAAGACTTTTCTGTCAAGGATACCTTGATGGGTTGACAGCCTCTAAGGTTGTCTGACTTACCCATTTATATACAATCTGCCTGACTTTCCAGACTAAAATTACATGACTTGACCGAAGCTGACCTATGCAAACATGCCTTCAAACAGTGAACTTACATGGGCACTTCCAGCTAACATAAGGCGTTCTGCTGTTGGCATTGGCTGGTTTTAAGCAGGGTCCGTTCCCTTACCCACTTGTCTGTTCTGGTGCTGAATGGTTGCACTCCCAACCAGAGGTGGGTGAGCCCAGAGGGGGTGGGCAGAGGCAGAACATCTCCCTTTGAATGGCAGTGCTGGTTTGTTCTCCTCTGGAATGAGGAGCACAGTGGTGTTGAGTACAACAATGCAATTTTTTTTTGCAATTCTCCTGTTTGCGTTGTTCTCTACCTGCACTTACCTTACGCCTTGTCTTCTGCTCAGCTTACACAGCACCTTCTGTAGTAGAATCCAAGTTCTGTTTTACCATCTGCCTCTAAGTGTAACTGAAGGAAAGGTAACAGCAATTCATAGGTATAAGTATGGGACTAAATGTGATCACTGCTGCCAGGTTATTTGAATGGAGATCAGTGGAGGTGTTGAGGATCAAAAGTTTATTAAGTGTATGGCAGTGAAGAGCTCTAGCAGGCACTTTGGAAGGCACTGAGCAATTAATCTGTTCAGTCTTTGGAAAGTAGCTATGTGGTAGTGTAATGATCCATTCAATTAACTGATTTGCCGAACAACACAAAACAGCAGGAGCTGAGATTCAGCAGCTTCAGGCTCTGAACTGCCACGAATGCTGCATGTCCAGATCAGAGCCTGAAACAGGATGGTAACTGAAGGTGCCTTCAAGTCCGGTCTTGTTAAAGAGCCACTTGTGGGAGCTGTCAGAATCAATAGGTGACTGATGAGGCTGCCAAGGAGATCCTTTTAATCCATGGAAATAACTAGTATTGTAGGGGTTTTAGAGTGGCACTAGACTTCTAAACTGTTTGGCTGGGCACTGAATGTGTTGTGAGTGTCCCCCTGTCTTGCTGGGTGTGAGTCAACTTCTCTACAGGGCATACTTTGATTTATGTTTCCTTGGGAAATGCTTTAGTCTTCTTACACTATTTTATGGAAATCGCACCTGCAAGCGTGTTGGGATTTGATCTGACACTGCAAGCAGCATATGTCCAAGTCTGTGCTTTTTTCAGGTGTGTCAGACCCCAGGAATACCTGTCTGTGAAGCCAGGCCAGGATGCAGCTCTGAGATTGGCAGGTGGGATTGGGAAGGAGGAAGGCTCCAGTACTTTAAGGCAGTAAGAATATAGGGTGTCTGAGGTGCTGTGCTTGTAATTCTGTTACAGGCATGAAGTTGCATTTTAATTGTTCAGTGGCAGATTGTGCTATAAAAAGTTCACAGTAACTGCGTAACAGCTACGTTGGTACAGTTGATTTACTAATCTGAGTCTGAAATGTGCTGCAGCGTTTCCTGGCCTGTTCCTTTCTCTGTTCAGTTGGGATCAGCCATTCTGGACTTAGTGGGCATCGTGTGGAGGGTGCCAGGCGACTCTAGCCTACCTGGGGAGATGGCAGAGCTTAGCGCAGGACCAAAATTTATCCTTGCTGTGCGTGTCTCTCTTTTCCCCCTCTGATTTTCTGCCTTGGCTTTTCTTTCAATCATACGGAATAACACATCCTAAACGACAGTATAAATTGTCATTAAAATATATGCAGGTAGTTTCTGTTCATTTCTGAAACTATAACATGTATTATATCTTCTGTTCTGTAAAAATCTAAAGGATATTTAAGAAAACCTGTGTTTTGTACATCTGTTTCATATATTATTTAAGTAAGCATAATGGTATCTTGCCAGAATTTTGTAGAGCATATATAATAGGTTGCCTGAAAAGTACACAAATGTGAAATTCTGAATTTGAGGAGTGTTTTATATTAAAATTTTCTCTTTCTCTCCCCACCCCCCAAATTTTGTTCTCCTCCTGAACCATTCCTCTATTTACTGAATGTTTAGCAATTAGGGTATAGTAATCTCTATTTCAAAGACCAGTCAGAGAAACACTAATATGGTTACCAGTGTGAGACCTGTGCATACAAAAATCCTTGTGCCTATATGTATATACACGTATGTTCACGTGGGAGAATGAGATGGTAGGTTGAAAGGTTGTAATGCAAGGAAAAGAAGTGTAGTGAGTATATGTAACTGAGGGAGACATTGAGTAAGTTTGCGTGTTTGTTTCAGAGATCTGTATGAGGTAAGAGCCACTTGAAATGACAACAGCAAGGCAAGTTGTGAAATCTGTTTTATCGCTGGTTATGGTTTATACTTTGAGAGGGGCTTGGTGGTGTGATGTTTATGTGTGTGGATTTATAGGAGTCTGAAACAAAAGGCGTACTTCACTTTGAAGTTAAAACTGTGTTTTTCAGCAGCGATTTGTTGGGTGAAGGGAAAGCAGAAAGAGGTGACTGGGGTTGCTCTTACCCGTGATTAGAATGAGCCAACATGGTGCGCAGTCCATGCTGTTTATTGCAGCCATGCCACCTCCTTCCCTCTCCATTTGGCTACTTTCTGTCTCTGCGTCCTGATTCTTCTCTGCTGATATTAATGTGAATTGGTGGGCTCAGATCATCTTTTTCAGACGGTGGCGTTTTGTGATGGATATATGGATATAACACTAGGGATCTCAGTGAGACTCTGGATGCTAAGGGGATCAGAGTCATCAGTGGGAGCTTTTGGTTGCTGGTCACTTATGGTCATGTCATGAATTTATTTTAGAAGTTTGCATTTAAATTTTGGGGCCTTGGCCAATCAGATGTGCAGATCTTAGGAGATGTTTTCATGATTTGAGAGGGTGGCTGAGACACAGAGGTCAAGACATTAAAAGCTCTATCTTGAAGATAATTACACTGGGAAAAAATAGTTTACGAAAGATGCTTGTGTCCTACTATTAGTTCAGGTTAACCTTTGAGGTCCCATTTTCCCAAGGTAAGTTGTTTAATGACTGGTAGATAGGAGTGCCTGGTGGAAAGTTTGGCCTGGGATACTTTGCAGAGAATAAGAAATTCCAAGATGAATTAATGTTTCATTATCAGGATTTTATTGATGAACTTCCTTGCTTGTCTCTCCTTCCTTTCCATGTTGGCGTCATCGAAACCCAGTGTTACACAGGCCGAAGCTTTAACCAGCGTTCAGCTCCCACTCCATTGGGCTTTTCCACTATGTTATTAACTGTTCGGTTACTGGTGAGGTGCTCATTTACAACAGGGGTTTTATTTTGTGGTGTTCTTAAATGCACCCTCAGCTTTTTCCTTGGATCTTGCTATGTCTGATAAACACATTTCAATAGCAGCCATGAAATGTTATTCTTCACTCTTCATCGTGTAGCTCAAGTCAAAACTGTCCAGAAGTGGGAAGAGCCATTTATTTGTCTGGTCCACAGGCAGAACAAAACCACTTCCTCAGTTTTCTAATAAGCATCTTATCTTGAGGGTGCACATATTTCTGTTTCAGTGCTGTCTCACTACTGTTATGCAGGCTGTGTAGCAAGGGTTTGATAAAAAGGGAGCTGACTTGAGAAAATATGTGCTTGTTCAGCATTCCTGTTCTGCTATGCTCTGTAATACATACCTGTGTTCTGTAAAAAGCGGCACGTTAAAAGTCATACAACAGGTTATGTTAAATGACAGACGTCTTTTTGGAGTTGACCAGGAAAAAGCTCACATGCATTTTAATTATTAGGCTGGATTTTCTATTTATATTCCTAGTTTAAATAATTTTCTTACAAGTGCCAGTTACTACACTAGCTGACCAGCTGACAAGGTCAGCTAAGATCTGATGCATAGTTTTTTAGATGGGTAAGTTAGAAGTTGTATCTTTTCTTTTTTGTCTCTGAACAGTTGTCATGTCTTGCTTAGAGTAAATGCCATTTGTGAAATCATCTCTTCTGTAACCCAAAGGGGCTATGTGTATACACTTTGTCCATGGATAATCAGTGATAGTGAAATGATAAAAATATGACAAGTTATTTTTCTTCTTCTTTTGGTCCTTCTCTACTGTTGTCTGTTAGTCAGTAATATATTTAGCTGTGGATTTGCAGATTGCAAGCTGGTGCAATTTCCATTTCTTGACCAATAAAGATCTGTAAGTTTATATATATATAGATATTTTATATATGTATGCATGCTTTGAGTTGTTTATCTTATTGTTTCAGGCTCTGCTGGAACATAAGTGCAGTTGTACTGACTAAATGTTGTTTTCTTTCAGTGGATCTGATGGAAATAAAAGAAATTCGCCCAGGAAAGAATTCAAAGGACTTCGAGCGTTGCAAAGCAAAGCAACGAGAAGAACACTGCTTTACTATTTTTTATGGTACCCAGTTTGTCCTCAACACCTTAAGCTTAGCAGGTACTTTTTTTCTTTTTTGTTTCTTCTTTAAACCTACTGATTGAAAAAATCAAATACATTGATGGAACAGTAATCCATAAAACACTGCAGTTTTGACTTCTGCAGTTCAGGAGTGTCCCAGATGTTTAAAATCTGGAGATAGACCTTTTACTTGGCCCTTCATGTCTGTGAACTGCTCCGTTTGTAATGTTTTCCTTTGAAATAGCGTATTGTGTGTGTGTAGTTTCCGATTTGCTCAATCATTTCTAGCAAGGGTTTTGCTGATTAAATGTATGTAGTAAGGTTTTCAATGCTGAAGAGCAGAGGTGACATTGTCATCAAAAAGGGATATAAGTTCTTATAGTGCAGGCTGAATATGGTTTCTAGCAAGTGGAGTTTACAAAGAGATTTCTCTTCTAAAAAGTTTGTGATGGATCCTGGGTTTAGAATCATACAGACAATTTATTTGGAGTGGTAGTTCTCTCTGTCCTGTGCAGGAACACACTTGTCCACTTAAATCATTAAATTCATTGCAAAATCATAATGGGAGAAAAGAGGAGTGCTTTGTAAGCATTTTAACACTAATGCTATCTTTTTTAAAAATTGAATTAATTGCTTATAGATTGCAGTACTAGAAGACTGTTTTTTTGCAGTATGATGCACTGAAGATGAAAGACTGCTCGTGACTAATGCATTCTTACAGGCTTTTAACATTAAATAATTTTTACCGTTGTTGGCTGAAGTCTGTGAAAATTTTGAGTAAGCAGCTGTGCTTAAGTGCAGCTGGGCCAGGTCCTCCAGACTGACTTCCTCTAACAACCCCCCTGTCCCTCCTCCATGGCAGTTCTCAAAACCAAGCCTCTGCCAATACTTGGAAAATACTTGGTACCATGAGATATGTTGCTGTAATACTGAACTGCGGAACAACTTGATATAACTTTCAGTTAAGGGGGAAATCCTTTTCCTTGTTAAAGTACTTTGTCGTGGTTTCTTAAAACAATATAAAATAATTGTTACTTAAAGGGAATTGTAGCTGTCATAAAGGGCAGAATTGTCTTGGGAGAAGAATTGGTTTGACAATGGTCGTGGGTGTTCTTTCCGAAATTGTAACTGATTGAAAAACATTTCCAGGGGGAGCTGAAGCTGGACTCTAGCTTCATCCTCGGGGGATAAAGCATTGTTTGAAAGTATGTTTAAATGAAATGTAATCTTAATCTTTTGGGAAACTGTTTTGCTTTGAAGGCAGTTAAAAGAATTTGCACAGTTTACAGCTTCTGTGTGAACATAATTTTTCAGAACTGGTTTAGTTGAAGAATGCCTTAATGAAATTTCAGAACCAGCATGCTAAAGCAAATGGGCTTTGCCCAGCTGAAAGCTGTAATGATAACAACTCATCCAAGGCCAAAAAAAATGGTTTCAGCTTAACCGGTGTTCCCTTAGGAAAGCTGTACCTAGCAGGCAGTTCATCATCTTGCTTCTGTTGGGTCAAAGCATTACCAAATGTGATCATGTTAAGTGATGTAGAGGACTCTTCTGGTTTGGGAAATGGAAAAGCAGATTACATTTAAAACAAAACAAGACAGTGATAAACCAGTTTGTAAGGTTGGGAGGAAGGTGTACCTGGCTTCTAGTGTTAAGCCGCATAAGGAATTTTAGACCTTTTTTAACTTGCGTTAAGATGTGTTCTATATGAGCTAAACCAGTTTTAGGTTTAGCTGTTCTTGCCTAAGTCAAGTCTGGAACGATCTGTGTTTAGAGGCATGGTTAGGACAGACAGGAGGTGGTTATGTCCATCAAAAGCCAGTACTTTACAATTTTCTTGTAGGTTGCTTGGAATATAATGAACTAGCTTTATGCTATAACACACTGATTTCTTTTGTCTGTGCACTTCAAGTTGCTCTAGATCTAGGTCCTGGGGATTTTGCCACTTTGGAGATAGAAGATAAGAAAATGAATTTTGATTGTGTTACTACAAGAGCTCAGCAGTAGTTCACTTTCTTTCCGCTGAGATGTTGAAACTTGCCTACTCTGATAAGCAGACTTCTAAAAGGAGGTATTTTTTGACAGAGCTTCTAGAATTAACCCACCCACCCCCAAATTTATGCTGTTTTTTATTAGTTTTATTGTTAGCAACATGAAACTACGCAATGAGATTTATCAAAGAGGAAAGTTAATCAGCAGCTTTGTATACTAGGGTTTATCTAAACATCACAAGTTATGTCTTGGTTTTGTGTTGATTTGTTTTGATGTTTCTCATAGCGTATTATTTTTTTCAGCTGACTCTAAGGATGATGCTGATAAATGGTTGTGTGGCTTGAATATCTTGTATCAAGAGGTCATGAGTGCTCCCACACCTGCAATCACAGAGAGGTAGGTGGATATATTTTCACTTTGTGAGGCTGGACATTTCTTTGGAATTGAAAGTGGAAAAGCTGAAAGAAATTTCTAAGGTGCAGCAAGTGGTGCCTGCCAGGTACCTTAAGAACAACTACTGTCCAGTTAATGTACAATGCAGAAAGCTCATATGGAAATTCTCCATGTCTGCTTTGCCATATACATGTTCTGGAATTGTACTCTGCTGCATCCACTAATGTGGACTTGTAATTTACCTTGTTTTGTGTACCACACCCAACCCAAACCAAACTAAAACTCTGTTAATGAGATCAAAAGAACATCTGGTGTAAGTGTGCGTTGACTTCTTGGAAAATTAAAATATCTTATGCAATCACAGTACACTTGCTCTAGTAGATGTCCTTGTGTCCTGTGTGCCAGTAATTCCAAGGTGCGTTTTTGCGGTTTCTCCTTTTTATTGGACCAGTTACATTGTATGGCAATGTAACCAGCTGACTCAGAGAGCAAGGCTGAAAATTAATGTTTTTAAGGATTACTTTTTCGCAGCCAGTCATGTGATGGTGAAACCGTGCCCTCAATGCTTCTCAGGATGTTGCACCTGAAACTACTCATGCTCAGAATGCCAGTTTTGTTGACAAGCTTTTAATGCTGTCTCCATACCTAATTGCTTTTCATCACTGCTGACTTTTTTTTTTTTTTTTTTTGTGGTCACTGCTGTTAACTGTTGTGAGCATAATACCCTGTCCTCGCTTGCTAACTGACCAAATTGTTGCTTTGACATTGATGTTGTCTTTGCCTACTTGCTGTTCCAGGTGGGGGGAGAGTATTCTTACCTATTCTTATCTATTGTATGGTATTGCAGCGAGCTGCACTTTGTTATATAAACTATACTACACAGTACATAGTATACTATAGTATGGTTGGTTTGTTATACAAACTATACTACTAGGTTCTGGGCTATGTTTGTGCAGCAGGGTGATTCCCATAGAGACTGAGCATAAGCTTAATAATGACAAATTGTGTGTGTATATATTTATTATTAATGCTGCTAATAGTATTTTGCTGTGCACCTAAAACTGACATACACTCTTATGAGGATTTTCTTTAAAGTTCTCTAAACGCCTCTCCATCACCCCTAATTTTTAATTTTTATGCGTCTACTAGATCTTTGAGCCAGCAGCCTCAGCTGGCATAAATCATTGACTTGATGGAGTTACTCTAGTTTAGATTAGCTGAAGTTTTGGCTCGCTTTATCCACTTATATTTTTACAGCTTCTGGTTGCTCATTCTCTTTTGTCCTGCCCACCCTTCCCCTTCCTGTGGTGTTTATGTGGCTTTAAAATGCAGTATTAAGCAGCAGAAAAGTATATATTTGCAAATATGGTTACAAAGCTGGCTGAATCCTTAGATGCTGCACTGGAAATGTTTTAGCTTTACTCAAAGACATGTATCTTACGACTTTTAAATATTTATGTTGAATCTCATCTATGGATTTTGATATTTAATTTGGTGTGTTTTCTTTATGGGTCTTGAATTAAACCTTTTATTCTTTTTCCCCTCTTTCCACAAGCTGGCTGAGAAAGCAGATCTATTCTGTTGATCAAACTAGAAGAAACAGGTAAGAAGCTCTCTCTTTGTTCAGTTTGTTTTTAATGAACTTTTGTTGCAGATTCAAACATGGAATGAAAAGAAATAAATAATTCTTCGTCCAAGATCTGAAATACAAGACCCCTGAAAATCACATTTGCTCTTGCTTTAACAGCTTGAGTTTTGCCTTTTGCTAAACACAGTGTGTCCATAGCACACACTCATGCTCATGTACGTGCTACAATGAGGAAGTAAATGATGAAAAATAAATAGTTTTGCTTTTAGCCTAAAATTCCCCTGCCAGAATGCAGAAAGGGCGTTGTCTCCTTCCAGTCTTAATGTAGGGATTCAGCTCAGCTGTGCAGGTATGTTGGATTGCTTGCTTTACAGAGGTTTTTGCCCTTTCATAGCCAAGTTGGAGCTCATCAGCTTGGACTGTTGTGAGCTTTCCTGTGCAGCTGTGCCACCAGTTCTTCCTTCATTGCTGAAGTGTGTTGGCATTGGAGAGACTACACTCTAATGTAAACAGACCAGAACCAGCTTTTAAAAGCTTGTTTGGGCATTCGTAACAATGAAGCTGCGTAAGCAGAGTTCAGCATGGGCTGCTGAAGATCCAGGGCAGATGTTTAAGAGATTCGCCTTCCCTTGTTTCAGTCCTGATGGGGCCTGAACATGGGTGGTGTGTGTGGTATCTAGTTTGAAACTAGTCACAGCAGCAGTGTCGGATGTATTCAGAGATAGGGTTGTCCCAGCAATAACATGAATTCTTGCCTGCAGGAGTCAGAGCTATGAGGAGAACAGAACAGAATATTAAGAGGAAGAGGAGATAACAGAGATATTTGAGGATATTGGGGGAGAGGAGGAGAAGGCCACTGGTGTGACAGGATAGTATCATGTGTAAGAGTTACTTCAACAGTAGGAAACAGAAGATACTCTTGAGGATAGATATAGAAGGAAGCCAAACTAATGGTTTGGAATAAGGGCTATATCTTCTTTTAATTGTTTTTTTTGTGTGTGTGTGGTTTTTTTTTGTTGTTGTTTTTTTTTTTTTTTTTAAGCTATTGGCCTGGCTACATGGGCTTTTCTCTTTGCCACATATTTGAACAGACAAAAGCCAAAGAATGACCTTGGGCCGGGTCCTTCTCATGTGAAAGAAGTCGCATGGGTTGTAACTCCCAGTGTGCTGTGTAGCTTTGTATGTTTGAGGTTTCAGTAGTTCATTTCAGGTCCACGTGTGATGTGGGTTTATAGCTTTTCCACAGCAAAGGAGACTTTTTTTTTTCTCAAATGGACTCAGCTGCATACCTCTGAGTTGCCAGAAATCATGTGACACTGAGAAGAATGTTAACCCCTCCTCCCCCATGTTTATTACTTTACCATGATTTTGCTCTCTATCTGGAACATGAGTTTTATTTTAAGGTGTAATTCAGTGCAGAAAAGTACCTGCGTTTCCTCTCATTTAGGCCTTTTCCTAAAAGCAAAACAAAGCGTGTGTTTCATTGTGTGAATGAGACTGTGTTACTGCAGGAAATAACACCATTCTGCAGACAGCCTGTGTCATTGTGCAGCAGGCTTCAGGGTGAGCTGAGACGCCGTTTCAAAATGGTGTTTCCTAAGGTGGCCAGAGTGGGGAAGGGGAAAGTACCACCCTTTACTGGATATTGGCTTATACCTCCTGATGTATTTTGAAAAACTAGCTCTGCAATGGGGATATGTTGGTGGGGATCATGAAGCAAAAGCAAATGTTAGGGTAGAGAAACTGTGACTGACACTATATGTCAGTTAGTTTTATTTGCTGCTTTAGGGTTGTTTCATCGCTTCAAGGCAGTCTGTTTAGGATCAAGGGGACCTGAGCTGTGGAGAGGGCAGTTTTTCGTTCTCTTGATAGGTGATTCATGCTTTTAGAAAAATTCAGGAAAGGAGTTTCGACTGAGTTTCATTGTGTTTAGTGTTGCAGTTTTTAGGGAGGTTAATTGTAAAGGTTAGGCGTCCAGGCAAGTCCTGTTTCACAGGTTGAGTTTTTTCCAGTGGTAATGAAGTCCTAGCTCTTTGTTTTGGCTTGCGCTTGTCTGGCCAGAGGAAATTGCTTGTCTTGGTGTTTAGGGTACAAACGGAGTGCTCATTCTTGTTCCTAAAAGTCGTGTTTTTTTCCAGAGGTCTGGCGACAAGGCGGAAAGCCAGGAATTTCCTGAGTTCTAATCTGGCTTTGGCATGGACTTCGGCTAAGTTGTTCCTTGCTTTGCCTCCTTCCCTTTCTACACAATGGAGATGAGAACACTTCACAGGGTAGCTGCTTGTATGGACACTGTAGAATAGACACGTTACTTTCATCTATGTGCTGATTGGTGTTGTTGCTCTCAAGTTGACTCTGTTCTGACCCTGTGTTTGCAGAGAGTTATCTTAGGAATTACGCTGTAGGTTAAGACAAGAGTGCCTTAACCTGTGTTTTCTTGGTTACTGTTGATATTGCATTAATGTCTTGTGGGCATTGTCAGTAGGTTCCATGGATGTTGTGCCTGCGTTCTCTTGACTCTTCCCTGCTTCCTCTTGCTGCCATGGATTCCCCTCATCTCCCACTCTAGGACTTGTCCCTGTGCCCTTCGCATGTCCCTCTGTAATGCAGTGTCTTTCTTGTTGAGACCTCACATCAGTGCCTACCCAGAATACCCGGAGTCTGAGACTCTGTCCTAGAGCATGCGACCTAATTTCCTTTCTTTGCTATCCAAGAAGTTGTTGAATAGTAGGTGACTGAAATGGGGCTACAGGGGATGGCTGAATTGGTGTACCAGGTTGGTGCTGTGGAATGGATGAAGTCTCACTCCTTTTCCTCTACCATCTCTACATGCTACTAATCAGGCACTCGAGCCCCTTTTCTTATGCTGGCTACGATGCTGATCTGGGCATGAGGTGAGGTGCGTGACATCATGAAGCCAGTGGAAAGCTTGTTCTGTCTCTGGGCTACATAGTTTTCTGCACACTTAGCAAGTTGAATCAGGTTAGCAGAAGATTTGATGAGCATCACAGCTGGCCTATGGAAGCAGTGGGACCATAGCAACAGGAGGATGGAGTGGGCCACAAGGAGAGAAGTTGGGGTTGCTTCTTGTAACAGCAGTGAGCTGTTAGATTGGCTCACCTGTACCTATGGCACACTTAAAGCATTTGGACACGCACTCCTTTAGAAATCACCCCTCTCTCTGTTCATACAGGAATTATAATAGCATTTCCATTTTGATGACAAGTATAGTAAATATTGTGAGCTGCTGTGAGCTTGCAGTGAAGGATGCTATGGCAGTGGCACCTAGGACACTGGAATAAAGTCTGAGCTTGATGAGAAAACTGGAAGATGTGAAGGAAATTGAGGTTTTTGAAATAAGCTATTCACAGGTTTGTTTCTAATACAAAGTCTTCCTTCAACAAAAAGAAGTTTGATGTATACATTGTACATGATTTGATGTACAGCTAGAAAGTATGTGGCCAGGAAATGTTCAAGTGATTAATAAATTTAGCTTTGTATATAAGTATTGCTTAAGTATTAATAAATTCAGCTTTGTGTATAAGTATTGTTTAAATACTCGGTGTATGTAAGCACTGTGTTGCTAAAAATCTGAACTAAGTATGTCTTATTTGAAAGGTCTTGCTGTTATCTAGAAAACTTCTTTTTTTTGAAGTGTTGCTGGTGTATCACTGGGCATTCTGAAACTCTAAAAAGGGTTCAACAAGTCTGTGTAAATGGACCTGGAAGGCCTCTGGGGAGACTTGGTTGTTAGAGGAGGATGAGGTCATGTTCAGGTGTTGCAGAGGGGGAGAGTCTTGCTGCCATGAATCAATTTTACCATCCAAGTGAATAACAGCTAGAGAAAAGGGTCATAATGGTAATGAAAACTGGAGCTTTGTATTTTGTGTTTCTGTTCATACGTTTGATATATCTTTTGTATAAAGTTTTCCATGTCTATATTCCAATTTCAGTGGAACAATGGAAGAAAGGCTGCAGACCATGTGTAAACATCTACATTTGAGCTGATTATCTAGATCTGATTAATCGTTGATGGGGAGAAATGGATGTCTCTGCAGCATGGTTTTCTTCATCCTCATATAGATGCCCAAATTAACTGAAATGCTGATTTCTCCCCATTAACTAGAAAACATGTCTAGCTTGCTTATATGTAGGTGTTATGTTTATAGAAGTTTACAGTTAAGTGAGATGAGCCCTACCCAAAATGTTTTAATAGTCACATTTTTGTGTTGATAGAAAATATATTAGTAGCTGACTAGATACAACAGAACTGTGTAGTTTTTGCTATCTTTTTTTTTTTCCTTCTTTTTTTCCCCCAGTATCAGTCTTAGAGAGCTGAAAACTGTCCTGCCCCAAGTAAACTTCAAAGTGAGCAGCATGAAGTTCTTGAAGGATAAATTTGCGGTAATTACCTAATATCTGTTTGATATTATCTGATAGGTGTGCTTATTTCTGTTCATGATACTGTCTATATTTTTGCTTCTTACCTTGTGTTAAATAAATTGTATCAGTTAATTTCTGAGCTTGGCTTTGCCTATATCTAAGGCTATAAGAAAATATAGATAGAAATGTTCCTTCTTTTCATTGCATGGTTGGCCAAAGCCAACATTGGCTTTTGAGCTCTGGTGCTGATACTGTGCAAGTGCATACGAAACTGTTTTATGTTTAAGATAAAATTAATACATAAGAAAAAGGTTTTTTTTTTTTCAATATGATCAAGTAATAACCTCTTCACTCCAACTTGTGCTAATATTAATAACTTTGGAAGATTGTTTCCATTCCTACAGGAATTTTAAATATCCCCACCTTTTCCTGCTTTCCAACTCTCCACCCTTAAAACATACATTCTTTCTTCTATTGCTCCAGCTAACAATGACTAAATGAGGCACTACTTCATTCTCAGTAACATAGTGGAAATGGAACCAGGGTAGAAAATGGAAGGGCGAAGATGTGGGCTAGGATCACTATGTCACAAACCAAGAATCTGTTCACTTGTTTGTATTAAAAAAAAATAAATATAAAAAAATCCCAAATGGTTAAAGCAAATGAAGTTGGAGTAGAACAGAATATGTGAGAGGGTGGCAGCTGGAGTAACTTATTTGCTGTGCAAATGCTGCTCAGGGAGTTCTAAATTCACTGCGTGGTACTTTCTGTTGTAGGAAATAGGCGCTCACAAGGAAGAGCTTAGTTTTGAACAATTTCATTTGTTCTACAAGAAAATCATGTTTGAACAACAGAAATCGGTAAGCTTTTTCATTAGTAGTCTTCATACTGTTAAACTGCTTCATCAGAATAAGGAGTGAATGCTGATTATTTTTTTTTGTTTCTGATTGTTACTGATTTTCTTTTTTCCCCATTCTTGTAACAGAAAAAGGGTATAGTACTGTACTTGATGTGTAGATAACAGTCACCATCAGCAATTGGCTTAAGAAGATAAGTCATTCATGTTACTTCTTGTGTAGAGATATTCACGGATAAAATGGGGTTTCTAGGAAGAGCTTTTCTTGTGTGTTTGTTCACGATGTAGGATGTCTTTTCATTAGGCTTTGCTGATCTGTTTACTGATAGGAGCAAGGTTTCTCTATGCTTGTGTTAGTCTTTTATTGCTAAGAACGTTCTGTAAATCATGAGGATGTGTCCTGAGCATCAAGTAACAGCTGTTCTCCTTGTCTCTCATGCTTGGAGATGACTGGTGGTGAGCCCATTACAAGAGGGGCATCAGACAGTTCTTGGGAGGCATGAATGCAGGGGAATTACATTTTAACTAATTTATACGGGCAACTGCCTGACTACTGTTTCCATGTATGCACAGCGTAGATTCATGAAGCTGGCAAAAACTGCAGACATTTAGTGCCTGTGAAAGTTAGTAACCCTTTAAAACTGTGTGAAAACACAGAATTTGAGATTACTGGCATAAAAGTCTTCGTTGATGACGTGCTTATTGTTGATTCAATTTGCAGTTGCTGAAATAGAAGCTTTGATAGTGAAAGTCAGTGCAGTTTCTTTTGGCAATAGAGCTTTCTTGTGCTGTTTAAAAGCAATGCTGAAATCATTACGAAGTAATAAAGAATCTCCATTTACTGACAGTGCTTTAGTTTTGCCCATGAAAGTCTAGTTAATTATCTTGAGCAGAAAGTTGAAAAGTAAAACACAGAACAAAGAGGCTATCTGACTTCCTTAAACTCTTGTTATCGCCCCTTGTGGATCTTTTCAAAGAATCTCCTGTTTGCTTAACAACTGCTTTGGGTCAGTTGATAAGTTTCCTGTGATCTGTAACTATGCTGCTCCAAGCTGGAAGCAATTTAGGTGTTATATTCACATGAATAAATGTGATGGATGATACGTAATTCCAGTTTTTCTGGGATACCAAACAATAAAAGGTCTCCGGAAAGCCTGACTGATTGTGTGTATAAGGACCTTATCAATAGCAAGTTTTTTGAGAATTGTGTGTGTTCACATTTGAAAGGCCTGAAGTGCAGTTGCCAGCCTTGGCAGTATGTTTTCTATTATGCATTTAATTCAAAATGTGTCTTGCCAACTTGTATGCAACTTCTGTAGAGCAAAAATGCATATATTTCCCTTTCCCAAACCAATGGACATTATTAGATGGAATGAGATAGAAAATTGCATATTCTTTTATTATTTATCTTTTCCCCTTTTTGTGTGTGTGTTTTTGTGTTTTTTGTTTTGTTTTAAGATTCTTGATGAATTCAAAAAGGATTCCTCTGTGTTCATTCTTGGGTGAGACTCTTCATTTGTATTATTTTTCCACATTTCCATATGGTTGTAGTGCTGCGGGCTTGTTTTTGAATTACATCACTGTTTGTTTGGGTTTTTTAGTTCTGATGCTTTAGTAAGTGAAAAGAAATAACGCATCTTTTTGTATTCGGAAAGGTGAACTTATCATGGAAGTAAGTCCTGATTATAATTTGATAAATGTTTTTTACCTTCTGACTACCAAAATGGTATGGGTTTGAACAAGCAAATTTGCCTAGTAGTAAATTTGCAATTTTACTAAGAGCTGAACAAAACTACTGAAGGACAACTTGATGGAGAAATTTTAACTTCAGTCTGGAGGGTGGTCTGGTGCACAGGCTTTGCCTACACTTGAGCAGGATGATGATAATGACCGTTTCTGCATCTTTTGCTTGGTGGACTTGAAAATTTAAGAATGATGTGTACAGCATGAAAAGGCAGGGTCACAGGCATTGCTAACGTTTTGGCTGTGAATTAAACCAGTTTATCTTGGGTTTGAGTATTACACTAACAGATTAAGGAAGTTAACGTGAAAAGTTTGCTCTGAGTGTATTGCGTTTTTCTTTAGCCTTTGATCACGTCATATGAATTAAGCTTTGTGAGACTGCTTAAAACCATAAATTTATCAAGGATGGATAGGTTGTAAATACCTTATTGGTACCAGATGATGCGGCACTTAGGTCCTACAAAAGAGAAAGCAGTTGTGCTGCTTTTTCTTGGTGTGGCTGCATCTTGCCTCCTTTTTCAGGAGGTTTTGTTCTATTACAGTAGATCATCTGAATAATGCATGGAAGGAGTTATTTGTGGAAGTTCGGCTCTATGACAACTTAAAAGAACAGTGTCTCCGTATGCCTCAACTAAGCTTAGCAACACCCCTGTCAAGTGAATGCTGTTCATTTGCTACAAAGCAATGAGCAGAGATTTGGTACTTTTCCCAGAATCACTATAAAAAATGCATCAGGAATCCAGGAGGCTTTATTGAAAGGCTCAAAAATTAGTAATTATTGAAGTTATAAGAAGTTTCTTGGTGGTGGCAGCACATTTATACTGTAAATCCAAGGTACGAATCCATGTAATTTTCTGCAGTAACGTCTGATGACACTTTCTCTGTTAATGCTTTAGCTTCACTTTCCCTTTCTATTTTTTTAAAGAAATACTGACCGTCCAGATGCTTCAGCAGTTCATCTCCATGACTTTCAGAGGTTCTTGCTACACGAGCAGCAGGTGCGAAGGTTGCAGAAATTTTGAGTTCTTTTTCTTGAGGTTGTCTCACAGATTTCTATGCTCATTAAAAAGAAATGTGGTGTGTTGTAGAATATGGTTGATGTCAGCTGTGATAGTAGGCCTTGGAAAGATTTATTATTTGTTGCCATTGAAGATCACAAGAACTATTATTTTTCATCTATATAAAGACTCTGAAGGTGCACCAGAGGACGAGAGAGTGGACGAAGTAAATAAGTTTTTAATGGGTCTCCATTTAGTCATTTGGATAAACAGACAAGGTTAGAAATAAACACTGTATGTATGTATGTCAAAAATAGTAGCCTGGCCTAGTTACAGGTGTTACATTTAGGTACATCTGGGGTAAAACCTTCACCAAGGCCCTGTTTTAGCAGCTCTTACATAAAAAGCTGAGCTGACTGCCTGCATTTGAGTGAAAGGTAATTTTCTATTGAATGGAGCCAGTTCAGCGTCCCATACCAGCAGGCAGATAAGGATGGAGGTGGGGAACTGTGTCTTCATGGTCTTCTATAATGTTATTTAGCACAGACACCACAGGGAAAAATTGTGTGATACTTCCTAGGCGCTGCTAAGCTCCAGGTTTGCAAATTGATTGAAAAGGGAGACCTACACTTCCTATTTCAGCTTGCTACTTTCTCTTTCTCTGTATTTCACTGTGTTAAAAGCACATTCAGATTGCACTTAGAAATGAGAGAGATTATAGTTAAGGTATGTCCTTCAAGGAGGCCAGCCTTTTGCTGTGTGTGTGTATGCATATGTGTACATAAAATAGTATGTATCTTGTGGGCCTCTGATCTATATAAAGGTACTTAAATGGAGATCATCTTTTTCACCCTTAGACATCATAGGGGAAACCCTTAAGATATCTGGGTACAATAAAATATATCAGCAGTAAACTAGCCAGTTGAGAGAGAAGTAAATCACATCTATAGGTCTCTCTGTTCCTTATTTGATTTTATATAGCATTACACCACGTCTAAAGCGGTTTTTTTTTTTCTACTGTATTATTATTATCTGAAGGAATCTTGGGCGCAAGATCTCAGTAAAGTCCGAGAAGGAATGACAAAGTTTATTGATGACACTATGAGAGAAACTGCTGAACCCTTCCTCTTTGTTGATGAGGTAAGATAACGATACTTACTAATAGTTCCTTGTGGACTTCTTTTCTTTCACTGCCAGTTCCTAGTTTGTTAATTGGACGGCAGATCCCCTAGGCTTTTCGTGCTACATTGCTGGGTTTCTTTTCTGGTATGGTAAAAAAATTTAAATCACTCTCTGTTTTTGTATTGCAGTTCCTCACTTACCTTTTTGCAAAAGAAAACAGTATTTGGGATGAAAAATATGATTCGATAGATGTGCAGGACATGAATAATCCTTTGTCCCACTACTGGATTTCTTCCTCTCATAACACGTAAGTTACCAAAACGCCATTGTCTATCTCTGTTCAAACGGAACTAGCACGTGTTAGGAGAATGTGCCAGAATGTACTGCATGGATGTGTGAAACCTTCCTAAAGTTTGATGCACATGTGGCAAATACAGTTTGTGGGACTTCGTTTTCCCCTTCTCTTAAAATCGCAGAGGTTTTGACATAACCGAGCTTAGCTGCCAGAAAACCCAAACCCTGAATCCTGTTACAAAAATAAAAATAAATCTTGAGTTGAAACTGTTCCAGCCTCCCTGCTTTCAGAAGTCAAAGTTATTGAAGGAGCTTCTGTTTTTTCCAAGCATCAAGAGCCTCGTTGAGCTACTGTCAGCATTAATTGTACCTGAACATAGAATGCCATAAGGACCCTACTTGTCCCGTGGGAAAATCCGATAGTGTTAGTGTGTTCTGAAGGGCAGTGGATTTGTTGCCTTGGGAAGCAAGCCAATGATATGCACTATTGATAGATAGTCTGACGGTTTACAGTGTCACAAAGCGGAAAAGATTTGGTCCTGAGTAGGAGAGGACTATGGAGGCCTTAAATTAGCACATCTGATGATTGGGACTTGGCTATTCATGGCTTTTTGCCTGAATGACAAGAATTAGAGCAGATAGAGGTGCTTGAGACAGAGGAGGAGTGCAGTGTGCTATCAATACTCTTCTTTATTATTTTGAGTTTATTTTACAGCCAGAACTTTGATGGCCTGGGGACTGTATTTTTGTTGTTACTGTTTTTGGAATTTTATGCTTAGTAACTTAGCTGCTGATTTCTGTAGTTTGTGTCTAAGGTATCCAGCCCTTTTCTTTGACGATCTGTGGTATGCCAGCTGTTCAGCCCCATACAAACTGATGTGGTGATGAGTTTGAACTGTCTTCAAATTAAGACGATTAGCTCATCTAGGTTTGTAATGAAAAGAAAGACGGTGTAAAGTGAGGGAGGAGAGATGAGCAGTTGAAATATTTCAGGGAATGAAATAAAGTGCATGTGGATATAGCTTATGGGTATATTTTGAAGTATAGAGTGTGGTATCACTCTAAATACCCTCCACATCCCTCCAACAAGATTATGCCGTAGCATGATGAGGTTTAGATATGTTTCAAAGCTCACGATTTGCTCTCCAGAAGCATGTCAGTTATAGTTGTTGGATGTTTAGATTGAGCCTTTAATCTCCTATAATTTGGTCCATTCAAAAATCTGATAATATCATGTTCAGCAGAGTCCAGTTCTCCCATCACAAGTAAAAAAAAAAAAAAAATCAACATACATTCTCCATGGCAGGAGAAAAAATGTCGCCCAGTGAGCGAATGGGAAATCGTTGAAATTGACTGCCTGTCTTTCACAATTTCCTCTTAATCCTTAGATATCTGACTGGAGACCAGCTTCGAAGTGAATCCTCCACAGAAGCTTACATCAGGTGCCTGAGAATGGGATGTCGATGCATTGAGTGTGAGTAAAGCGTTCGTGGAGTGGTTTGTAACATGCTTTCCATATAAGTAGAGTTTCCCCTGTTTACCAAGAAAGAAAAAAGAACTGAAATCAAGAACTAGTTTGTCTTCTGAAGTTGAAGTTAGTCATATAAAAAACACTGATTCCCTAAATTGTTTTTCTTATGCCTCACTGTTGCCCCATTGACTTGGTCTGGTTCTTGTTCCCCTGGAATTTTAAGAAGGTCTTTCTAAATCTCATCTCACTGTAAACCTTGGATCTACTGTATGAAAGCACAGAATTTAAACTGGAATTACTTGGATAGCATACATAGTAGATAGATAGTTTATTTGCCTTCATTGTAGTACGCAAAGCCTAAGGTACAGAGATTTTTGTAAATTGGTGCCATTTAACTTGCTTGGAAAGCAGTTGATGTCTTTATGCATTTGTTCTCCACTAACTGTGTATGCGTCTTCATCCCTGTGCTTGCATACCTTATGAAAAGTTTGACTTTAACTTCATGTTTTTACCTAGTTACTTCATAAAATTACATGTTACTCCCTGTTCAATTTGGCTAATGCAACATGCACTCAAATAAGTGTTTCAGGGTTAAAATCAACAAAATAGATAAGCTATCAACTTACCACTTGAGGGAGTGTATTTATCTCTGGAAAATTATTGTAAATTAGTAGACTGACAGTATAGCTGCCTGAATTCCTTATTTCCAGATTCCCACATGATAATGCTTTGGGAAAATTTTAGATTGTATTTTATTTGTATTGTTTTTACTTAAGTGAACTTAATTTCCTCTGTGAGAGGGATAAATCTAATAAGATATTTTATTAGAACATTAAAGTCTATGATTCAATATGTGGAACACTGAAGATTTGGATGTAACTGCTTGGTCTCTTCCTTTTTCCACTGCTTGTCTTTCCTAGTGGATTGTTGGGATGGTCCTGATGGGAAACCCATCATTTACCATGGATGGACACGGACAACAAAGATCAAATTTGATGACGTAGTACAGGCAATCAAAGATCATGCCTTTGTTGCATCTGAGTAAGCTTTGATTTATTTTCCTTAAGCCTGTTTTCATATGTTTAGACATTCCTGAACTTCTTTTCTCTGTAACCTAGACATAATAATGACATTCTAGTAGCCTGAATGACATTCTAGGAATCTTAATTATTGATGAATGTGGGTCTTTAATAGATTCAGTTTTGAGGAAAAGTCCCATTACATAACAACTTGCTGGTAAAGAAGATAATGAGTACCCTAAAGTGGTTCCCATCTCCTGGCTTGGGTCTTTTTTTATTAGATTGAAGTGTGAAACTTCAAATGCTGAATAGTACGTCTTAACTTTAAAAAACAAACAATAAAATACTACAAGTGAAAAGGATCATATCTAGGTTTGTTGGGGAGGTTCATGTTGTAGGGGAGGCTTTAGCTGAGAAGATGTACAATTCATAGCATGCCTCTTGAACGGATAACGTGTTTAAATCTGCATCTCTGCTCTACCCTTCTATAACTTGTGCTGAGATGTCCTTACCATGAAAAATATCACCCCAAAATTGGGAAAGAGATAGGGCTGTCAGTGTCCTATTTTTCCACTTTACCAGCTGGAAATAGAGAAGTGTTATTTTCTCATGTGGGACAGTGTCTGCGCAGGTGTATTGTGTTGATGACAACCATAATACATGACGCATTATGTTTTCATACCATCAGTACCATGAATGCTGTGTGATGCTTTCCCTACTTGCATTAAGGGATAGGCTACCCAGAAGGAATATTGAAATATTGCCTGGATATGCAGGGACAAAATTAGGAAAGCCAAAGCTCATCTGGAGATGAAATTGCTGAGGGATGTGAAAGATGGCAAGAAAGACTTCTATGGATACAAAAAAAGGAAGATTAGGAAAAATATGAGCCTACTGGTGAATTGCAGTGGAGACTTAGTGACTGGGGAAGGCTGAAGTACTCAATGCTTTCTCTGCCTCTGTGTTCAATATTGGGGCCGAAGCACATGATATCCAAGGGATAAATAAACTAAGTTTGTTTAGCTTTGAGAAGAGATTAATGAGGGAGTCCGGTTGCTGACTTCCACTACCTAGTGGATGATTATAGAGAAGATTGAGCCAGACTTCTCAGAGTATGTGTGGAGGAAAATAGACACAATTTTCAGGAGAGGAGAAACAAATTTTCACATAATGGTGCTTTAGCACTGAAGCCGTGCCCAAACGTCTTGGAAAGATTCTTTCTCCTTGCAAATATTCAAATCATGGCTGGACAAAGCTCTGAGTAACCTGGTCTAACCTAGGAATTGGGCCTTCCCAAAGAAGGAGATTGGACTAGATGACTGCCAGAAGTCCCTTCTGACCATAATGTTTCCATGATTGCATGTCTGTTGTTATCTATTAATAATGTGTCCATCTCTATTCCCTTTTGTCTTCTTGTTTGCTTTAAATATTGTCTTTGATCTTTGGGGTGAGGCAGGGTGCTGTTTTCCTTGCTTTGCCAGTTGTAGCAAAAAAATTGTCTTCATTCACCTTTTTCTCCACTAAAGGTACCCTGTCATTCTGTCAATTGAAGAACACTGTAGTGTGGAGCAGCAGCGACACATGGCCAAAGTTTTCAAGGAGGTATTTGGAGATCAGCTTTTAACGAAGCCTGTTGAAGCCAGTGCAGATCAGCTACCATCACCAACTCAGCTGAAAGAAAAAATCATCATCAAGGTAGGCTTGCTTTGTGTGCTGGTAGGTAAAATAGGAAAACAAGAGCAGGAGCCAGAAATACTACTTCTGGCCTCACAGCTTAGCTGTTAATTTCTGTTGAGAGACCGGAAACCCCACGCTTGAAGTGTGTACTAGTAACATTTTGCAGTATGGTGCGGAGTTCTGTAAAACTGCATATTAAAGTGCTTGCTATTGGTTTTCTTTGCAATAAGTGTTGCTAGTTCAAGTGCCAGATCGAATATCAGCTCTTTTCTAAAGGTCTTCCAGCTCCTGAAATGTCACTGCTAAATTTCAGCAAGGGTTCACTGCTGCAAATGCTCGTCATGGGCTTCTTACGCAATGTGGCCTGCTTAAAAATAACAGAAGTATGTTCTTGAATAGAAAGTTAGATTAGTGGTGTTATCTTTTTTTTTTTTTCCCCAAAGAATGCCTGTCATTCAAGTGAAACGCAAAGCATTTGCTGGCTGCGTGCCTAAGTTGTCAGAACTGCTTGCAAACTGCAAAAGTTGATGGGTGTTTACTAACTCATGTGATTTACATATGCAATTTAGTGAGCCACTTGTGAAACATGGAGGGGCTCTTACTAGAAGGCAGTCACTGTTAGAGTGTCTTACCTTCTGGGGAATACAGATGCTTTACTCGGTACAGCTGTGCAACAACATGAGGCAGGTAACCAAAAGAAGACTTCTCGGATTGAAACTGCAGTGGAACTTTTTCAAAAGGCAATACGAGGGCTGCTCATGATCTGTTTAGTAAAAATTACTTTTGTCCATGCTTCAGTTTTGCAGCTCTTGTAACGGTACTTACTGCATCCGATGTATTAAACTTATGAACAGAAGAAATAAGGATAAAGAGATATAAGCGTACAGCTCTTGAATGTAAGACTGGAAATAACAGCACCCTACTATAAAGTGCAAAAGTTCTGTGCTTAAGTTTTTGTGTTTCTTTTACCTACAGACTTGTTACCTTGCAGAGCATAAAGGGGAGTTGTGTAGGCACACGAATAATAACATGACAGATCTGATTTAAAGGAAATTACAAACTACTGTGAGTCTGCAGAAGAGAACATCCATATCACTCTGTTCTGTCTAAAAGAGTGTTAAAGAGTCTTTAAATACATCAGCACCTGCCAGTGAGCTAGTTGTGTTATTTGGCTTCTGTTTGAAAAATGTTGTCAGTAAACAATCAGAGGCAATTCCTACTTAGGGGCCTGTAGGATTTTTCAGATAAGCCTGTCAAATTGAAATCTACCTACAGTAGGCTATGCAGAACTGAATGTAGTGGAGAACTACTAGATAAGAGATGATGAATCCCATCATTAATTGCAGTTAAGTATTTGATGTTACCTGTAGCCCCTTGAAGCCACTGTTTTTTTGTGAGCACTCTCAAGAAAGTAGAACTTATCCCCTCTTTTCGTAAAGGATTTATCTTCTGTCCATTTTTCTTGTAGAAGAGTGAATTCCCTATTCGTTTTAATTCCTTATCGTTTTGGTTTGGTTTGGTTTTTGTTCCTTATGACCTGCTCTCTGCAGTGGGATTCTTGTTTTATCCTTATTTCTTAGTATGTGTCACTTCATGTTTTCTGTCTTTAAAGAATGGTGAGCTCTCATCAAGCTCGTTGTTTCTTCATTGCTTGAATGATACCTCTGCTAAATTTTTAACCTTTATTATCAGATTTCAATTTTAAAGAAAGAAATTCCAGCCCTGTTGCCTAAAGCCTTGTGGAACAGCTGTTGTTATGGTAATGACAGAAGGCGGCTGTGCAATGGAGGGAAATACTTGCAGTAATACCAAGTATGCTGAAATATTATGACCAATTTTATATATGATTCTATGTGAGTGTATGAATGTGGATTTTTGTTTTGTTTTTAAGCACAAAAAACTGGGGCCAAAGGGAGACATTGATGTGAACTTGGAAGACAAGAAAGAAGAAAAAAAGCAACAAGGAGAACTTTACATGTGGGACACAATAGAACAGGTATCATTTATGTGACATTTGCTACTGTTACTAGGTTGTGTAATACTGGAAATCTACATGAACTTTCTCAATATTTGTGTAAGTAGTGTTGTCAGCTGAATGAGTGTGAATGGGGGGAAGAATGTATTTTGTTTATTGTTGTACCTTGTTTTGAAATTGTGGTTAGTGAGTTTCCCTCTGTCTTGTTAATGGTTTTAATATCTCTCAACTTTTAGAAATGGACTCGACACTACTGTGCTATTGCTGATGAAAAGCTTTCATTCAGCGATGATATAGAACAGAATGCTGATGAAGATTCATCAAAGGTGATGGCGATGTTTTGTTGTTTAAGCGTGTTCTTTTTATTCTCTCGGACTATTTCAGTGTCTTCAGCTGCGTAATTTTTATGCCAGTGTTGAAATTATACAGTATCTGTGTCAGATAACAAGTCTATCTGGAGACAAAAAATTTTAAAAAGGGTCTTTGCCAAGGTACTCCAGTTAACCGTATTTTTAATAAAATAACTTTTTCCCTTGGCTAATTGAGGACTTGCAAAGAGGAATATAAAGACAATGAAATACAGCTTTGGTACTTAAATGCTAATGCGGATGTGTGCACTGACAATCAAAGTTTTTGTAGGCCTTTGGCTGAGTATTGTTGCTGTTCTCAAACTATAGAGTATGATGAACTAAGGTTTGTTGTGTTAGTAATGCAGCTCACCTCTTAGATAGCGCATGCTGTTCGTTTCACAATTGCAAAGTGCTTGCCACAGGTGAGCACGTATTACTTGGCTGTTGTACATGCTAAAGCAGAAACATGATGCTCAGTAAGGGTTGCAATAGCAGTGATGTTCAGCATGATTTCTTTTTCTGACTTTTCAGGTTTCCATGCATGCTTTTTCATTGATAACATGTATGTGCATGGTTCAGAGATCTCTGCACATCCAGAACATTTTGTCCATTCACCTAGATGTTAATGTCAGTAAAATAATCAATGTGTAGGGAAGAACACAGGTGAATCCTGGAAAAATCAGGTTAGAAACTCTGTGAATTAGCAGTAGAATATTTTGCCTTGAAAATATAAATTGGTGTTTGGATTGCTGTGTTCTTTCACTTTCTGTTGATTACATATTTGAATAAGGCTGAAGTTGATCACTGCTCCAAAGAAATGCTTTGACTGGAGAGGAGAGTCAAGGGTGACTGTAAAGGTGATTGGCTTATTTGTGGAAGGAGAGTTCAGGGACAGGAAGAGCTGAAATCCTGAAATAGGAGATTCTTCTATCAATAACAAGTTCTATATTTCAAAACTGTAAAATTAGAAATGCATTAAAAAGATTCTTATTTTCTGCTCTAGGAGGTGAAGCGTAGTGAACTGCACTTAAAAGAGAAATGGTTCCATGGGAAAATGAAAGAGGGGAGAACCACTGCTGAGAAACTGCTCCAGGAATATTGTGCTGAAATGGGTGGCAAGGATGGGACGTTCCTAGTTAGGGAAAGTGGGGCTTTCCCTAATGATTGCACCTTGTCATTCTGGTATGGTGACTGTCATAAAAATTTCATCTGGGTTTTGTTTGTTTGTTTTATGGCATTGCACAAAAATGTGTATATTTTTAAAGCCTGCAGTTATATCTGAGAGGAAATAGGAATAAGGAGTTGCTGTAATTACTAGAATGCTATTGATGGGATTGTGAAATACTGCTTTCTAAATTAAACTTCAGTGTAGTATAGTGCATTTTGGGAGAGCAGACTTTATTTGAAGTGTTACAGTTGTCAAGACAGGACTGACTGGTTTGATCTCCCCGCCTTTCCTAGTGCTGTGGCAGGATAGAGATTCGTTATTTCCTCAATGAATGGGTCAAAATTTGCTCTTTTAGTTTTGGTTTCCACACTGAAAAGGTGGTCTCATGAATTTACCTTTATTAGCAGAGATGGATCTTTCCAATGAAAGGATCCTCTATAGGGAAAAGAATAATTTTGAGGGTTTTGTTTGTTTTTCCGTAGTTCGAGGTTTTCTTTCTTCTGGTTGGGACTTCATAAGGAATAGTGTATCATGGATTTCTGAACCGGAGAACTGTCAGAGCAAATTTTTCAGGGAGTAAGTGTATGCCAGATTTTAAACCATTGTGGATGAAAATTACTATTACTTATCAGGATTTTTTTCTGCTTCTCTTTGATTGTTTTACGAGATGATGCAGATTTCTTGCCTCTTCACAAGCTCACCAAGTAGCTGACCAGGAACAGGTGAGGAAATGTTTCAAAAGGAGAAAACCTGTTATAAACCCTTCCTTTTCCTCTTCATTTCTTCAGGAGATCAGGTAGAGTCCAGCACTGCCGGATCCGTTCTTCAAGTGACGGGGACACTGTGAAATACTACCTGACAGACAACCTCACTTTTGATAGCATTTATGATCTCATTCAACACTACAAGGAGGCCCACTTGCGATGTGCTGAATTTGAGCTGCGTCTGACTGATGCTGTGCCTAATCCCAGCCCTCATGAGACTAAAGAGTACGTACAGGAGAAGGCAAGCAGTGGGGTTGTTATGTCAGTGTTCCTTGCATTGTTTTAGGTGGTCTTGGATTTTTGCATAGAAAACTTCCTGGATTTAGGAGCATGCCTGAGTGTTGCTTGTCCACGGATGTCATGGGAATAGGCTTCCTTGAAAGATGCTGAGTAAGATCAGTGACTTTGTGAGAACCTGGTACAGCAGAGAGCAGTCACTGGGAAAGCAATTTACTAGCAGCAGCTAGGAAAATCAGTGAGAACTGTAATGCTGTGGAAGTGAGCCAATTCTTTCTTTCTCTGCTCAGTGTTTTACAACACCCAGTGGATTGGATTAGATATTTAGTAGTTGGCTGTGGTCTGGCAACTAAGTGGTCATGGTCTGTGCCATCTGGAAACTCTATTACTGGGGCAGTGAGCCCAAGCAGTTATGTTTTCCTAATCCCGCCCTCTACCTCACCCCTGTCAGACTTGGTTAGGCTGATTTCACCCCATGCCGATAGGAAGTAGTATAGCTTGGTGTTTATTTCCAGCTGGTATTTGCCTGATGTGGATCCTGGGCAGAGCTTGCTCTTATTTCCTGGCAGAACACTGCAGTCACTGCCCTTTGCTCTGTTTTATTTGCAGTGAGAAAAAGTAAATCTCCTTTGCATGTGAAATATTGATCTGTGACAAAAACTTCTTTTTTTGCTCCCCTTGGGATCTGGGAGTCACCACCAAGTAGAAAACTTTGGAAGCCAGCGGGAGGGGAAGGTAGAGTTTAAGGGTTAGGCTTTCCTGCCTTTCTGTGTAGGCGGGGATGTACTGCCAGTATAAGTGGCCACAGCTTCACTAAAGGCACATTAGATCCAGGCTAGGTCCATCCCTACAGTGAAAGATAAAATCAATCTCTGAATAAAAGAATTCAAATGCCTGGTGTTTTTCTTTTGTCTGTGTTTTGTTTTTTTCCTTAAATCTGCTACGTCAAAACTGAATATGCTACTGAAAACTGAATGGCAGGTTCCAGTGCCTTTGTTTACGGAAGAAATGCAGATTTATGTTTTATCATGTCAGACAGACAAGGTGTTCTGATACATTCTTGATGCTTTCATCCAAAATAAGCTGCTGTCATAGGTGGCGAGATGGTGAAAATCTAATGCATAACTTTTCTTGTAATGTTTGAAACTCTATTGTTAATAGCACTGCCTGTTACTCTTACAGAATGGCATTTGACAAGCTTTGTAATCCTCTGTCCATTTTGATTTTTGACTGTTGTAGTTGGTACTATAGCAACTTGAGTCGGGGAGAGGCAGAAGACATGCTGATGCGAATTCCTCGAGATGGAGCCTTTCTGATTAGAAAGAGAGATGAGCCCGATTCGTTTGCCATGACTTTCAGGTAAGAAAATACGGGTATGACTATATTACTTAGCAGCCCAATGATGTTTTGGTTTTTCTTATTTAAAAAGTCCTGTGGTCTTTTTAGAGTCATAAAATTCTTGCTTTTAAACTTTGACACGCCTTACTACAGGGTGTTATTTTGAAGTTTTCTTCGGTGCTGGTTCAGCAGTGATTCTGTGTCCTCATCCCCTGGAAATCCTGCCCTGTCATATAACTGACAAAAATGAAATGTCAAAATGAAATTGTCAGCATTTCTTGCCAGGGAAAATATTTTTGAAGCCGTAGTTCTTGCAACAACATTAATAAAATGTATAGAATTGTGGTGTTCTCCATTGTGCCTTCAAATGAAGTTGTGTTTCTTTGAAAATGCCTATTTCTGCAACAGATAAAATTGCTTTGGAAAAACAAACACTTGTTTTCCTAATGTTTACATGGCTTACAGTATATTGAAGATGTCCAGAATTCCCCAGTCCCCTATGTGCTTTGGTTACAAGCTTTCTGCTGTTACCAAGGTGGATATTGAAGTAACTTGAGCTGCAGCATCTCAATAAAACCATTTCACAGCAGGGAAAACAAGAAGTACCAAATGGCAGCAGCTTCGAAAGGATGCAGGGATCTTCTGTGGGTGGGATGCTCATCAGTGGATGGTTTTACTGTTATCAGTGCAAGCACAAACCTTGTGTTCAAGCATGAGAGGTTTTTTTTCTTTAAAAATTGGTTCCTGTAGTTACCAAAATGAGTATAGGGAAGAGACAGCTACTCGTATTGAGGGGAGTGTGTCTGTCACCTAGGGAGAGCGGCAGATCAGCAGCT
Organism: Rissa tridactyla; assembly: GCF_028500815.1. Lineage (NCBI taxonomy): Eukaryota > Metazoa > Chordata > Aves > Charadriiformes > Laridae > Rissa > Rissa tridactyla. The sequence goes on from NC_071469.1 coordinate 89,445,359, forward strand.
GCGGATTCCAGAGGGACTCTGGGTCCCATCAGACACATTTGTGTTAGTATGAAGATGACGAAATACCTATCTGTAGAGGAAAAAAATATGGATATTTTATCTAAGCAAAAACACGGATTTATCCCAAGGCCCTGTACATCATAGAAAAGTGAGAATGTTTTTTTTTGTGGATTTAATCAGGCAACTGGGATTCTGTGTGAATAAACGAGGCTTTGGAAGAGGGAGGAATTATTTTGCGTGATTTAGATACACAAAGAAGTTTTGGTCTGGTTTACAGCACTGGTGCTCTCACTGCAATACCAGTACTTTTTACAGCACCTGCACTTGTTTCACAGAGCGGAGGGGAAGGTGAAGCACTTCCGAATTCAGCAAGAAGGTCGCCATTTTGTGCTTGGAACCTCGGCCTATTTTGAGAGTTTAGTGGAGCTGGTAACATATTATGAGAAGCATCCGCTGTACAGGAAAATGAAATTGCGTTACCCGGTGACTGAGGAGCTGTTGGAGCGCTACAGCACGGTAAGTGATGGTCTTTGTACGAGTGCCAGTTGCTGTAGCGGACGGAGTCCCAGTTCTATGCCTGGGGATGCTGGGTTTGGTTCTGGCTGTGGTAGGTGACCTTTGCGGGAGGTTAAGCAGGCAGTTTTCTTATCTGTGAAATTGAGATGGTTATACTGACTTCTTTCACAAAGATTTTGAGATATGTGAAGGAAAGAGCTTCGTCTTTGATTACAAGTCAACCCGTGCCTTCCTCATGTTTTGATTAGAAAACCTGCTCTCTGAAGTGGGGGATAATTGGTCTGCTAAAATGAGTTTTTGATAATAGCCTTGCCTGCAGTTGTCCCTCTCTTCTCTTGCTGCAGTGGGCAAAGATCTTAAAATGGTCATGCAGATGCCAATTGCTAAGCATTTAAGAAAGAATGAAATATTCTCCTGTGCCTCTTGCACTGGATGGGCAGTGGCATTCGCTTCACTGCGCTGGAGCCATCTCGGGGATGGTGTCCAATAGCCTCCTGTGGTAAAAGCGGAGAGGTACCTCTGAAAGCTCACTCTGATATAAACATGAGGAAATCTCCCCAAGAGATACTTTTTTCTGTCCTTTGACTAAACTAGGAGCCTAGATAATTAGTTTAAGATAGAGGCCTACCTTCTGGATGGATGTGTTTCGTGACAAGAGAGCTAAGCCGAGGTAACTGGCTTTTGGAAAGCCTGAGATGCCGTCTTTTGTTTTCAAATATATGGCTCTTAGAAGGTGCAGGCAAAAAATGTCTGGCATGTTTGAAAAAATCAAAATCTGGGGTTTTTGTTTCTTCCGGGGAGACTAAAAGGGACTGAAAAGATCTTAGACCTCAGGATTTTTGATAATGTTGCCTGTGGCTAAGGTTCTGTATCCTAGGACAGGGCCCAAATGGGAACGCAAGGAAAGAATAAAATCAAAAATACGACTACGTATATTGTTTTAGAATTTTTATCTAATAGTGAAACCAATACTGAAGTACTGTAACACAGAAATCATAAGTGTAGGTATTGTCTTCCCTGTTTGCACATAAAAGGGTACTCACAATCTCAGCTATTTGACTGATTATACCTTTGTGTGGTATTGCTGTTTCATTGTGTTTTACTGTTCATTAAGCTGAGGTATAGACAAGTTAAATAACAAACTCATGTTCAGCTATAGAAATGAGCATAGCATAGGCGTCTGGCTTCTCTTCTGTTTGCCTATGTATTGTCAGAAAGGTGGTTTCAGCAATGAATGTTCTATTAATATTAAGTACTTTTAGAATTTTTGATTCCTGTAACTTCATTTTTTTTTGTTTTCCTTCTTCCTGTTTTTAGGAAAAAGATATTAACTCCCTCTATGATGTCAAGATGTATGTGGAACCCAGTGAAATCACCCCTACAGTGGTATGCCTAAAGACAGATTTTCACACTTACTGTAGACTTCTGAAAATTGAGTCTTGTTTGTTGATTTCCTGTTAGTAGTAATGAAAAGGATAATTGAAGTGTTAGGCTGCTTGATTTATGGGGAACTGGGCAGCAGAAATTTAAAGGGTGTGACTATTTTCTAGTATCTCTTTAAAATTTGTACCCACATGTTTTCTTGTGTGCAAATCCTGTATTGATTCATCCGTACTGGGAATTTGGGCACCTTTTGCTGTTGATTCTGCGGAGGCAATTTGATTTGGCATGCCTGCCAGTAATAACCTATGAGGAGATTCAATTTGAGAAGGCTAAATCTTCATGGAAAGGAAGTACAACATGGGAACCGCAAGCGTGTGTGGAAAATTATTGCAGTTTCATGAGCAAACATGGCCTGCTTGCACAAATAGGTGCAGAGTTTGTTTATGTGCTTTCTATATAAAAATAGTGTCTTTGGTTTATTAATGAGTTGTTAAAGTTTTGTCTTCTTTTAAGATAGATATATATATATAATGTTTTAAAAATAAGTGTCACACTAAGCATCTATTTATCTCTAATTCTTGTTAGGGCCTGCCAACTTGTAAATTCCCATAAAAGTTCACCTGCTTGTAAATTTTGTCACTGTAATTCTTTTTAGTCATTTTGGCCAATGTATTTGCATTGCTGCTGAAGAATTTGGGTAGTAGTAAATTCAAGATAAAGAAATGCTTGCCCTCCTAAAACTGGGAGTCTTCCTAAAGGGAACGTGACCAGCAAGATAGCTGATGTGGTTTTGAAGTGGAGGCTTTGTAGGCATCTAAGCCTACAAACTCCAACTGCGTATGAATACGTGTAATGAAGATAGAGGATTGATATTTCACTGTGTGGTTTTCTTTTTCTTTCTTTCAAGCCGATGCTTGAAGAATAGCAGTTAAGTAACTTCACTTGCTTCTACCAATAGATGTCACTCTGGAACTTTAGTATTATGTTTTCTAGGCTTCATAGCACAAAAACAGATCCAATCCCCCCCTCCTTTTTTTTTTTTTTTTTTTTTAACATTGCATTATTGATCATTTTATGACCCGTCCCTCTAGATGACCCCTTTCTCTGTTTCTCTTAAAGCCTCAGAGAACAGTGAAAGCCTTGTATGACTACAGAGCCAAAAGAAGTGATGAATTGAGCTTCTCTCGAGGAGCTTTAATTCATAATGTCACAAAGGAAACCGAAGGCTGGTAAGGACAAAGATTCCTCATAGGAGAACTTCTGGTGACTTAGTAGATGGAGAAAAATATTGAGCTTTGGGTAGTAGTTTTTAAAAACTTTGCCTGTTGTCTGATTGCTGCTTATTAACTGTGGTGTTATAAATCTTAATGCCAGTGTATTTAAAAAAAAAACCACCCAAAACCGAAACCCTCTTATCCTCAGGTCTCCTTTCATGCCTCTTCCATTTTTCTATCCCACAACAATAACCTCAGCCTGCAGAGTCTCCATAACCCAGTGTATCCAGTGTTTTTCCTTTCGTACATTCATCCTTCCTGAACGCTTATGTATTCTGGGAAGTCACGCGTCTGTTACCATTGTCGTCATTGCTCTGTTTCTTTCCTTGCTCTGCTAAGTGCTTCTCAGGAATCAAGCCCACCTTTTTTAGTTATCCGTACATTCTCCTTTCATAAGAGGCTTTCTTTCTTGTGAATTGCTTTCTTGTGAACTGGCTTGTGAATTGCTTGGAAAGCTTGGGAATCTAATGTTTCCCTGTAGTTTCTGCAGGGTAATCAACCACATAATAGTATTTTTAGTACTGGAGGGGGAAAGGCCTCTTAAGTCATTAATTGTGGTTTACGGTAACTGTAATCCCTCTGAAATCGTCTGTTACTACAGTTAAAGATCACTTTGTTAGAGCTTTTAGCTACTTCATCACTTATATTTTGGTGATAGCCAGCTCGACAAGCTAGTATGGGGTATTAATGACCAATTTCTTGAGGATTATTGCTTCATTAAAGGCCTATTGAAGCTCTTTAACTATTTTTTTCTATATATATACTTTTTAAATTCAGGTGGAAAGGAGATTATGGAGAAAAAGTCCAACACTATTTTCCATCTAATTATGTTGAAGAACTGTCATCTGATAACTCTGCTGAGCTTGAAAGCCAGGTGAGGGTTAAGTTTTGTCTGCTGTTTTCCTAGAAGATGCTGCCTACTGGAAGGGAAAGCCTGGTTACAGAATTATTACTCTGTATGCTGTGTTTGAGAGAACACAGAAGAGAGAAATTAATGTATTCACTGTTCTCTGCTGCTGAAAGTTTTTGTCAGGACATGCCTCACAGAAAATTACTTAAGGAGATAGCTGATTTGGTGGGGTTTTAGGAGATTATAATGATTTCCTGCTGATGGAAAATCATACCAGTTCATATTTTTCTGATGGTTTGGCTAAACGATACTATGCCTGAAACTTTTAACTAGTTTGCCTGTATAATTACTGCCTTAATATTTGCAAATAAGAAAACTATTTGTCCAAACTCATCTTACTGGCCATTTCACACTCCGTTATTAAGTTTTTATGCATAAGTAACCCTATACTGTTTGTCAAATATGTCTAAAATCTAGTCCAGGGTCTTGGACAAAGATCTCTTCAACAAAAGACAACAAAACTCCATAGTAAGCAGTTTTGACATTTTTTGAGTTTTAAAAAGGAAATGTTGAATTCTCTTGTTGTTCTGAAGCACTTCCAGTGATTTGCCAGGAGTCTTTGGAGGAAAACTTATGTATTAGATTTCCCACCCTGACCATTGCAGCTTTAAGCAGACTTGAAAAATGAGCAATTCTGTCAGGACAGAAGTTGCACTCCTCGTTTTGAGTGCTCTCATTATAGAGATTCTCATGTTTTTCTCAAAATGAGAAATTCTTGGTATGGAAACAGGCTTTGAAGAGTTACAGTGGGCATGCTTTCAGTGAAACTGAGGTTAGATTTAATGGTGCGTGCTTATTATTTGTTAATGTCCTGTGCATATTCACTCAAGAAAACATTTAGGGTCAGATTTAACTCATGTTTTTCAGATTATTGAGGACAATCCATTAGGCTCTCTCTGTCGTGGCATACTGGTACTCAATACGTACAACGTTGGTATGTATTTTCTGATGTTTACACGTGGACTCCTGAACTTTGTGTTGAATAGACTCTTTTATGTTTAGCAGGAACGTTTTTATTTAAAAAAAAACAAACAACCCAAAACACCAGCTTGTATTAATATAACTAATACAATTAATGTGATGAGACTTTATGATACTAACTGCTGCAATAAATCAACAATGACAGCTTAGAAGAAGAGCCGTTGTATTTTAGTATAAATTTCTTGCTACTGTGTTGCCTAACAGTGAAAATGCCACAAGGGAAACACAAAAAGCCTTTTGTCTTCATTCTGGAACCTAAGAATGCAGAAGATCCATGTGTTGAGTTTGCAACTGATAAAGTAGAAGAACTCTTTGAATGGTACCAAAGTATCCGTGAAATCACTTGGAAAACTACAGAAGAGGTATTGGTAAAATTCTGTCGGTTTCTTTTTGTGTGGTTTTTTTTTATTATTATTATATACTGCTATAAATTTACAATAGGATTTGTCTTTAGCTGCCATATAGTGGTAAACCTTACTAACACCTGGTCTTTCAATCTCTTGCATATTGCTCTTTGTTCATTTTATTGATGCTGTGAATCTTGTTCTCAAACTCTTTTAGGAATGCTATGTAAATTAGCATTTTATGTAAATTTACGTCAGCAGGAGTTTTTCACCAGAGTACTGTCTGTGTTGCACCCTACATCTCAGTGGAGAAGTGTGCTTAGTAGTACCAAGTAGATACCATTATACCATTTTACATCTGGTTACACTGGTTCAGCCCTAGTGTTACGCAGAAGAAACTCAGATATCAGACTGTTCTGTTCAGAGTTGTGAATCCACTAGTGAGTATATGTGAAATCTGAGATGCCTTTGCCTAAACTCTCCTTAATCCTGTTTACTAACTCTGCTTTCCAGTGAATGCAGTGGCACTGATAGGGAATTGTTTGGCTAATACTTTATTTATTTGTAACTAATAGGCACGTGCTGGATTTACCAAATCTTCAATAGTAGTAGTTCAAATCCTTGCCTAAAGGTTAAAGGATTCTACCTAAATTTAGCTTTTACATCCCCCTACGAGCACTGCAGTTTAGGGACGTTCTTCAGGACTTGCTTCTCCTGTTCTGATGTATTAATTTACCTCCTTGTCATCTTTTCTAGTATTTAAGAAGTTTTTGATATGACCAAAAAGCCCCTACATTGACTGTGCTTAAGTACGCTCTTTCCTTTGTTGCTTTTATTCACTTTTTATTGTTAAGTGGGTGATATGAGTGATGAAAAATGATGAAAAATGTGTTTTAGTATCATGTTGGCTCATGCTGTTTGTCTGTCAGCTGGAGTGGCAATGCTCTGAGGGACATCATAATCCTATTTATAGCAGGCAAGTTGGCGTCTCAAGCAGGGGACTGCAAATTCAGCAAGGGAAGAAGTTACGGGAGCTGCTGACCTATTGTTGGGGGAGGAGAAGTACAGCTCTTAGGCCAGGCTTTCATTTAGAAATAAAAATGAGAAAAAGAGAAACACGACCTAGAAGAAGTGTCTCTAAATGGAATGTTTTTTATGGTACATCAATGGCTCTTCAGGAGCTTGGCAGCTTTTTCTCCCTCTGTATAGTTTGAGAAGTATTAAACAGTCTGTGTTCAAAGATGCTTTAAAACTCATTTCTGTCAATCAGGAGGCCTTTCTCACAGTGTGGCCTCTAGAAAGTTCACATGATAGACTTCTACACTAGGAGGGGAAAAAGATGAGGAAAGGCCCTTTTTGCTCGTACAGTTAACAGGTTGAATTTTGGGGAGGGAAAAATCATAGTGAGTCAGCACTCTGCTACAATATGATACAGGTGTTTTATGCATTTTATTTCTGGGCCGTGTCCATTCTACACAAAAAATAAAACTAAACTTCACGCATCTTGCCATCTGTTTAATACTGACACTTGCCATGCCCCTAGGAATGGTTGTTTGTTGCTAGCTCTCCTGCGTGGTTACCACCGGAGGGTTGTGACTAAAGATGAGCACATGGCATCTAGAAGCGGTCATTTGCTGTTTGGAGCTCTCTTGACTGTTCAGCAATGTCTGGGAAACTGTGGTGGATCACTAAGTACAAGGAAGTTTGTACAGCTTCTTCCTAAGGTTATTTCCAAGTCTAAATGTTGTATTCCTCTTTGCTTTTCTTAAATCTCAATGTGTAATTCCTGATTTGGTGAAACATTCAGGAGCCCCAAGGCTCCCTGGCTCTGATTTGTTGTTCCTCTTCAGTTTGTCTTGTTGAGGGAATTCTTTTGGAAGACTTCCTAATTGCTGCTGCTTCATAACCTCTTGTACCAAAGCTAATCGCTGTTCAGTATGGAACTCTTCTAATGTGACTTATCCTGTAATTGCTTCTTATGTCTGAAAAGCCTCCAGCCCAAATGTCTCCACTCAGGACAAGTCTTGCTGATTTCAGTAGTTCCCAGTCTCTGGTTGCAGGGACTGTTGCTCAACTTCCACAGAGCAGGTGCTTGCAAACATGGAAGTAGATAGTGGGTTTTTTACTGATGATGACAAGAAGATTGCACATGATTTTCCGTATGTAACTGTATTGGTTTGGTGTGCAAATAGAAAACTACAGGAATGATTCTCATAGGGTTTGAATTTAGCAGTTTGGGAGTTACTAACAAGACTTAAGTCCTGCTCAGGATTGTAAATAAAAAGAGACAGACTTCGCTGCCCTTTGCATTTTTTTTCTGCATACATTTGCATTTATATGAGCTACAGATTTGAGAATGTAACTAAAATTGAGTAGAGCCACATTAAAAATAAAAAATAAAATTGTTGCCAGGATTCTGAGTAGGACTGATCGGGGAAGCACTGCAACACTTGCTTAAAAAAACCAAAAGAATAAAAAAAACCAAAAGAACACAACAACCCCCCCAAAAATGGTAGTCCCAACTAAAACCTAAACCCACTTGGTTAGCCTGTCTCTGAGTTGGCCCTTAAAGTACGTTACATCTATGCAAGTGTCTAAAGTATCAGATAGGAATCTGAGCAACAAAGAATGTTCAGCTTTGTCATTTGAGTATACCCTGAAGGTACTGTACCATAACGCTTGGTGTATCTGTAATCTAAAACTTTGTTACGTTTTACAGGAGAACAGGAGGAAATACTGGGAAAAGAATCAATTGATTGCTATTGAATTATCTGATCTGGTAATCTATTGCAAGCCAACAAGCAAAACCAAGGACAATTTAGGTATTTCCTTTAATATTACATGTGAATTTCACCCTTTCTACTGTCTTTGTAGATGTTAGTTGAAATTTTAGAACTGAAGGTAAAATCTATCCTTTCTCTACTGAAAACAAAGTTCTGTCTCACCCGTGCAGTTTTCAGTGGTACTTTGAAATTGTACACTAGGGAACTTCATGCTATTCAAGTGGCACAAAAAACCTGTCACAAATTTCTAACTAGTTAGCTAGAGACACCCTCTCATAGGTGTCTGTCATGGGGAAGCTCACTAGTTATGTGTCAATTGACTGTTTTGAGATGAAAAACTCTGGCTGAACACTTATGATTTGTTTGTAAAACCCTTCAAAATGGATTTACTGTGCATTATATAATCTTACTGTAAGAACATGTTTGCCATTTGTGTAAGCTATTGGAATGGTATATGGTTTCATACTATACATGAGAACTGGGGTCTGTGTAAGTGCAGGTGTGGAATCTGACACTGAAATATGTACTTCTTATTCCAGTTTTTTGTCATTGCTGCTGGAGCAGCCAGTAAATGTGCCCTTCTTCCTTAAGTTTCTTTGCAAACCTTTTTAATAAGCTGTCAGCATGGCTAAGATGTTATAATTACAGTCATTGTTTGAGGCATTGGCTAACCCTGGCTCACCCTTTCTTCTCCCTATTTAAACTCAGGAAAAGATGTCTCATTTAAATATGTGTTATAGTGGTCAGAAGTGCATTATTAGCAATGATGAGATGAGAACATGACTATAGACTCTTATCTGCCCTGCTATAAAGCATGTGGCAGGCAAGCAATTTTAGCTTTCAGACTTGATGCTCAACCAATTTGCCACGTCTGCATGAAAACTGTGGCAATTATTGCATTAGAGGACAAAGTAAAACAACGTAAAACAAAGTGTTAGTAGAAATGCAGTATAAATGTTGACTACTTTCTTCCTTTAGTAACCACTCTTTTTCCTCCCTCCCCTGTGTAGAAAATCCTGATTTCAAAGAAATCCGTTCTTTTGTGGAGACCAAGGCAGAGAGCATTGTTAAGCAAAAGCCAGTTGAGTTGTTGAAATACAACCTGAAGGGACTGACACGTGTCTATCCTAAAGGACAGAGGGTCGATTCATCCAACTATGACCCATTTCGCCTCTGGCTTTGCGGCTCCCAGATGGTGGCGCTTAACTTCCAAACTCCAGGTAATATTGCCTTTAAAAAAGGGCTTAATCCACCTTCCATTTCACCATAAATGAGCCCATTTCTGGCCACTCTGCTATTTTGGTCACCGTGGCTGTCCTATTTATTTGTACTTCTTAGCAAGAGGGGATGTGCAAGAACTGAAGATTGGTTTTGAACGTGTGGGTCACCTGATAGAGCTGGTCCCCAGAAATCAGTCTCCAAAGACTCTGTCTCTGAGCCTAACTGGCCCCAAACTCTAGAAGGGTTTATTTCACCTTGATGTCTTTGTGATAAGCAAGCAGAGATTTTGCAAGTTTCAGGTGGATGAACAGTTGTTCGGCCCCAGGGAAGGCTGTACTGCACTTCCTGGTAAAGGCCAGCTAGCTTATGACACATTGATAGGAAGCTAATTGTGAATGGAGATGGTTTTATCAGGATTAAAATTGGTGAGAAATGGCCTGTCAGGTTCAGTTACTGAAGGGAACAGGGTCTTCCAGTTTACCTTTCCAGCTCTTTCTGATAAAGTGGTGACCAGAAAGAATTACAGAGAGGAGCCATTAGTCTGGTACTTTGCTTTATTCAAATGGAGATCTTCTGTTATGACTGTTTAACTCTCTCCCTAGATAAATACATGCAATTGAACCATGCCTTGTTTTCACTTAATGGACGCACTGGCTATGTTCTGCAGCCAGAAAGCATGCGAAATGAAGAATATGACCCAATGCCAAATGATGCGAAGAGGAAATTGCAGATGATTATGACAGTGAGGGTAAATCTCTTTTGTAAATTATGTTTTTTTACAAGCCATAAATATCTGTAAAACTAAAAATAAAGCTATTATGTTTTAGAGCAAGATCTGACAGATTGTCAAAATACTGTTTTTAAATGTCAGTGTGTTTGAGAATAAAACTAATTCCACTGGTGCCTGAAGAGAAATATATATCTTTATCTTTATATAGATATATATATAAAAAAAGATATATATATATATATATATATCTTTATCATGCTAATGAAGCACATGCTGTAGGACTGAAAACACAATCCTGAGATAATTTTGTATAATTGCTAATAAAAATTCTAAATGAGTTAACTTGCATTTTCAATCCAATGACTTCTCAATAGAAGGGTCCTTTTGGAGGTTGGTTAGCAGCAGACTAACTAGTTCAGAGATTTCCAGTGTGGAAGAAAGATATTTATAACGAAATATAGAAACTAAGCAGAAAAAATAAGCTGTTCCCCCCGTTCATCATATTTATACACTGTGACTTAATCAGAATGTCATTCTCATTTTTCGTGGAGAGATGAGTTTATTATTTGAGAATTATGCCATGTTATCTTTTGGTGCCAAGCAAGAATTGAACTTGCCTCTGTTCTCAGTTGCTATCCAGCAAGAGACGGCCTTTACAAATATGTTTTCTGAGAAAGAAGAAACACATTAACTGCTTTTCACCACAGTTTACAGAAGAGGTAAACTGGGGCTGTGAATGATGTAAAGCAGGAATATCTTAAAATAGATATGTAATAAAGACTGGGGAAAGATAACAAAACTTATGTTACAGGCCTGCTCTGGAACTGTAGACTGTGTGTAACGAATGTCAGATACAGTATCTTACAATGAAAACCATTGGGTTGCCCAAACAATGGAAGACATTATTGGTGGCACAGATAGTATGTTTAATACATGCAAACATATTCAAGAGAGGGAGTGTGTATTTTTGCATGTTTTTCTGGATTTTTGTCCCCTCTCTAGTTCTGTAGGCTACCTTCTGTACAGAAATAATGCTGCCAAGCTTCCTTTGGAGGTGGTTATAATTTACAATTGCTTTTGCAGGTTTTAGGTGCTCGTCATCTCCCTAAACTTGGTAGAAGCATCGCTTGTCCTTTTGTAGAGGTAGAAATTTGTGGGGCTGAATATGATAACAACAAATTCAAGACAACAGTTGTGAGTGAGTATCTGCGGTTTTCTGTGTTGTAGAGGTATGGTTATACTTCCAGTGTGCTTAAGTAAAACGAGTAGAGGATGACCATGAATTTATGTTGTCTGTAATTGGCCAGCAACCTATATAGGGAGGAATAAGTTAACTGTTGCTCTGGACTGGTGCGTCATACAATATTATTCTTTTGCTTGCCTCAGGGTCAGTTAATTTGATAAACTTGACTGTATATAAAATTTGGGAAAAAAAAGTACTGTTGCAGTTTAAAAAAAAAAAAAAAGTCACAATTCTGTTATGCTTTTGCCTATCCATAAGTTTGTGTATTAGCATATTTTAAAAAACTGCTGTCTTGAAAGGGCCTCCAACAGCGCTAGTCAGTTCCCAAAAGTCTGGCCCAAATGGGGAATTACTACTGTGAGGTCCAGACTGTGTTTATTCAAACTTTGGTTATAAGACTGGCATCCCCTTGGAGGTGGCATGGGCATATATGGCTGTAAAGTAGTAGAACTTGCAGTGCGATAGGGGTTTGATCAAAACTCGCTTCTTGTGAGTTCTGGATAAGGGCTGTGTATTTGTGTGCGTGTCTGTTTGTGTGTACATGAGTTTAATTTAAGTGTAGCAAAATGGGGCAACATCCCAGCCCCTTAATATTTCACTATTTAATATTTCTGGATCCGTCAGTGTTCCTCTAGTAGGCAAGAGGCTTTTGTTCCAGTTATCCAAACCACTGATACTGGTGGAAGATAAGCACAGAATCAGGAGCAGAATGTGCATCATGGCTCTTCAGTACTTCAGAGAAGAGGATTATGATTTTAACTTTTTGTGGGAAGTGACCAAGACTTTATGGAGCGAAATTCCTGGCTGTGGCACACATACCAAATTACTTGGTCTTCCATAAACGACTTTAAGAATTGTACATTAGTCTTCCCAGTGCTTTTCATGTTTTACTGTCCTGTGGAGCATGAGGCTCATGAATATGAGCAATGAATTAGCTTTGTTTTACAAATATGTGGCCAATTAGGCTTTATATGTTTAAATACAAATAATAGCTTTTCTTCAGGGATTTCCATCCCTGCCAAGTTTCCTCCTATCTCCCCCCATAAATAAACAAATACAAACCTTCTGAAGCAAGGTTACAACAGGAGACAGATGGTAAATAGGATTTTTTGGCCTTTTTATCCCCAGAAAATGTCCTGGGATACATACTCATATGTGAATGAAGTGAAATTATTGCTTCATGCTGCAAATGTTTCCTTTTCATTACAGATGACAATGGCCTTAATCCAGTTTGGGCACCCTGTCCGGAGCAAGTGAAATTTGAAATTTATGATCCAAATCTAGCGTTTCTGCGCTTTGTTGTTTATGAGGAAGATATGTTCAGTGATCCCAATTTCTTAGCACATGCCACTTTCCCCATCAAAGGAATCAAATCAGGTAAGATCAGTGGGTATGATGAGGGTCTAAGTCAGAAAGATGCTCTTCAGCGTTGTTGTATTATGACTTTTCTCTCAGTAGCAGCTACAACGTGCCAAAGGACAAGTGCTCTTTTGATCCAAGTTCCTTTAATCCATTGTTTAGTATGATACTGGGTGTGTAGCATATAAGTATTTAAAATAATCCTCTCACCCTCTTGAAAGTTCTTATTTTTTACAATTGAGATAGGAAAGCATTATGTAGAATAACTTGCACTGTCTTTACTACATGTTCCACTTCAGCAACAGGGTGATGCGCTTTGAGTAAAATCAGGGAAGATTCTTTTTCTGTTGTGGTGTCAGTGCATTTGTTTTTTTCATTACCTTAGATGTGAATGTGTCTTTCTGCTTTCCTCTGTTTCTGGCTTTAGTTTTCAAGAGTATGTGAACTTGCATGTTTCTCAGTTCTGCCATTCTTACCTTTTGCTTCCCCAGAATTGTCATAGCAAAGCCTGCTCTCAGCAGTGGAGCATTTGTGCAATGAAGGATCTGTTAGACCTCAGGACTCTATGCACCATTTTTGTGACTGCAAATAACCCTTTGCCTTGACTCTAATTGTCCTTTTTTGTATGTTTTCCCCCACCAGGTTTTAGATCAGTTCCTCTCAAGAATGGCTATAGTGAAGATATAGAGCTGGCCTCACTTCTGGTTCACTGTGAAATGCAACAAGTTCTGGTGAGAACCACTGGGGTTTTTTTTTGTGCACTTCAGAGTGTATATTATCAATTCTTTGTGGAAATCAGGAAACGAGGATTTAGTTTTCTGTTCAGTGTCTGATCTGCTATTGTCAGGCATTTCTTCTGTAGGTACTGGGGAAGACCAATAATGCAAATTGAGTTTACTCTCCCTCTGGGTGGACAGATTACGTAGTTCTTAAAAGTAGTAATGCACTAACAAAGCCTCATTGCCTCCGCTAGTTTTTGCTGTAACAGCATGGTCATTCTTTTCCCTTGTTAATTGACTGATGCCATACAAAGCTAGCTAAATTAAGCTTTGACTTTGTAGAATAATCGGGTTTTTTTTAAAGGTCCTACATAAAAAAAAAACCCACAAAACAACACAAAACAGTTTAGGAAGAAAAGACAGTCATTTCTCCCAGTATTTCGTTAAAATAAACGGCCCACCAGGTGGAAGACGCATTCTGGTTCCCACAGAAGTGCTAATCTTCATCTTTTAAGCCCCTCTAAAACGCCTAATTGAAATACTAGTGTTTTTAAACATACAGGGGAAAAAATAATGATGCATCCTTGCTCATGAAGTCAGGCATTAAAGTGGCTGATCTGTGAACAGCATTTGTTGGTGTTCCAAAGGTGCTGCTACATATGTTGATTTGAGGAAGGATTATTCTCAGACTCTCTCTCTGTTTCAATGATATTTTATGTAATTTAAATCCACTGGTGTAGAGACCATGTGATGAAAGTTTAAAGATGCTTCTGGGAAGTGGGTATTTCACGGTGCTTTCCAGTACCCTTCAGATTCAAAGAAAAAAAAAAAAAGTCCAACTTCTTATTTATAGTCTTTTACAACCAGTCAGGCTTACTCTGCAGTTCACACCAGTGTACATTATTTTTCCTGATTAAAACACCAACTTCTGCTAACGGTAAGTCATTATGTCTCTGGGGGGATTTGTGCCTGCAGTTGCATGCACTGAAATGGAAATTACTGAATTCAGTAACATTCTTCCTCGCAAAGTGGTGGCAGCCTTTTTCAAACATCCTTTGTCAAATTTTTACAAAGCCACCTTATAACACATGATATAAAATGACTGTGTGTAATGATGGTGTTTGGCAGCCATGGTAGCTTCCTTCTCTCGGCTAGCCGAGTCATGAGAGCAGAAGAGGGCTAGGAGCTGAGACCAGGAGTGTGTGTGTCTGTATCTAAACAAGAGACCTGTGTCCTTTGACGGTAATGTTTAAAAGGTTCGTATTTCATGGACGCAAGTCTGATAGAGGAGGCCTGCTAAACTGCTTTTTTTTGGCTTGCTGCCTTTGAGAAAACTGGCAGCAACTCACCATTGCCTAATACATTGAGCATGGGCATCACTTGTAGATATATTGCGAATTCCTCCTGCCGTGGTTTCTCTTCAGAAATTCAGATCATTATCTGCCTGGGGCAGGAGCAGCTCTTAAAGTGTTGTTCATAGCAGCAGTATGTCTCCCAATCTGTCAGCACAGAGTCCTTTGACAGTAGCACATTTCGCACTCTTGAAGCCCCTTCTGCTTGTTAAGCCAAATGAAGATGCAGCACAGCTCTGTGTTTTTACAATGTCTGATGTCTCTGGGTGGTAATGCAGTGGCAGGAGAAGTTTCAAAATTTTTTCCTTTTGTTTGGCAGTCTGCAACAGACCAAGACTTGCCATGGTTAATCAACTTGTAGAACTTCTGCCAGATCATTCAAGAAGCATCAGAAAAGATCAAGGCTGTCTCCATCTGTTCTTTTGCCCTTTTCTTTTAAATGATGACCCTCCATAAAATCATAGAATTTAATAACAGGCCTGTTTATATACAGAGCCCATCTGCCTACTCTTGGAGATAAAATACAGAATTATAAAGGGGAATTACAGATGGCTGTGGAATTTCTCAGGAATAGAGAACCAAGAATACTGTAGATATAAGCATGCATGTTTGTGAATTATTACGTGGGGCCTTACGCAGTTCCTGTTGAAGTTAACAGGTTTTCTTGATGTTGTAGAAATGGTACTATACTGAGGTTGTTGTTACATTTAGAAGCATGTCTTATTTGCTTGAAAATTGATTTACTTGCTTCAGAAAGTGTGTGTATCCCTTCAGCATTTTCTGATTACAGTCAGCCTTAATGTTGTATATGTTTTTAACATAAAGACTGAAGTGGACATTCTTAAATGGGGTTTTAAAGTCTAGCTTTGTGGATACCTTTATTTACAAGAACAAATAGTAGTACAGATTGCATCTTGATGATTACACCTGCAAATTGGTAATTGGCAGTCTGCTTTTCCCTTTGTGATTTGGGAATGCAAAGTTTCCTTCCCCCTTTAAAAAAAAAAAAGGCAAATAAAAGAAAAAAACTACTTTTTAAAACTCGGTCAGTAGCATAGCACTGAGGCCGTTTCAGCTGCTTCAGCCCATACCTGGGAGCTGTAGGAACATGTTTCAGGAGGGAAAAGGTTTAGGGAAGTATCTTGATGCTGTAACTGAAGCCCCTTGTGTATGTTGCTAACCTGTCACTTTTCCTAGATCTGGACTGAGTGCAGAAAGAGGCATTCTTATTAGTATGCCGCCTCTGAAAATGTTTAGATTTATTACATTTATTGATTGCATGTCATTTCTTGTAGGATGAGTATCTTGTTTTGCTGCTGAAGTGAAAATTAAGACTTCAGTCCTGCCAGTACTGTTCTTCACTAGTAACTCTATAAAGGAGGCAGCTTTTGCATCCAAAGTTTTGAAGTAGTTAAAATAATTTGGAGTCATAAAGGGAATCATGATGATTATTTTATGCTTGTGGAGTATTTTGAGAATTTCTACTGTGGGCCGCATACCAACAGCAGAAACTTAGACTGCTGCAAATTATTCTTCAAATACTTAGTCAGTTCGTCTGCAAGTATTGAATTGCCGCAACTCCAGAGAAACCCAGGATCTGCCCTTTCTTGATCACCTGAGTACTTGCCGCTTTTCGGGGTCCTATTTACTAGTCAGTATTTCCACCTTTTGTCTAGATTTCAAGAGGGAAGCCCCAGGACAGGTAGTATGTAGCGTAACACACAAATATGATGGAACAGTCAAAAATTAAACTGCTTTTTAAAAGTATTTTTAAAACTGTTGTGATCTGATATTCCACTATGATAAACCATTTGCTGTCTTTTCCTCAACAGACTGACAGGTTTTATTAGGGAAAAATATTCCAATAGAAGTCTTTAGATACAGACATTGTGCTGGAATGTCCCTGATGCCCATTAAAGGGTATGGCTTGCTTAGTTAGTTTGTTTCCATAAACATTCCAGAAACATCTTATAAAACTAATTTTATAAAACATTCTATATAAAACTAATGGAATGTGTTCAGGAGAACAAAATAATCCCCCAAACTATGTTGATTCTGTGTCACTTTGTGTATGTGTTTTACAGGTTACATTGATTTCCAATATTCTTTTGCAGGAAAGTGAAGAAGAGCTTTATTCCTCATGTCGGCAACTTCGGAAGCGCCAGGAGGAGCTTAATAACCAGCTGTTCCTTTATGACACCCATATGAATTTAAGGAATCCTAACAGAGATGCTATATTAAAAGAATTCAATGTGAATGAGCACAAACTACAGATATATCAAGAGACATGCAACCGAAGGTGGGTTGATAATCATTCTCCTTTCCAAGGCAGCTCTATCTAGACATGATTTATGGTAAGGAAATCTCAGATTTATCAAAACGAGCATCTAAAAAGTGAGCGTACCTGAAGCAAGGAAGGGCGTCAGTGAAGCAAGGCTGGGCTGCAAGCCGCTAGAGGCCAGCAGATCCTGTGAAATGTCTGCTCAGTGAAATCTCAGTTTCAGTGATCACAGTATAATCCTGTGAGTTTATATTCCTCTCTTCTCCTGCTTTCCAGGAGGAAAGCCTGGAAGTATATACAGCCAAATAAATAAACCGCCTCACTCCTTCTTACACTATCAAAGTTATGTCCCTGGAAATGTCATTAGCATATTAGATATGTGGGAACAGAACATGCTTCCAGATACACAAACCACAAAATATAAAACCAGTATTGAGTTGTAACAGCATAGAATTGTCAGTTAAGTGTCAGAGCGTTATCCAAAGTCTAGGGGAAGGATCTTTCTCCTTTGCTGCCACCTTTGGGCTGGGTGTGAGGGAGGGAGACAGAGGCTTCATGCACCAGGAGGAAGTTTTGAGTAGATCTCAAGGTGGGATGGGAGGAAGACTATTCTTTAAATATTTTTACCCTTTTTTATGAATTACTGGTTTACTCACATTTATTGAGGAAAAAAAAAATTGCATTGTTCGCTGTTTGTATCTAAGTAAATTCAGCTTGGTAGACTGTTTTCCCCTGAGGAATTCCTAGTAGACTTGACCTTTTCCTTTTCTTTTCCCTTAAGATTAAAGGAGAAGAAAGTCAGTAACAGCAAATTCTACTCTTAAAGCAATCGTTCTCTGATGCGTGCTTTATGGTGCAATTCAGGAAGAGATACTAATTTATCCTGGTCATCCTACCCAATGACGGTCTCATCAGACTGAATGACTGGAAGAAGAGGAGGAGGAGGAAAGATGGGTTTCCTTAGTAATTTCTTGTTATAAGAAAAACTGTTTTAATTCCTAATAATTTATATTCTGTACAAAGCGTACCCTCTGTGCAGGCCAGACCCTCTGTGTATTCCAGATTTTTAAAATTTGAGGGCATGTAGTTGGATAGACCTCACTTCTTATTATCAATACCTGAAGTACAAGTATAAATCAGCTACTGTATTTGTGTACGCAGGCTATAGATAAGACATTCACAACAATTTGCATGCATGGAATCACACCACTTTAACAACCTGACTCCTTAAGATTAACTGGTAGTGAGTTTTTAATTTATTAAATGCTATAAAAGCACTTCTACACCAGCATTGTCACGTCATGTATGTTACAGTGCCCAAGGCAGCAGACTGTACTTCTGATACCGTACAAAATATTTTGGGCAGCTGATAGCTCATACCGCATCGTCCCTTGTTAAAAGTTTTCTGTTACATTTTTGAGAATTAGATAATATGTTAATTTTGTTGAAACCAAATATCCTCTCTGACTGTAGTTGTGTTTCTCCTGTTGAACTCTCTGTAAAGGTTTAAGAAAGGAATGATGTGTGAACCTGTATTCGTAACCCCTGTGAACCTATGTTCACGGCCTCGAGGCACCAGAAGGAAGTTTTAAGATACGCAGTAGGAAATATCTGGTTGTTTGTGGAAGGGAAAAGTATTTCAAATTCTAAAAAGCATTTACTCTGGTATAGTATCATTTTGCAAATCCTTTTAGCTGCTAATGTGCTTAGAAATGAATTTTTTAATGAACTGTCCATTTTTAATCTTGCAATCCTACTTAGATGATAGTGTCAAATGGTAGTGTTCTGTAAATGTAGACTGTTTTCCCAAAATGTATCTAATCCAAGAATGATAGTAGGCACAAATACAGAGGTACATCATTCTTACGCCTTTAATCAAGTGGAGCTACGGATGAGAAAACTTGTTAGATTAGCAAGTGTGTTTTCCTGCTAGAGCAGAACCAAAGTCCTTCAATGGCGTATTTAACACCAGTTGTCATAATTTGTGTATGTGTTGGTTCTTTGTGCGAGCATTATGTTGTTACGATCAAATTCCTAGTTGCTTTGTCTCTACGTGGGTGGAGTTTTGCTGTCTGTATGCTTGACTTAAACTTTCAAATGTGTGCAGAGGAGCTAAGTTTTTCTGTCTCAGTGACTGCGTGAGGCATAAAAGACTGCATACATAGTGCTGTATTTCTGATCACAGAAAACTTGCATGGATTTGGGATTCATGGCCTGATGAAGCTGCCTCAGCAATTTTCAGTTTCTCTCGCTCCCCACGCTATGACTTCTGTTGTTTCAAGAGGCACTTAATTGATGCCATTGTGCATTCACAGATGATGGCTTGAGGAACCCCCTTGAGGTTTTAGTTATTCTGTAAAGACAATCTTGTCTCAGAGATTAAAGTGCTATAATAGGATGTCCCACAATGGGGTGGCTTCTGTAAATTTTTTATTATACAGAAATTAATTACTAATCACCCAACTGAAAAAGAGAAGAGAGCAAAGTTAAAGGCAATTATCTGCTTTTCTTCTTCCTGCCTGAAATCTCTTCAGTACGCGGTTGTGATTGACCTGTTCAAGGATTAGATGGGTGCAAACCTCCCTCAAATAAAGAAAAAATCACATCAGCTGTGGATTTGGGAGGCCGAGCTGCAACTTGGACTGCTGTATAAAGCTGGGCTTATCTGCACTACCCAGGTGTAATGAGGTGATGCAGTTCCTGTCCCTCGGCGGGGGACGACGGACAGCTTTGGCGTGCATGCATTTTGTAGCATGTTCCAGGATGCAGTTAGTTTGTCTTAGGATCGGTCCCAGTGTGATATATTTCATTCAGCAGCCTCCATGTTTCCCATTTAATGTTGTGCGAACACGGTGTTGTCAGTGGTGATCAGGCAAGGTGGCCCAAAGCCTTGTCGGGAAGGTCCTGAGGCTGCTGTTACAGGTGGGACAGGATTTATAGGCAGCTGAATACCAGCTAGGTTTGGACTGATCACAAAAAAATAGGGGACCACAAGATGCTAGGGCTTAGGGAGATCAAACCCTAGAGCTCGAGGCTCCTGCTGTGGTGGGGTTTTCTTTTTTTTTTTTTTTTAAGCTCAGTTCCAGAGCAGACATAACCAAATTGTCCATTTGTCCTGGGTTCTTTGATTGGTATGTATATTCCTGACACAGAATAGCCATTGTGTGATGAACACAGGAGTTCCTTGTGCTGCTGCTATGCAAATATTTAAGAATTAGCACATTTTATAGTCCTTTGAAAAGTCCCGTGTGCGTTCCCCACACACATGTGATGTCAAAAGTTATGAGGCACTCCTGCTGTATTTATGAAAATGCATTTAATTTTACAGTAAGACTTTTCCCCAGAGTATAACGTTACACTGTATTCAGAAGGAAAATACTGCATTGACTGTTTTGTTGACTTGCGAGCGATGGGCAAGGCTATGTACTGACTCTGCTCTTGTTCCTTGCGTTCTGTGTTTTAACTCTGAAATCTCACCTCTCCATTCTTTGTCAGGGCAGACTCTGTAGCAACTTTTTCACAGTTGCAGCTGTTTTAATATGAAAGTAGGTTTGGATGTGCGTGCTAATTTTATAATTCAGGAGGAAAAAAATTTCTAAATTTTTGAAGTTAACAATATCTGTTAAATTGTTGTATTCTTATAGAAACTGTTTTAAATCCTTAAAATAACTTATTTTTAATAAATAATTTTTGATATCTCAGCAGTGATGTGAATGATGCCAGATGCTTCTTTGTTTAAGCATTGCTCGTTGAATTTCATGAATTTTGCCAGTCACTTGAGGCAGTATGAGTGAGTTTGTATTGAAAAGCGGTCTGCTGGTGTGTTATGGTGTGGTTCTGCTGGAGGTTGGAGGAAGGGCATTCCTGTGTTTTTAAGATGAACTGACTTATTGATTGTTTCCGTAGACATGGTTATTGTTGCACTTCACCTGGCTGCAAACAAGCAGGGCAGAAGAAAAAGGCCAAAGATCACGTTTAACTTGCAACTCCAAACCGACCTTTTTCAGTGATAGGTAGATACAACCTTCAGGCCTAGTTGGCATCAGATTTGGATCAATTCAAACAACAAAGTCTGAGCAAGTCAAAGATGAGTTTGTAGTACTTTGGAAGCTCAGTAATCTTGATGTTCACCATAAAATTATACCAGCGTTACTTCTGGCTGTAAGGTCTCCTTGATTGCGTGGGCAGAAGTGCTGCGGGGTCACTGCGCGCTGTCTTTGTGTTGTGGTTTTTTTAATTGTTGGGAGTCTTGGGAACAAAACTTTTCTCAGTCTTTTGATAAAAATTATATACATATTGAGCAGGAATCAACATGAGGTGCCTGCAGCCTAGGTCTTCTACAGGTTAGTAAATGAGCCAAATGGTCTTTATCACCTTTTAATTTGTGAATATTGGTATGCGTGAGTTTTGAAGTCCAAAAAATTGCTTCATTCAGGTGTTTTGTTGCCTATATTCTCACTTTTTTCCACCCCAATGCATCTATGAGTTTCTCTGTTGCGAACAGTTTTTTAGTTTTGCAGTTCTCAAACTAACCTTCTAAGACGGTGAGATGGCATTAGCTTTGGACCAGAGATTATCTTTGAATTCTCCAAGCTAGTTGTAAAACACTGAACGTGGTGTGGAAGCTGAAGTCCAGTTGTTGAATTCTGCTATATTTGTGTGTCAGCATTTCCAAGTGCAATCCAAATGGTTGACTTTGTTCCATACTGAAATTGCATTTATATAATTAGAAATAGAAGTTAAATGTAACGAAAGTTAACCTTCACAATCAGTTGGGAGCCAGATTTCTCTTCTCATCCATAGCAGTATTTATAAACATGCCCAGCTATTAGTTTTAAAAGAGTTTAAAGTGCAGTTTCATTCATTGCTAGTCTATGTTCTTAGGTGTTACTCCATCAAGAGAGGGAATTGTGAGCTTCACTAAAATACAGCAGAAGTAGTTCCCTTAACACTCGTGTACTCCTGAATTGCAGTTTAATCCCCAGATCTTTTACAGTATGTCTAAATTATTCGTGTTCAGGACACTTGTCTGTGAAGATCACATCACAAGTTATTAAATATACCACTATATTGTTGAAAATATGTGGAAATTAGTAATAAATAGTAATGAAAGAATTTTGGGTCACTTAGGAGAAGACACTATAAAAATCTGGTCTACTTTGAGGATGATTGATATTTAAACTTCTAAAAGAAATGTATTTATGTATTAGAAGTGTAAGTTGTTCGTGTATGTCTGGCAGAGTTTTACCTTGACAGGCTATCTATGCGAACTTAAGCAGCTGACCAAAGATTCTTGAACTATTCACTTAAAACATCAGCATCATTCTTTATAGCGAGGCAGCTGTCAAGTGTTAAATGATTTTTGAGGACTAGGAAAAATTGAAGCTGTGCTATATTTTCAGTTCTGCTTTTTCAGGTTTTAGATGCATTTCTGGTAATTCACTTTTAGGAAAACCAGGTAATAGATTAAAATTTGGAAACAGACACAACACTTGAATTAATTACCTTAATTACTCAGCTATTCATGCAAGAGTAGTAATAAAAAGTAAAAAGAAAAAAAACAGAAACCAGGAAGAAGGAGAGAGGATTCTCATTGTAAAATACTTAAAATAGAGCAGCTGTGACTGTTTATACATACGTGATTTTCAAGCAATTTTAAAGCATCTCCTTAAGCCACAGATTTCCTGTTTTCATTTTGGAAAGAGGAGACGTATCCTTCACCTCTTCCGTAGTCAGTACTTTGCTTTTTTAACTAGATGGAGCTGAGTGACATTAATGGAGTTAACGAAGGTACCGACACACTGCTGGTGTGGCCTGGGGTGGCCATTGCCAAGCCGCCGCCTGTTTCTCCTGACAAGTACCTGATTTAGCACCCTGTGCTCCAGCACAAGTCACGGGGCCGTTAGGACAAAATAGTGCCTCCTGTTCTTTTATCAGTGACAAGTTCTGTCCTTGACTCCAGACGAATGAAAAGGTTCATGTGTTGAGCTCAGCTTCTACAGGAGCTTTGGTATTTGTGGGGTTTTTTTGTATCCTCAGGAGCTTCCTCTTCTGTTGTACCCAAAAAGCTATTCCAGGGCTTTAACCTCAGCCAGCATTAACAGTGTGGGCTCAGGTTTCCTGGGTTTGGTCCCTTTCATAGATTTTATTTTTTTTTTCTCTTTTTTCCACCAACTCCACCACTGAGATAATGATGATGGCAGTAGCTGAGTTTTGCGAATAAAAAGAGGACAAATAGCAGAAGAAATTCCTCTGGGGCACAGGAGTCATGTTCCATATCTTAAAAAGATCTTTTTACAAGACTGCATGAAATAGCGATGCTATGGTTCTGTGCAACAGGCTTGTGCAATTTCTTGTACATTTTTGGTTTTGTCTGTTGCTTCTGCTGGCATTAAAATTTCTTAATCTATTTCTGATAACATTGTGTCAAAACCAGAGAACTTAAAGGGGAAAATTACCAAGTGGTTTTCACTTGAGAAACAGGGCCCACTGGAAAGAGAACAGTGGCCCAGTGCTTTCATGAGGTCACGGCTGTCTTTTTTTCTGTTTTATTAAAAAGAAAGTTTTTTTCTTTCTGCAGACTATGACGATGTATATTAATGACTTCTGGAAAGCGGCCCCTCTGCCATCAGCACTCTGTTGGATCACATAAGCTCTTTATAAAGGACTGCAATGCTCCTGCTACACAAACACTGCTGCCCTAGGCCCCCGCAATTTATTTGCTATGATAGGAAAAAAAAAAATTAAAAAATTGAGTTCTCTCTTGAGCTGTCCCTCAAGCTACGTATTAAATACAGTTTCTTTCACGGTGTACACACTGGTAGGGGAATGAAGGAGGAGAAAAGTCAGATTTCAAGGAAAACAAAACATCTAGTTATCAAGTGATTTTTTTTTTTTTTTTTAAAGGTAAACTTTTCAGGAAAAGAACTCAACATTCTAAAAATAATGCTGTCTTCAATCAGCATTAACTAGAAAAATCTCCATCTTTTAAACACAGGTGGCAGTAGACTTTTAGCTTGGTTTCTCTATTTGGGCATTCTTGTTTTCTGAGTAGAACTACCCTCTGTCTCTTCTTCACATCCCCGTTTAAATTGCAGTAGAGTTTAACAGAACTGAAGTAACTGGAACTTACACAAAATTAATTTAAGATCAGTGTAGTTTCAGCTGTTAAAATGGAAAGACTAAAGTTTAAAGAGAAGTGTGAACTTCTTGAAGGACTGTCCTTTTATCAAGAAGGACTGAAACTGTACTGCTGATGGGTTAAGGGAAAACAACTTTGTGCTTTAACATTTTGATGTGAAGTTTCTCAGTATCTCTTGCTGTATCAAACTGACAGAGACGAGGGACAGTTGTTGCTAGAGACAGTAGTGACCTGTACTTAGCAAGGTCTTATTTTCTATTCTTAAAACTCCACAAAATTATGAGTTTCATTGTATCAAGTGTTTATCATCCCACTACAAAGGTGAAGTTCTATTCAAATGGTGGTTGGGTGTTACGAAAGGTTAAAAATGTTTTATAAACAGTGAAACGTGAATGTAATCACTTACCAAATGTCTTTGATGGATTATTTGTTTAACCATTCAATAATGCTGGGAAAATCATAGGTTTTATTTATGAATGCACTTTAACTGGCTCATTCATTTTAAACAGGCATATTTTACCATTAGAAAAATCTACAGATCTGCTGTTTCAAGCACTTTGCTATAACTTAACCATTGTGCATTTTCCAGAAATGTCACTAGATATCACAGTTAACACAGAAAAGCACGCCAGAATGTATTCATTTAGAAAAAAAAAAAGGCATTTATTTATTGTCTATCAGTTTATCAGTTAATCTTGGTTAGGCATATATACATCCAAGCTGGAAAGCAGAATTTGGTTTTGGAATGTGATCAAAGAATCAGATGCTTCTCCTCTGAACCATGTAGCACGAAGTTTTTAGGAATGAAGAGTATAATCCCATCAGGGAGAAGAAGGGTCAATCTAAGGACATCTGTTCCATTCACTGTAGCGTGCTGTTGTACCCAAAAATAAAATGCTGTCTGCAGTAATACTAAGCTTCATCTTGTTAGTGATCTGATCAATTTTACTCTGAGGAGGAAATATGTATAAAAACTACACCTTTTTACTCAGCGTTTCCGTTTCCTGGGGATAAAACTGTTGAAGGTACTTACCTGAATGACATAAATGTGGATTTCCTTGGTGTGGTGTTTTTTTTTTTTTTATGTTACCGGTCTGTGAGAAGCAAGAGTGCTCAGAGAGCATAACTAAATTGTCCTCCATTCTCAGTGTTTCATCTTTCAGAGTGAAAATGTAACTGCAGATGGAAACCACGAGACCATCACAGCAATCAGCAGCAAGAGCAATCCTCCATCCCTCACAAGATGCACAATGGTATACTTTCTCGGCTTTGGTCCGCATCCCTGAGATCTAAACCACTCAACCACTTCGTTCAGGCTGTATTGCTGAGGCTCATACCCCAGCTCCTTTCTGGCCTTCTCCATGCTAAAATAATGCGTGACACCAGTTTTGTAAACCTCTGTGCGAGTGAGGAGAGGCTGAAAATTATAAACATGACCTACAAGAAAATGAACTATTTCAGTAAGGAATGCAAAGAAATAGACAAGGGAGAGAGGAAGACGACAGGTTGGGAACTTGTAACCCAAACCTTCCACTAACGGTCGGAAAAATTCAAAGTTATTTACAGGCCTGCCGTCTGAAATAAAATAGGCTTGGCCTGCAGCTATGTGCTTTTTGTTGGCTTTGAGGGCCTCGGAGGCAAGGATATGAGCCTGAACTAGATTGTCTACATGTACAAATTCTACTAAACTAAGAGGATCTCCATATACAAATTTAAACAGGCCCCTTTCAATGTAACTAACTATTCTTGGAAGATGCCTTTGTTCTCCAGGCCCATAGATGCCTGCTGGTCGGAGAGCACAAGTCCTTAATACACCTTTCTCATTTCCAAGCTCAGCACCGTTTGCCTCCAGCACCTTCATTTCAGCTAAGGATTTGGTCCGGGAGTAGTGATCTGGATGAAGGTGGAGAGGTAGATAAGGCAGAGACTCGTCCCCATTTTCTATAATCTGGCCTCCAAATATCACGTTGTATGTACTTGTATAAACCAGACTTGACACTCCCATGCTCTTGCAGGCTTGGATGACATTTTCTGTTCCTTTCACATTAACATCTTCTATAAGTTTTCGGTTCAGCTGCTCCCTGCCAGACATTCCATAGGAAGCAATATGGAATACGCAGATTACATCTCTAAGAGCCTCTTCCACTTCAGACAGGCAACAGACATCCCCTTGCATGAACTTTATTCCCTCTGGCACAGTTTGAAGTGGCTTCACGACATCAAAGAGAATCACATCAACTCCCTTCTGGTATATGGCACAACCTAAACTAAACCATGATAGAAACCACATGTTACTATACATAGCATAACGATGCATGAAACATTTAACCTGGAGGAGGTTAACTATTTTAATACTGATTTTTTTCCCTTTTTTTTTCTGATGGGAAGATTCAACTGTGATACTTTAGGTACTGACCTAATTTATCATGTTTCATCTATACTTTGGAGAAAAAAAAATAATGGGAAAAAACAGGTGGAACTGCTGTAAGGGAAAACTAAAACCAGAAATAACCAAAGTGCTTTCAGCAGCCTTTTGGACGAACCCAGCTATTACTCTGCTTCTGTCCCCAACAAATGAGCAATAGCAAAGCTCTCAGATGTAACCCCATAGCCAAATATTTTTTAAAAAATCATTGGTTCTATCTTACTGCTTTTGTGCCACCCCAGTTCTGTCAGAACAATAGGTTGGTCTTTGCTGTTGTGTTTGAAATTTACAGAGAAGAGGACTGGGCGGGATGCTCCTAAGCTGGTATGAATACTTTGCCACATGTCTATATTTTCCTCCAACTCACAGGTCTAAACACAGGTATTGACATAAAGTATAAATGTGCTATTCCTTTCCCCCCTTCCTACAACTGTTGTATTTCTACAGTGCTTATAGGGTGAGACAGTGGAGGAAAAAGCCAAGCAGAAGTCAGATGGGTATCTTGGAAGATTCCTCCCCCCCTTCCCTCCTTGAAATTTACCTTTTGGTCATGACTGTAATCTCTCTCACCTAAGTAAGCAGTTGTAACTCTGAAGGTATTCTAGAGGATAGTCTAGGGCTCAAAATGTTGTTTGTTTGTTTTTTTTCTTTACATGGCCTGCAAAGCCATCTACAGTAAGGGGAAATGGATTTCACTGAAATAGGTACCTTATTAACAACTCCAATCCTAAAACATCACTATCCATAAAAATAAATATATTCTTGAGAGTAGAGAGCAGCTGGAGTATTTAATTTATATAGCTAAGCATGTGTGTAACTATTTGCAGGCCATGGCCGACTGTCGAAAGAACTGCACACAAGTGTAGGCTTGCTCTTCTGAGCAGGCTGAAAGATGATGATCTAAATCCCCATTACAGAGGTGACCAGACAGGTAAATGTCTGCAAGTCAGTTGATGCTTGACATTTGGAAATAGAATAACATATTTACTTAAAACATGTTGAAACAGAATAGTATGTTTGTTTAGAACTGAGGTCATGATGAATCAGACAGGGTGAACTGGATCAGGCATCTCAGGCCCACAGTTTTGTGGGTTTTTTTGTTTTGTTTTGTTTTTTGTTTGTTCTGTTTTTACGGACAGATTTTATTGCCTCACCAGCCATAATCTATTAAATTTATTCTTGTATGTAGTAAGTATTTGATGCACTAACCGGAAGCCAAAGTAACCACCTCCTCCAGTAATGAGGACTGTTTCCCTGGCAGTATTTTCTGGTTCCATCCTCTTTCCTTTGGCACTATTTGAGGAAACTGACCTATAAAACACATTGTAAAAATGTACATTAAAACCAATCTGAGTTTTAATACCACTATACATTCAGTTATTCACAGATCTATTTCATGTTTTAATTGAATCCCTTCATTTCACCATCTGCTAGGCGAGGCAGGACCACATTCTGCCCTGTTTTCCTCGGAAGAGAGGTTACAGTCGCAGAAAAGATCGGTGTTGTGAAGAAAGCAAATCTATAGCTGCCGTTACGAAGAGTTAGTTAAGTCTCCAACGTCCCTCCCCGGGCCTTGTTCTGCGGCTACTCCGTGCGCACCGACTGCAGGCGGAGCAGCAGGGCGGCACCGGCCCCTCAGCACGGCCGCCGCGGCCCCCTCACAGCCGACCCGCGGGGAGCGCTGAGGAGCCCCGCGGCGGCAAGGGCTCCCGGGGAGCTGCCCGCCCGAAGCCCGGCCGTTCCCCCCCGGTACCTGCTCTGCCGGCCGCCGCCTTCCCGGAGCGCCGCGCCGCCGCCGCTGGGCTGCACGGGAAATGGAGTTCGGCGGGGGCGGGTGCCGAAGCACAAGATGGCGGCGGGGCGGTTTGGGCGGGAAGCGTGGGGAGGGCGGTCAGGGCGGTCCAGGCGGGAGGCCGCTCGGTAAACTTGGAGTTTTTGCCCCGTTGAACGTCGGTTTGGTGGAGTTTGACAAGTTGCGTCAATTTGTGTGTGGCTGGCAGATGCTGCTTTTCCCCAGCGACACTCAACCAGAGCTTGGCTCTCAGCCTGAGGTGCTTTAAAACGGGGAATCTCCTCTTGTCGTTGAACTCTGAGCCCTTTCCAGCTGTGTCACATCCCGATGCCTGTACTCGTCCCTCAGTGTGTCCCTGCAAGTGCCAGCCCTGGGGCGTGAGGCTCTGCAGAGATCTAGGACATTTGAGAGAGGGGCCTGGTGGCTCAGGAGCCCTTTTGTCCTGGCTGTTTTGGGTTTCGTGAGCAAGTCATTTGGGGAACGTTAGAAAGAACTCAAAACCATGGATTCAGTGTCAAAACTACTTAAAACATGCAGGTTTCTGTTGTGCAGAACATTGACAGACTTAGTATGCCGTGTTTTTTAGTTTGATTGATGGCTGGCAAGAATTAAAACTAAGCAGATTCTAAAAAGAGTTCTGAGAGCATTAAAGAATTTTTTCAGCAATGATTTCTCACTGGTGACCGTCTGTGACTCTTAAATAGCAATCTCAAGTGTTGAGCTTGTGCTGTACAACCTGGCTATGCAGAGCTGCTGCATCTGGGTGGACATGGAGTGTCTGGTTTGCAGAGCATCCTTCACTCATAGCTGATCTCCTTGTCTGTATGGGCAGAAAAGTGGGTTTGAGGCAGCCTTGAAGCATCCCTTAAAATGCTATACAGGCATATAATCAGTGGTGTGTTCATAGAGGTATAAGAATTCTATTTCAGAAGCAGAAAAACCACTTATGTATCCCTAAATACTCAATATAAGAATTCTGTGGCTGTGTATATATTTTCTGGTTTTATGTATAATACCTCAATCTACTTGATGAAGATTTTTAGAAAATTTTCCCAAGTGTTTAGTCATGTGGAAAGTACAAATGAGTCCTGAATCTTCCCTGAGATCTGCTAACACAAAGTGTTTTATCTTTGAGGAGTATCACAGTAGATTATGTCAGTTGATGCCTGTCTCCTGATCAGATTCATTTGAACGGAGTATCACAGAGTTGCAGAGCCATTGAGGTTGGAAGGAAATGCTGGATATTGCCCAGTCGAACCCTTCGCACAAAGCAGGTTCAGCCAGAGAGGTTACTCAGTGTTGGTACTGAGCATCTCCAAGAATGGAAACTTGACGTGCTCAGCCACTTTCTCCTGATAGCTTATGGATCTTTGTACTATCTGAATGGTGTCTCTGACCTCGCACTCCATGTTGTGCGGGTAAATCCTCGTATCTGAATAGGTAGCTGTTAACCTCAGGATGACTTTTTGTCCTCTCAGCTTTGTGATAAATCCATGCAGGACAGTTTGCAGGATTGAGACCTCTCTCTCTTTCTACATTCTGCTTTTTCTTGCTTTCTGACTGGTATATTATCTACAGTGAATGAATTGTGCCAGATTATCTCATAATTAGGGTAAATATTATGAATTATCTTGTGATTAGAGTAAATATCATGAATATACTAAAGCGGTAGTTAAGATACTGTAAAGCATCTGCTCTTAAACCACTATCAGTTTTATTTCTTATTATAGTAAATACTCCTTTTTGGCTTCAAAGAATAGTAAGGAACATTCATTCCTTCAAAATGGTGACATCTGTGAAAGCTGTGGGTGAATACCGTCTTCATTTTACATTGACAGATTTGATGTTAAGACTTGACACTCTCCAGTCTCTTTGTTTTGCACAACCCATTTGTTCACGCTCTTTCATTTCCCATGAGACCCTGCTTTTCCTAAGACTTTATGGACTTTCTGAATGTATCATAAATTCTGTATTGCCATCAAATAAATGGACACCCAGTTCTTACTTTATATAGAATGGAATGTTTGTCCTGGGATTGTGTCTTTTTTTTTTTTCCAAACATGTAAACCCGGTCTCTACTACCGATTTTCACTTTAAAGAACCAGGCATTTCAGAGCCTATGCCATGCTGTAGAACGTGTTGCATGTACCCCAGCATTCAGAGAATCGGATTACGTTACAGTCACTTGAAGAGTTTGCATTAATATGTGGAATTGCAAGATGTGTCAGGATATAAGCATTTGCAGTGTAAATGGGGTGTTACCTGCCGCAACCTGAGTTGAAATATACCTGAAATAGACTGCAAAGAAATTGTTAAATCAGCAACTAAACAGAGCTAAATAAGCAGCTGTGGTGAACAATGCAAGTTAGGAAGAATAAGCAGTGAAATCATTAATTATTCTTTCATAGTATGTTGGTTCCTCTGGTTCCCTTTGCAATTTAAAATACTTAGCTAGTAAAATTATTTTTGTCATAAAAATACAAAGCATGCCAACAGTACTGTCTCAGGAAGCAGGGCAATATTTCATCTGGGGAAATAAAGCTTGGTCTACCAGTTTTGTACTATTTGATTGATTTCTTTTTGGTATTACTTACTTGTGTAATTTTTTCATTGAACAATGGAATGAGAGAAGAGAAGAAGACTTAAAACTAGGTCAGAACCAACCACATTAATGGTCTTACTAAAACATATTAAAACAATTGGTTAGCATAGTACTAAAAGGGTGAAAACAGCGTCTGCATTGTGAAGGGAAGTAGAGATAATGCTAGTGTTCAAAATTAGAATCAAGCATTCAATCTAGAGTATTCTGGAATATTTTTACAGGAGGACAGGGTTAGGGATAAAAATGCTGGTCTGAGTTTTATTCTTGGCTCTGACAGAGGTTTCCTGAGTGACCTTCAGAAAATCAATGTCTGTTCTGTAACACAGGTGGCATTGAACTTCTCCACTCCCCAAGGTTGCGGTGGTGCTTGTTTCATTTGTGTTCCTGCAGCTCAAATCGGGGTTGCTGTACAAATATTAATAAAGCAGGAAATCAATTGTATGGGGATTAAAGACTTTTTAGGCAAGTATGCAAGTTAGACCCTCAAAAAATGTTAACATGGACTTAGGACACTTGTTCACTGTATGGCATTGCTTGTGGAAAGCATCATGCATTACTTATAGTTTCTTTTTCCTGTGAGTTCTAGTAATGGAAAAACTTATCCTATCTTGTTCACACCAAGAAAAGAAAACAAGAAAAAATGGTTTAGTGAACACCATTCACTAAGGCTGATTAAAATTGTTCATTCGAAAAGTTGCTTTACATAATTTTCCTAATCTAATTCTTCTGTGTTCTTTAATTTTCGGAGATAGGACTTTATAAACATTTCTAGTCCTGACGAGAAGGAGGTGTGGGGAGTAGTGGATTCCTTATCAAAGCAGGAATTCACAAAATGGAAGGCAGTTTCCGCTCAACAGAGCTCTCGCAAAGGGTCAGGCTGTTTGCAGAATATTTTGAGATCTTTGTGTGAAGGAAGATGTTAGGTTTATGTTACACTGAAGATGTACGCCTTTGTTATATGGTTCTTCCTAATACTATGAAACAATGGCTAAATTCCATCTTCTTCTAGTTCTGGGATCCTCTTGAATGTGGACGCAGATTTTGGGATGAACATTAACCTGTAGCTAGCAAGTTCCTTTTCATACACGACCAGAAGGAAGATCCAACAAAGACCCCATGGAGGGACTCAGAGGTGACGTTGGCAGCAGCAGTGCAGGGCCCTGCTCACAGGTTTCGGTCCCCCCTCGTTTGGTCCAGGCAGCTCTGCTCAAAGCTGTGCACAGCCAGGAGCCTTCCGTAGCCTCTCTTCACCAGGTGATGGCAGCAGCTCTGCCCTGGGATGATGGGTGTAGAAGGGTTAGCTCTTCAGAAGGTACAAACTGCTCAAACTTCGGCTGCTTTCACCCCAAAAGATCAGGTTGGGTGGAAATATCGAGCAGTTGCCAGTTGAGCCAGCTTCTTAAAGTGTCCGGACGATGCCTTTCGCAGTTATGTATTCTCCATTGTGACCAGAGGGAGGGTGTTGTTGTACCATAGCGCTGATGTAGTATAATTATCTGACATCATTACTATCAGTGTTATATTTGATATTATGGTACAGGCCTTATAGCTTAGTTACTAACTAGGTATTTCATGCAGCCTGTGTGCACTGTGTCTCGTAAACAACAGGATTACGCAAGTCAGCTTTCTTTCCAGGTAGCTGTTCACAGATGGGAACAACCTAGGCTCAGGAGTCATGCCTTGACTATCTTGAATTTTGTGGGTGGGTTTCCCTGTGGTCATCTTTAGTGCGTTAGTTGTGAAAAATCATTGTTATAAAAGACACTGGAAATGCTTTGAATTATTTTTGCAAGGGCTGATTATATGAATTCTTATTTTGCAAACTTGATTCTGAGGTGTCTTTTCAGCCCTATGAAGTGAAGCATGCGTTCTGTGAAGTCATCACCAATGAACTTTTCTGTTCTTTAATGTTTCAAAAATGTAGATTATCGTATTTTCAAAAGTAACATTTAGTTATTTGTCCTAAGAGGAAGGGAAAAAAGAAAGTTTACATATTTTAGGATAAGTGAATGGTTAGAGCACAGGATTGAGAATAGCCTGTGTTCTCCCTTTTCACATTGATAACAAAGAGCTGTTGATGGTCTGTGTATCTCTTTGGGTACTCTGCAGGGCACATCGATAATCTGGTTTTCAGAATGAATGGATGTTAATCTTCATAACCTCTGTGGAGCTAAACAGAGTCTCAAGGGACTCGTAACAGCCACTCGTGCACATTTCAGTCTGGGGGTCTGAAGTAAGTGGTTGCTACAACAATAGTGATCTTAAGCTCCCTTACGCCTAGTGGGTTTTTTAAAGTTGTAATTAGACCTGGTGTATTACCTGATGTTCTGAGGCGCTAATATCTGTTTGCAAAATATGTTGCAAACATATTAGTACTTAACAGTATAAAAAGATGTTATCCCATATAATTGTGGCACCTTAGAGGTAAAAAGCCAGACTTTCGACATCATGTAACTTCATGAATAATTTCAACAATGCAGAGGAGGTACACAGGACTGCAGGGGCTAAAGGATTGGGCCTCTTGGTACCTGAAAGGATTATATGCTTTACAAGTTATTACCTTAAGAAACATTTTATGAAAAGACTAGCAAAATATTATTGAAAAGACTTTCACAGATGTTCGTGCTCTCAAAGTGAGGGAGAACAGGTTTTGGAATGCAATGCTGAATGTCTTTGATTCAGGTACTTAAAGCGAGCCTTCTCATAAGTTTAAATAGGCAACTATTTCAGAGGGTAATTATATACTTATGTTTCAGTAATTGTCTGATTCAATTTCAAGTGTGATTGATGTGCGTCCAGCTGCCCATATTTACCACACTGATAACAAGGAATAGATCCCTATTGTAGTAGTTTAGCATTTAATTCAGCTATCCATAGGTTTACAGAAATCTCACCCTCTTAGCTAGCAAAACCAAGATGAGGTTGGTCTCTTATGAATCATTGACACTAATAATTGAACATCCAGTTGATGGTTGGAGATGTACTACTTTGATCTTTTGGAAGGATCTAAAGGATCCTTCAGCTTCACAGGCAGCTAACCATGTGCTATACCATATGTTGAACAAACTCGAGGCAAAATGTGTTCTTTAATCTGTATTTTGTACGGTGTTAATTTTCTGTCTGTGAATAAGACGTCTGCAGGTGCTGATGGTGAGGAAGAGAAGAGATGTGTCAGCAAGAACACCAAAGCCGGAATTCATTGTAGCATTTCTGTGGGATTCTCAGTGGAAGCTGTATTTGCTGAGGGAGAAAGGAAATATATTTGCTGAGGAAATGTTATCCAACTTACCTCTGGTGCTTTCATATTCATGATACTATGTTCAAGGCCTTGGCAGTGGTCTCCCATTTTCAGGCACTTAGAACAGTAAGCAAGCAGAACAGACACTGGCTTAAGAATGGTACTACCCATTTTAGTTCTGTAATTACCTTGAAAACATGGCAAAAATTGCATAATTTTGCAGAGGAAGGATTAAGTAAGAGTTTGAACATATAAGCAGAGGAAAACAACTTCAAAAAAAGGATGCAATCGCTTTCTTGCTTCAGCTGTGTTTAAATTAGATAACCTTTATAAGGCTTACTTAATGGCATTTTGGTATTTACAATAGCACAGCATTCTTATGTCTCCATGATACTATTTATTCTGTTCCACGAAACTAATGATTGCAGAACTCAGAATTCAGAAGCATTTTATTGTGGCCCAATGTGTGACTTAATTCTGAGCTATTTCAAATCAAGTGGTTCTGGCACAAAACTGAGTTTTCCTTTGAAATGGATTTGTTCAGAACCAAAAATTTTGAAGGTTGAAGGTACTTGGTCAAAACAAAATAAATCCCCTAACTCTACAATGGGGCGAAGCTACTGAAGTTGCAAAGATGAGATAAATACAACATGCATTTATCTTCTGTTCAAAAGCCTTATTTGGACATGTTTTGCCCTGGAATGGTAACACGAAGAACATGTTCAAAGTGGAAGCTATTCAACTGGGAGTGTGAGCGTGCTGTAACTTAATTTACTGCAAGGCATTCTTGCTCTTAGTTGTCACTCCACAGAAGTTGTGGGTGCAGCATCTGGTTATAACTCATTTTGAATTTTTACTACTTTTGAGGGAGAAGCAAGATCTGGATAACCAGGGGATTCAAATATATGATTTTTTGTTTGATTCTTGCAGCGAAAGAATTCTGACTGAGCTTTACATTTAAAGTGCTGCTTCGTTGTCTTTCAAAGAGTATCCAGCCCATTGAAACAGAATTTGTGCCAGTTGAAAATGCTGCATTAATTCCAGGACGTACATCAGTTTAATTCTTTGTTCATCCTAGGAACGGGGAAGAATCAAGCATCAAGCACATTATGGATAGGCTGTATAAACTGAAATGTTCTTCGAAATGACTTAGAAGAACGACATGTTCTAGGAACCACATTTCTTGTATAATGAAAGTTTCTCAAGCCTAATATGTAATCTTCAAGTTAAAAAAAAAGTTACCTAGGGAGTTCTTTATACACTAGCTGAATAAAATGATATAGAGAAAAATTACTTGCTTAATCAATTTAGATATTCAGCTTTAACAATGTGTAATTATTATCATAAGAATGCCTATTTTAGCAGTTATCATTTTAGCACTTTCCAAGGGAAGGCATAATCCCCAGTCTGTCACTGACATTGCCTGAGCTCCTTTGCCCTTTCGAAAAATCATCTGGGAAAGCCTGGGAAAGCTGTTTGAGTGGCCAGTGAGAATCTCTCAAGTGCCATATTGTCAATAGTACAGCCAAACAAACTTCACTATTTGTGTTTCTCATGCAGTTTTGGTCCTGGCTCCTTTCCCTACCGTCATAAATAAAGGTAATCTCTGCTAGGAACAGGCATCCACTAAAGCAGGCAGTTAATCACACTTGAGCAACATGCACATCATTAGCTTATCAGGCAGAATCATCCCACCTCCCATGATGTTTTATCTGTTTATGAAGAAAATGCCTTCT
Source organism: Rissa tridactyla (assembly GCF_028500815.1). NCBI lineage: Eukaryota > Metazoa > Chordata > Aves > Charadriiformes > Laridae > Rissa > Rissa tridactyla. The sequence goes on from NC_071469.1 coordinate 89,481,389, forward strand.
GTAATTGTAATTAAAAAACAAAAAAGACTCACAGTTTGTAAGTGTTAATGAGAATATATTATGCAGCCAAACCCTCCTTGTGTCTTGTTTGCAGAGGGGTCACACTGTTTTTGCCTTTTCAGTAAGCTTTTTGTCAGTGATGGACTTCTCATCGTGTCCTGAAGTTTGTTAAGTTGAAGAGAGTTTCAAAGTCTGGCTACAGACATTCCTCCCATTTAGGTAGATTCCCCTTATTATCTCTGGTAAGAAATGGAGCAGTCCAACCAGGACTGAATAAGGAGGCAAGCCTCCAATTCCTGTAGATTATACTTTAAGAAGGGGTCTCAGTTAACATCTGCTGCCACTGAATCCAGTTTTTATAGGTAATCTTGGTGCAATGTTACATCATTAATGTGTTCCATAATTGAGAGTTCTTAAAATTAGAATTATTAGATTATTTGAGTTATTAAATTTAACAAGTTGGCCGCTGGGTGCTTCTGGCCATAATAGCTGAAGTTAATATCATGGCCTGATACCTTGGGATGAAGGTGCTGTGTGTTATTAACTTTTAATTTACTTTCTCCTTTTACGGAATTAGAAGAGGAGTATTTAGTACAAAAATTAAGGCTAAACTAATCATATGTATGTAAATACTACAGAATACACTTTCCACATAGTGGCTATAGCTTGTTTAGTGCATCATGCTGGAGTGCTGCACAACCGCGCTGTAAGAAAGGTTGTCGGAGTAATTTTTTCCCCTGGTGCGTGTGCTCTGTGGCTGCATTTGCAGCCTTTGAGTTATGACTGTCGTATTTCAGTTGCATTTTCTGAAGTCTCTGGGTGATGGAGCTGTTCATTTTTGACTCTTTTAGTAGTTGAACTCTACTCTTGCAGGTGAGGTACCAAATGGAAACCTTTAATATTACTCATCTAAGCCTTCATGTTCCTTTATTATAAGTACTGATTTTATAAAAGCTTTATGTGTTCTCTGGCATTTTAGAGACTTTAGAAATTAGAAAGAGACTTGTTATAACAAGACAACGCACAAGTACATAGTGGCATTCAAAAGAATGGATGAAAATAATTGTTGCCATTTCTCACCTTTTCATTAAAAGTCATTGTATTTTCCTCTTAGTATTCTGGCTTGCATTTCTGTAAACTTGAACTTTCATTTTAATGGATAACTTGTAGAATGTATCCCCATTTGTGCAGGTGTGTTACCGAACAATGCTGGGCTGTGGTTTAGCCTCATGAGGTTGCAGTAGCTGTTTAACATGCTGATAGAGTTTCACAGAGTCTAAAGTTCCATTTTTAAAGATTCCACTATTACTAATTTCTGTCATGTATCCTATGATCTTAAGGGCCTTTCCAACCTCAATGCTTCTGTGATTCTTAGCCCTTAAAGATACTCATCTGTCTGAGCTGAGGCTCAGCTTTGTGCTTTTTCGATTCTGTGAGGTACCTCCTCTCTCACCTCTGTTAGTTAAATCCAAAGGGTTTTGGATGGAGCAGCCTTTCTCAAAAGGGAGACAGTGGGCGGCAAGAGTCCCACTCAGCTTCTTCTAGCTGGATTCGATGAAGATGTATGAAAGATGAATAGAAAAGGTAAGAGCGGGGTGCAAACAGTTCCTGCCAGAATTGTGAAATTGAGGCAGCGCTCAGGACTGAACCTGTAGCAGTTCTGCAAAACAGCATCCTGTAAAGAACCTCACCCGGCTTAGCTGGTACTTTTTCCACAAATTCCAGCTGAGTGTGGCTCTGCTGCAGTGTAGGTACAGTTTGTGCCTGAGTGAAGATCTGGGATTTGAGACTTGTTCTGCTGGCAAGTTGGTTCAAGTCCGAACACACTGTGCCTTCAAAACCAAAAGAGTACGTAGGAAGAGCCTCACATTTAGAATTTTTAGACTCCTGCCATTTTTTAAATTTAATTTATTTATTTTAACTAATTACGCTTGGGTTTAGCAATACTGAAATTTAGTCTTTATCTTCAACACTTATCTCTGATTCAGCAGAGCGGTGCTAACACCCTCTCCTGATGAGCCCGCAGTTCCAGTCTCCACTGCCCCCTTCTAATTTTTTCAGCTAGGGATGGATCTTCCTGCTTTTTCTCCCGTTTCTCTCAATCTCCAGAGAAATTCTGTATAAGCATTTACAGCGTGATTCTCTGTTGACCTTTTAACTCTGTTATGATGTCTATAAAACATTATTTGATGGTCTTTAGGTTACTGGTACTCAAAGAGGACTTCCTGTCAAGTTGATAGCTATCAACAGCATATTCAAGCAGCAGGGTCCAGGACTGACCCTGCCACGATACGGGAGTTTTCATCTATGATTTTTTGACTAATTAGAAGATGACCTCTCTTTGCTTCAGGTCATTCATGTGTGCTGTGGGAACAGTAATTGTCTTGCCTGTTAGAGTATTTGTGATAGCTAAGTGCTTGAATATTGCTGAGGGAAAAGAGCACCGTTTAAAGAGAGATCATGCCAACATAGTTTTTCTTTGAAATACCTCTTTCCTCTCTGTTTTCTCCTGTAGAGTCCGATATCTAGAGGTACTAAAGATACTTAAATCTTGCACATTTTTCCAAGTGTAGTTGGGTGCCTCATTTCCATTTGCCATTTTGAATATATCTGCGGGGAGAGCGGACTGATAGATGAACCAGTTATCAGCAATGAAACACACGGAGGCAAAATTATACTCCCAAGTACACAAAAAGATTCCATATTTTAGACCCCTGTAATTTTAAAAATTTCATTTGAACTCGACTGGTAAAGTTTTGCCAGTACCTGCTAATTTCTCTCAGCACTGCCTGCGGTCCGGTTTTCAGGACTATTTTGAAACCCCACTGCCTGTCTCTTTTCTAGAGACGTTGAATAGTTTTCTCTGGGACAGTCTCTCCTTCTTTTGCACAACTCATTTTTAAACTGCATTCTTTAATCGAAAATAATAGTAATCAACTCTTCTCTGTAACCAGTTATAAAGGTAAGAACTTTTAAACTTTTATACGACATTGAAATTCTAATTTTAATAACACAAAGATATATTTGACATGAGCTTTTATTTTATTTAAAAATAAAATAAAAACCCAGTTTAAAGGAAGCAAAAATTGCTCCTAGGCTGGTACTTTTAAATCCTAGTTTCAGTCCATAAATTTGATCGTAGAGTTAAATTGAAAAACCAGAATATTTAACAAGTAACATAAAATCCTTAAGAATTGGAGATGCTCTCTGCTTTAAAATGTTAGAACTCAGAAAAGGGAAATTGAAAACACATATGAGCTCATTATTAATAGTAATCGAGATATAAAGCCACCTTGGATACTTGTGCATATCCTTTTAAAGTTAATAGAAACGATGTCGTATATCTGAGAACTTCCCTGAAAACACGTGTCTGGAATAGTTGTTAGGCATGAACTATCTAATTATATTCCAGCTTGTTAGAGTATAACTCCTGTAAGTTGGAACATCTTTAGGTTGCTTCAGAACACTGTCAAGGAGTTTACAAAAAATGTTTCCCCTTCAGTAACTAACAAAAATGTGGTTCAGCAGTGAGTAAAAGTAGTTGCCTTGTGGTGGCCATTTGCATCCCATAGCTCAGTTCAGTTCCCAGAGACATTTGTTCGCTGCGGAGGTGATGCCCTGACTTGCATCCCTAGCAGAGAGAGAAAAAATATACCTTATCATAGCGGTTCTCCTAATGCTGCTCTCATTGTGATGGGTTGAGTGTGGACTATAAATAGCTGTTAATTTTCATAATTGTGTCCTGAATCTGCCCATATATATATATATAAAAATAAATATAAAAATCCCAGAAATCCCAGGGACAAGACACAGAACCTGTATGCCATCTGACATTTTTGACAAGCTCCCCAGAATTAATCTGTCTAGGAGCTACTATGCTCAGCTTAATTATGGAAAGGCTGCATCTGTGTTCAAAGCTGTTGAGAGAGAAAGAAGAAAGTAAAAATGTCCACTAGGTTTGATTAACTGCTTTCAGCCTGATGAATAAAGACAGATGGTTACTAGTTATTTTTCCTTAATGGCTTTTGGAGCTCCATTTGGTGGATGAATTAAAGTTATAGGTCCCAAATCTGCCTTTGAAGCTACGCCTGCATAGCCCTTAGTGATTCTAGCAAAGTTTGCGTGCATCCAAGAGAGAGGTTTGCCCTGAGGCTGTCGTATATGTTGCTAAAAAGCAGTCTCGAAATGAAAACTAAAAGTTGAGTGATAGTTTACAGTATTAATAAAACAAGTTACAAAGTATGTGGAGCTCAGGAAGGAATTCCCTGCAAGGGATGGTTAGTGTGAAGTGCCTGTGCAGACTTACCGCCATAGAACCTGTGCCTGTTCGGGTATGCCCTCCACCTGGGGCTTGACAATATTTTAATACTGACTTTAAAACTTGGAGAAGTTCATTGAAGTTGCACTTGCTAGTTTTGTCACCTGAAAAGGAGAATAAATAGTTTTATGATGTAGGTTCATTTGCATGAATCAATCAGCATGTCTCAAATCCAGGTGGAGGAGGCCTTTAAGACAGTGTCTAGCTGTGCAGGTGTGTACATGTTTAAATACATGGGTATGAATATTCCGTATGAATATCTGTGTTTATTTTTAAGAATGTATGTAAGTGTCTGTGGGTTTGGGCTCTCAGGGAGCATTTAGACCTAATGGGTATTGGGACCATCATTCAGCAACCTATTAAATCATCTGTCTAGGTTTATGTGAGGATAGTCATAGTGATTTTAATGGCATTAGATATGCTTACATCTAAACAACTTTTGAGTCAGGGGTTAAGTTTACTGCGTGATATAAAATGTCTAAGATGGACAATGCAATAAAGGGAAACAAAACAACAAAAAATGACACTGAGTATACAGATTTTTCCATAGTTGGTGGATTGCCTAAAGAAAAAATACCATTTAACTGAAGTGCTACCTGTCATAGAACCATCAAAACCCCCCACAGATCCTGAAAGGGACCTTGAGAGGTCATCTGGTTTGTCCCCTTGCTCCAGGGGAGGATCGTCTATCACGAAGTCATTCCTGACAGGGAGCTGGTCTCGCTGACAACATTTGAACACGATTGCCGCAGTTTACAAGCAGTACAAACATCGCTGAAAAGCACCGGGAATGTCCTTCGTTCGGATCAGCAGCATTAAAGGAGAAATCGGTGACATTCAGTATGTAGCAAACACACATTCCATCAAAATAATAATGTAAGTCATTGATTACACACAGAGTGAGATCACGATTCCTCAACAGGAAAAATACATGGCTTCACCATTTGGAAGCGAGGGGCTTGTCCTTCAAGTGACAGAAAACAGAATGCGTTTAGGGCAGGTGACGCTTTGTCATGGTTGATCACTTAATGCTTTTTGAATCATCGCTCATTTTTCATCTCATTTTGCTTTGGCTTTTATTTCAAAGACTAGCTGCTGTAACTGTGAGGAAAATCTAAAAATAAGCAAATTCTGTTTACGAGAGGCAGAGATGTTTTTAAGAGTTTGCAGATGGAAGGGGAGGCATGTCGCAGATGTGCATAGTTAATAACCCAAGTGACGATGAGGAGATGCTACCACTCATTTTCTTTCATCTGCTTTGCAGAATCCATGCTTAGAGCTCAGAGACGTGTTCTGGGGCTCCAAGCTTTATGTGATTTATTTTTAGTGTTGTCACTATGTACCATGAATGACAAGTCATGTTGGTGATGTAGTAAATCCCCCCACTTTGAAGGGCCTGTTTTCTGGGGCCAAAAGAGAGAAGTGCAGCCAGACTTGGAGTTGAGGATTGGTTTTGTCAAAACCTTGCTTTGGACAATATCAGTCCATGTCTAGATTGTTCCTAAAGGTCTGATTAAAGGTATGTGTTTATGCTAACTGCAAGTTAGCACTATTTGATTAAATTTTTTAAGGATACTATAGAGCCCAGACTTCAATGGGAACTAATAATCTACCACGTGTACCCGGAGTCACTGGTGAGCTGGGGTTGCTGAAGTTGGCATCTCCATCACTACTGTTACCTGTCTTAGCTGCTCAGTTTGTCCACCCATGCCTTAATCAGACTTCTGATTGCCATGTATGCCTAATTTTCTGGGTGCCTCTGTATTCACATTGCTATTTATTAATTTAACTACGGTAAAAATTATGTGACTTTTGCATGGATAATACCTAAAGATTTGAAAATGTTTTTGTGATCTGCTGTTAACGTATGTGGAAAAGGTTGGATGTAAACCAGATGTTTCTCCCAATCTGCCATGGTTTGGAGACATGCAGGAGGAAAAATTACAGAAGAAAGATGAAAAAGAGTATTTGTTTCTGATGTAGATATGGTCTGTATGACTTGTGGTTAGGAGAAACCACCTAGAAGTAAGGCAGGGAAAGTTGCAGTTGCATTTCAGGAAGCATCTGCAAAGAAACAAGCAGACTGAGGAAAATGCGGAAATCTTTCATGTTCTGGGTATGTAAATGCTACCATTAACTTCAGAGAGGCAAAGCTGTAGGAAAGGGAAGGGAATAGAGAGATATAATAAAAATCTAGTTTGAAAACCAAACTAATCTTCCAGTCCAGAGTATAGTTTACATCTTTATTTCACATATCTTGAGACACCACTATGCTGTGCTCCGTCCTAGGCAGGGCTGGAATTTTACTCTGAATGCACCAAAGGAAATTATAAGGAAGAGTCGGTTGCTGTCGGAGAAGTGGACTAAGATAAACTGGTCATTTTTCTTCTCTAACACTGATGGTTCTGTGAAAGCCGTTTCATGTTATCGGATGACAGAAGAAAGGCAGGCAAGTGTCATTTCTCATGAGGATAACCTAGAGATGATTCCTGTCTAACTTCCTAAGGAGTATCTAATTGCCTTTAGGGTTTTTGATTCTGTTCTGTTTTTGGAAAGTAATGACAATTGCGTTGATAAAAATGACGTATTTTGGAGAGTGCAATCCACTTTTAGCTATTCTTGAAAGCCTAGAGATCCATAGATGTCTGGAGAGTTAGAGAAAACCTCCCTTGCAAATACAGAGGAGTGCTCATAATCTTAATGATTTCTCTGATTTAAGATGTTTTGTCTATTGCAGAAAATTTACAAAGGGTGATTAAAGTTCATGTAAATACCAAGGCAGAACATCGAGCGCATGGCTTCATTTCATATGGCATGTTATTATGAGATCTACTGCTTCAAAGCAAAGATAGGGCTGCTGCAGGCTTTGGATTCACATGGGAAATATAGGCTGCAATTATTTCTTTTGAAGATCGTATAATACTAAGGTGTGTGTTGCGTGGGCACCTGCCAAAAGGATTTACAGGTCTAGTCTGGCCATCAGTACAGAAGTTTCTCACTCTGAGGTTCTTACACTTGAGAAAGTAACAGGAGATTTAGCTGAGGAAGTTATTATTATTAGCTTTTGTTAGAATTGGATATTGAGAAATGGTGCGCTACAGCTGTTTCTTCACTGACGAGTGATCTTCAGGATTACTGTTTATTTCTGACTTTACAATCTTTACAATTACTGTATTTCTAAAAACAAAATCTCCAGTAACTTAGAGGTAAAATATATTTCTTGCTTTTCTTTGATGGATACATACTTTACTTGATAGGAATTATTTTCCCTAAGGGTAGGGTCTATTAAAAGAAATAGTTTGAAGACAGAGGAGAGGTTACACAGCCTTATTTTCAGCTGTGTATAATCTTTCTTTGTCCTTATTCAGTACATGCTTGTGAGTTCAGAGATCTTAATTCACAAAGCTGCTTGGCTACATTCCTAGCTTGAGGCAGAAGAATAGTTTTGTTGTCTTTATTGGGACAATTCGTGTGCATCAAGTTGAGCGCATGAATAGATAACTGGCTGCAGGCAGAGGATTATCTCAGCCTTGGTATAGGAGTTGCGTAGTATTTCTAAGAGCAAAATCTATTTGCCCCAATCAGTTTTGTGTATGCAAGTTCAATAGTTTCTGCATCCAGGACTAACAGCCTGACAAGTGCTTGTGTAGCCATTAAGTCCACCAAAATCTAAATGTATGAAGGTGTTTATGTACTCTCTCAGAAGCTGTAGTCAGTCAAAGTAAATAATTTCATATTTTTTCTGCTCATATATGTATTTGCTCATGAGAATAATTTTTCCATCTTGGTTAATGACTTACTTGGTGAAACAGAGTCCAACCTATTTTCTGCTGAAATTGTTTTCCAAGAGAAGCCTTGTAGCCAAGAACCTCCCTACAGAACTTGAAATGCAGATCCCCTACCCAAGCCACAAAAGCACACGAAGCACATGGAGCAGGGGCTCTCAGGGGTGACAGTCGTTGCATTGCACAGCTGAAAAAACCTGTGCAAATAAAATAGAGCAAAATGGAAAACAGAAGAGTTCTCTGAGAAATTCTAGCCTGAACTGAAAAACTGATCTGTGACTAGCAGAGGAAGCTGAGATAGAGATTGGACATGTAGAAAAATGGTTCATGCTTCTAGACAATGTAATTCATGTTGCAGCTGGGACAGAAGAAATATCATCAGAAAGCAACTATTGGATGTGGCACGTGGTACCTCTGGACAAAGGGAAAGTGCTGAAAGGAAAAATGTTGTCTACTAAATTACTGGAAAGTGCAAAGAAAGTACATGAGAAACATAGCCAAAGAAGTGAAAAACGATGCAGGGAAAGGTAGCAGAGACATGCTGAAGGTCTCATGGTTAAACTGGAAGCTTCAACTATGCTAGAAAGTCACAGAGGCTTTAAAAAACTAAACAGCAGGAAAACTTCTGAACCAGAAATGGAGCCATGAAAAGCAAAGACAGAAGAGTGCTCCTTACCAAGGTAGAACATAAAAAGTGCTTGGCGGTGCATTTCGAAGAGGTCCTGGACAAGCTCAGCTTCACTACATTTCAAAGGAACAGGGGAACGTGAACATTTTGCCCTTTTTCGTGTTCAGAACAGAAATTGAAAGCACAGGCTGCAGCCATCATGCTGAAAAATATAGAGCCATAAAAGCGTGACAAGAGAAAGGCTTAAAGATAAAGAAATGGGAAGGGGGTAAACTAAAATCTGGGAAGAAGTGATTGTGCCTAAAGAATGAGAACATGGAGTCAACAAGTGGATGCCGATGGTAAAGAACCCACTTGTTGCAGAGGTGTCCTTGCTGTGTCCTGGAGAAAGTCTTCTGCAGTGATACTACACAGGATGACAGGTGCTGTGACTGTACAGTTTGGAGAAAAACAAGCTGGATTTGGACTCAAAAGATACTGTAGAGAATGGCCATTCACGTTGCAGACTACCACAGAAGGATCGTTCTCCATGAAAGGCATCTTCTTTTGCCATTGCTTTAGTTGGGTGCAGGTGTGTGTTGTGCCAGCACACAGCGGCAGGCGTGTGTACAATGCGTGCATGTTGTCCCCAGTGTCCCCATCCTCCAGTTCAATGTGTGAGGGACGGGGTGTGCACAGGCACATAGGCATTTCACTGGGGGACCTAGCACGTGTGAAGGCTCAAATGGAGATTGCTTTGCAGGGACCAGGCATGGTGGCCATCATGGCTTGGCCCCTCTCCCACCTCGGTCCCCTCCCCTCAGGCTGAGGGGAGCCAGGGCGGACATTGGGCTGGAGATGGTCACTTCTGCCCCTCCTCCCGCTAGGCAAAAACTCCAGCTCACTATATCACCAACCGTGAAAGCTGATGCTTTAAATGCCAGGACAGTTGTGATCATCTAATTCATGCGATAAAGACCAATCAGGGAGAGAGAGCAGAAGTCTCCAAAGACATCTTTAAGAAGACACCTTACCAAAGGGCAGGCTACAATTGACCTGAAGACCACCGTGCTGATAAAAGCAGAAGCAGCAAATAGCAAAAAGAAGTGGAAATAGTTTACACTTTGTGCACTAGTGGGAGGATGGGTGAATGAGTGTTCGCAACAGCAGTGAACGACAAGCAGCCCTCGAGGGTAATGTTCCTTTAAGAAAGTGACCTCATCTCTAATGTAAACTACATATAGAGGTATGTAAACATTTTCGCTGGCTGTAAAAATTTATATCCAACCTGTTTGTCATCCCATAAAACCCCAAAGGAATAATGGCATGGAAATGTGTGCGTGTCTCATGCTATGTTTGCACCCTGCACTTCAATCTTCCGGTGTCTGTCTGAAATAAAATAGGTCAGCACTGCATTTTCTTTCGGAAAACCAGCTACATCATGTTAGCTGGTTGTGTGATAACTTAGGCTCGTCTCTCAAACCAGTTAGCAGGGATTTTTTTAAACTGGGTTAAATTTGCCTAAGTTGTATTTCAGTCCTTTTAGCCAGATGGATTTTAAAATCTTATTATTGTTTAAATAACTTTCAGAGTACACCACAGTAAGTGTTAAGGCTCTCAAATATATTTAATTGATTGCATTTTTTTTTGCCCCCAACTTGCTGTGGGGATTGAACCAGTGATTCCTGTCAAAACTAAAGTGAATGTTGTCACTGGAGGTCAACTGAAGACTCAGCTCAGGTGTGTTACATGTGTTCACTTCACAAAGTGCCCTTAATGGCAAACCAGCGATCACCCCTTCCCAGCCCTCCTTGGATATCCATTAACAGTAGGTATTTGCTGAATGTGGAGTAGGTAAATAGCCAAAGGTACACTAAAGGAGGGAGGGTAATTTTGGGGCTTTTTGTTGGTAGAGGAGGGTGGTCCATGCGTGATAAAGCCCAACGCTAACCACACAGTTTGTGCTGCAGAGAGTAAATAACCCTGTCCTGACTCATTTTTGCCACTGCCTATCGCAGATCAGTTCCACTGAAACTACACCCTAAGTTTTTTGGCAGGAAATTCCAACTATTTCCCATAAAGGAAACTGTTCTTTCTTCACTGTCTAGGAAAATGTACTTTAAACGTATAAAACATATAGCAGTTAATTTTTTTCCTGAAGCCAACGCCTGCTACATCATGTCCATTCCCAGTGCTGTCAATCATTATCCAGCCAGCATATCGTTCAGAAGGTGGAGCTGTCAGGCAGGAGGAATAAGAGGTAAGAAAAGGAAGGCTTCTGCTTCTTGCTGATGCCAAAGGTAAGTGAGATTATGTCAAACCTTTAAACAGAGTCCCCTTTCTCTGCCCCACCCCCTGCTCCTATATAACATGTGCTGCATTTAGCAACACCTGCTTTTACCCAGCCGGTGGTGGGCTGTGTGTGCCTGCTTCTCACCCCTGCTGATGGATGCTCTTGCTGGCAGTCCCCTTGGATGGCTCTGCGTGGGTGTCACCGTGCTTTTTGGGATGACCGTCCTCTGCATGGCCAAGAAGAGCCCGGCAGAGAAAGCAAAGGCGCTGGTCCAGAGCCTCCTGCCCGCCTCGCTGGGGCTGCTGTGCGTGGCCGCGCTGGGGGCTGGTGGGGGGCTGGTGGTGTTCTGCGCCGTGAGCCTGGTCTCCTCCGCGTACCTGGGCGGCAGGATGCTGCTGCCCGTGGGCGACAAAGCTGTGCTCATCACAGGTAAGGTGCCGTAAACGCGCTCTGGGAAGCAAAAACTGGCTTTTCTTACAAGTGGGCTTGAAAACTTTGTGTCCTCAGGTTAGGTATCTACGAAATGCATGCTTGTAAGGTTTCCTTTTAATTTTTTTTGTTTTCTCATTTTACTTGCTTTGCCAGAGATGTTTTTCCCAGGTAAATAAGTGTTCTGAAATTAAGTAGAAAAGCATCTTAATAGGTGCTATTATTTTTTAGTGTCTCATTTAATCTTTACAAGTAGCTTTTTAGACATGCTTGTGAAATTAACTGGTGCAAAAGGCATAAGAATACTTACGATGGTCTAATTTTTTAGGAGAGACGTTAAATTCTGGGAGCCCTGAGAGCTCTACGTTCATACGTTACTTTTGTTTACTTGAATTTGTTGCGCTGATTACGGATGTACGGTTATCTTTTGGCATGCGCATTTATGCCGTGCATAGTGTGTATATCGTGCATATATTTCAAGACACTGGTTTGGTGCCATTTCTTTGAAACGATGTATGAAACCATTTGGGAGTAATTTCCTTCACTAGCAGTGAAAGTTCAGAGCTAATGAATTCAGTCTCTATTAACACTCTGATCTACTCAAACCCCACTTTTAGTTTGCAGGGATGGCATTTTTGTAGTTTTATGGCTTTTCTCCTGTTTCTTCTAGAACTTTAAATGTTGTTTATTTGTGTTAATCAAACCTTCCAACCGCGGTGGCTGCCAACTGCTTCTTGCACTGTTAACTTGCTCTTTTTTGTTTTATTTTCTCTGGAAAGCCTGAATTAAGTTGCTTTGGTTTATATAGCTGTTTCTTGCAGAATTTCATTTTGTTTTATAAGGACACCTGGAAATAATTTAGATTTGCCTTGCAAGCATTAATACAGGGATTAAATGCAAAAGTTAAGAGAGGACAAGACGAGCAGCATGTTCTCCACTTGTGGTTTATCTGCCAGCTGGGGTTCTCCCTGCAGGTGCATCAGATGAAGATGGGCATTGGGCAGGGGGGAACAGGGAGCACTCCTTTTCCCACCCCTGCAGGTGTGGGGCTTTCGCTTGCACTTGGGCATCTTCTTGCCTTTTTTAAGACTGCAGTTTTTCAGGAAAGAGCACTCTCAGAGCTTACCTGCTCTAGAGAATTTGAATTAGAGCAATATAGAGGAGTGAAGAACATTTGGGTATATTCCAGCAAGAGAATGTGCTGCAACTGTCCTGAAGAAACGCAAGTTTGGACACCTCTGACAGACGACGCGTCTGAGAAGGCTCTTCTTGGTCTTCATTTGAATCCAGACTGGTATGCAATCAATCAAACCATCCATCAACTGAAACAAAGGTTTTAGTCAACACATTTCTTGGTTAAATTGCTCTGATTGTAGTGCTCTTCCCCATACCAACAGTGGGGTGTGTGTCTGCATGTGTGTGCAGGTGCAAGGCGCATTTAAATCAATTTAGGTGTCCAGTTTAGACAAGACCTGAGGCAGGCAGTTAATGGGAAATGGTGATTTTTTTTTTTCTTTTTTTTTTTCTTTTTTCTTTCCCTACCATTTTCAGCCCCTCAGGGTTGTGGAATGCTGCTGTGCTCTGGGCAGCTGCCGCTTAACACTTGTGAGGTGGCTTTGGCAAGCGGATGGAGTTGTCTCTGTGCTTCTCTTCTTGGATTTTGTCAAATATTGTTCTGGTCCTCTTTGGGTGTCCCTTGTACGGGTACTGCTGTGCGTTATTTATTTAATCCAGCAGTTCAGGAGAGTACCATGATAAGGGAGAAGCTGTGCCCAGTTGTCAAAATGCTTTTTCACATGAGTAACTGTGGGCATGTGAGCAGTCTTAATGTCACTGGTGAAACATTTCTATTGATCCTCTTGCTGGGAGTGGGCGCTTCAGTATCCTTGAACAGAAACACTTTAGTGCAAACACTTCAGTGTAGTTTGGTGGACCTAATAGCCAGCTTCCCTAAGAATTAAATCACCGTGAAGATATGAAATAGCAGGAATTATAAAATTCTTGCCGTGGTTATTCTCTGTGCAGTGGGATGAATTTCTCCAGTTAACTTGGTCTTTTCGTTCTTGAGGTGTGACTTAGTGTTTCTGATGCTCAGTGTGAGCTGATGATAAATTCTCAGTGATGATTCAGTTGCTGTCAGTAGTGACTGCATTTCTTACAATAAATCTTCTAACAATTCACAAATTGTTATTTTTGACATAGAAGCAAGGGGGGGTTGGGGGGTAGCAATTCTCTAATTCTTCCCCATAGAGACCTAACTACTGTTTGAATTTTATGAGTTGAAGGGTAAAGTTTCTCTGGACTTCAGTAACAGATCTGAAACTCAAATCAGCCTTGTTTTGACAAAAGCTGGGGACAAACCCAATGTCAGGCACAGATAACTACAGCTTTTTATTTCTTCTCAGGGTTGCTACACCCGTCTCTAGTTGTTAAGCACTCTGCTCCTTCCCAAGTTTAAGGTGCGGTGTAAAACTTAAGTAACATGTAGCTCTGTGGCTGTGTAGTTGCTGGGAAGGATGGAAAGGGAAGGATTTCATCTAGAAACAGGATTTTTCACTAAAAGAAAAAGAAGGAAAGACATCCCACCCCCAAACTCAGAAATGTGTCGTGTCTTTGGGATATTTGCAGGCTTCTTCATGTCTCTCTAGGGAATTCCAAGAATGCATGTTTGTTCTTCTCTTTCAGGTCAGGGCTGTGAGAAGCTAGGTGTGATATATGTGGTGTTCTGGTGCACCTTCAACAAACTGCAGGCTTCAAAAATGCCAAAATTGTGTATTTTTTTAAAAAGAATTAAGTAGAGCATAAGTAATTCTTTTCAACACCTTGCACTGATTGATCCAGGCGTTTAGTATGTGTTTCTTCCAAGTCATCTGGAAGTAATTTTTTTACGTTTCAGGACTAAAGCCCCAGTTAAAAGACAGACTTGAGAAATGAAGATCTAGCATGATTAAGATGAATTTCTTCAGCAGTCAAATTCTATTGTCTGTGGATTTTGAGTGCAGGAGCAGACCTGTGAATGGCGATGCTAATATCCGCCTCAGTGTGCCAAAAATCATAAATTAACCCTGGTAGGGTTAAGTAGGGAATATCGCAACTCTTTCACAAATGAGGAAATAGTAAAAAAAAAAAGCTGGCAGAGTCCCAGCCTGTTGTCCCTCGTTTAGGTTTCCAGTCATGCAGACGGGTTTGGAAGTTGAGCATTTATGTAATAAATGGCTGTTACAGGAGATGGCCAAGCCTGGGATAGCTCCACGGATCTTGGTGCACATCAGCATCCAGGAGCTTTCTTTGCTGTGGTTGGAGCGGAGGGTGCAGTGCTGTTTCTCTGTAGATGAGAGGAATGGAAAACAGAATTAAAAAAGACACCAGGAGAGAGAACACTTAAAAGTATCTTAAGGTAGCGGCTGCAAAATACTGTGTCAAAGGGAGAGACTTGAGAATCAATGGCATTATTTGTCAAATATTCATCATTGTTACCTGGTGGGAGGAATTGCACAACCACGATTGCAAAGATCATTGTTGTGTATTTGCTCTAATAGTGCTTCCTGCATTTGGTAGTTCGTTGCTTTATATGGACAAAGTTTGGGAATAAGTTTAGGGAAGAATAGAGAGGGTAAGAGAAATTCTGATGCAAGTTTGCATAAAAAAAAAAAAAAGCTGGTACTATTTGTCTTAGCCTAAAAATGCTATTCTGAAGCTTTCTTAGGCTTTGAAAGCATTGAACTCCTTTGCAGGTAAAGAAACGGTTGCTCAGCTTTGGCTTGGTGGCAGCTTGTGACAAAAAAGTATTTATTAGAAGGATCTGGATGGTAGATACTTGAATAAAATGATGCTACTTCTTTGAATTAAGAAATATAACCCAACAATTTCTTTGAATTCCGATGCCCTGTAATTGCTTTGTCCATCTGAGATTTAAAATATTTTTGTGTTTTTTCTTGGGTGTTTTTTTCCCCTGGATACTTTTGTTACCAGGTTTCAGCCTGAATATTTATATAAACCCAATCTGGGATTTTATTTCTTCTGTATGTATGAAGTAAGTCTGTCGGTGGTAGAACATGAGCTGGTGCCGTCGTCTCTGAGCCAAGAGGTCTATCAATCTCTCTGGAACGTGCAAAGGTCCAGCTCCTCAAACCTTCAGAGCTGAACCTTTCTTCCTGTGGTCACGTGTATTTCAGGGACTTTATTTCATCATCTTTTGGGTTACATTTGCATGTATTTCCAATTTATTTTATTTTATTTTTTTTAGATGATGGTTTAGGACAGACCTACTTTTCAAGTGTCTTTTTGATGCTTTCAGGAAGCGACACTGGGATTGGACATGCACTGGCTAAATACCTGGACAGCTTAGGTTTTGTTGTGTTTGCTGGGGTTTTGAATAAGGACGGACCTGGAGCTGAGGAACTGAGACGGACCTGTTCTCGGAGACTCTCTCTCCTGCAGCTGGATATAACCAATGCCACCCAAGTCAAGAAAGCCTATCTAAAAGTCTCAGAGAAGGTGCAAAATACAGGTATGGCTTTTTTGCCATTATAATGGTGTACTAATGTAGCTGCATACAAGGTGCATCTCTTACCTGTTGGCTGCATCGTGGCCTATGTGTTCAGGTCATTTTCCTGCTGCAGTCTCTGGGCAGTCAGGGTATTTATATTGAGGAGTCCTGCTGTCTGGGACATGAAAAATGGTGATGACTCTTCAAGGAGGGGGTACCGTGTATCTGTATCTTGATCTGGAGGCACCATTCAGCTCATCAGTTTAATCTTTATGGAGTTGACTTCCTGGTGTATAGCAGCCCTGTGCTCTCTCCTTTTCCCAGGGCTCTGGGGAGTCGTGAACAACGCGGGCATCCTGGGCTTCCCTGCTGACGGCGAGCTGCTCCCCATGAGCACGTACAGGCAATGCATGGAGGTGAATTTCTTTGGGGCTGTAGAGGTATCCAAGACCTTCTTACCATTACTTCGGAAATCCCAGGGGAGGCTGGTTAACATGTCCAGCATGGCAGGTGAGCTGAACTGGCGGAACAGAAAAAACAACTAACTTCCTTGGCAAAAATGCTGAGGAAGGTGTCAGTTGGCCTTGCTTGTCAATACACCTAGAGAATTGGTATCTAGGTAATAACTGCAGGTTTTTCTTTTATTTGGGAGACTATTCCCAGAAATCAGCCCTTAAAGCAGAAGATTTTAATAATGCTAAAAATATGCTATTATATAAAAGACAGTAAAATTCAGATCTTGTATTATAGATGCTCTGAGTGATAGCTCTGTGAGCTTCCAGAAAGGTAGATGGTAAATCACAGGTGTTTCTGTAACGTGTTCAAGCAGAAGTCTGTGGCCGTCTTGGTTTGCATGTCATTGAACCACATTGCAGAGATGCCCAAAAGCTGTCTGCCTTTTCAGAGACAGGCTCTCTTCCATTTGGGCTGGCTACAGCTAAAGTTTTTGACCGTTTTTTAATATTGTAGGTTAAAATTGAAGTGTATGTTCATGACATTCTCCATTTGTAACAGTCTATAATAAAAGTTGGATATTTCAGGTGGGCAGCTCCACCTCTACGCTCTTGTAGGGCTCAAGTACTGTAGTTAAAGTGAGAAAGCACAATGCTAAAACACCTGCTGAAGAGGAACGTTCAGTTCTTCAAGAGCAGAAGGCAGTTTTATTTTTTTGCTGTGTCCTATGGCTCTTTCCAGAGTGCACAGTCATAGAGCATGGGCTGCTAATAGTCTGGGACCTGAAGAGACTGTGTGTTTATATTTCTCTAAAAATATTTTAGATATCTTCCTAAAAATACTTTAACCTAATTTATTAGCAAAGTGGTATTTTTTTAAAAATTATTAACAGCATATAATATGCTTTCTGGTTTTGTCCCATAAATTGGATCCTGTGGTCACTATATATATGCCTTTATAACATGACCTTCTATTCTAGGACGGCAGCTGAAATGCTAAGATGTAGGAACTGAAGTAATACGGTCTCTGGTAGCCGACAGCTGAGGAGCAAGAATGCTCCTTTGAAAATGAGACCTGCTAGAAGCAGGATGTCATGATGCTGGAAAGTATTTTGGTTTAAGACCTCTTAAGGATTTACCATATCCTCTGCTTCACAAATTTTCCTTTGTCTTGTCTTTTTGGACTCTTATTTCTGTGCACTCGAATCCTGCTGTATTGCTGAGGTGGCTTGTGCAAGCATTACCTTGTTTTCATGGCTTATGTTGGGGATGTGGCCTCAGCCTGCCTTTGACGCTACCGTCTCCTGTTTCCTTTTTATAATCTTAAGTATGTTTTGTATCTGCCTGTCTGTGTTTATGGTTCGTTGCTGACACTTAAAGAAATCAGGACTGAATTATCAGAAGGACCTTTCTGGTGCTGCTCTGCCCACCAGCCCTTGCAAGCGCAGAGACAGAGGACAGACCTCCGTTTCTCTGAGCACCCAAGTGAAGCTTACACATTTGGTGTTTTGGGGCAGATGTCTTAATTCTTGCCGTGAATCCCCCAGCTGCCTTGCAGGGATAAATGGAGAGCTTCCGTGTGCTGAATAATTTGCCCTTACAGGAGCTGATGATGAGCCTGCTTAAACCATAGCTGATTGCACAGATGTTCTTGCACACGAGCTGGTTTGGGTAAATAGCTTCCTCTTAACGCAGGGTCTGAGGGTCCTTTGGTAAAACATTAGCAGAAAGGTTAGCGAGGTCTAGTTGTGCTGAATCTATTCCTGTCTGTGTAGAGCTAATTTAACTGGACTCGGTTAGCCTGACCTCAGAGGGAAAGAGTGTGCGGTTCAATTGGCTCAAACCAATTGAAACTCAAACTTATTCAGATACATACAGAAGAATAATTAACATATAATTGGCCCGAGCTCTTCAAAGGAGTGACTCTGTGTAAGAAGCTCCTGTGATACCTTGGTGGCTGTGGTACAAAACCTAATAAACGGCACCAGTGGCTTACCTGAATATTCCCCTGTGTTGAAGTATTTTATTTTAAAAAATTCAAATACGTGGAGATGAATGTGTACTGTTTGGAAGGGAGGCTGTGCTGGAGGATGTGCCCAACTGCCCATGCAGGCAGGAGGAGCGGTATGCCTCAGGGAGAAGCGTTGCCCATTCTGTTCCCTCCTCCCCGCTGTGCCAACAGAGGCCGTGGTGGCCGTGATGACCCCTAAATCTGGCAGTGATACTCTGTGCGGTGATAACACCAGCCTTGTGGAGAAAGTGGTGGGGCTGAAGAAGGGAAGATGCTCAAATCAAAGTGTCTTTGGATTTTTCTGAAGAAGTGACTGTCAGTTTTTTGGAACAGCGGAAATCTCTGTATTTGGAAGATGTTACTTTCTGGAAACTTTTATTTTGTAAACATACGGATTTGTTGTAAATTCACCTAAAATACTGGCTGTTTTCTATCTTTTTCCATCTGAACAAACGCTGCTGGGGTTGGAGAAGATGAGATCTAACTGTAGGCAGGAGATCTGCTTCCATGATGGGTCTTAGAGAGTCCTGTCGCCTGGGCAGCATGATTCCAGCTTTGGGTTGTCCACAGAGATTTCCCCCACTCTTGCTCTGTTGTCTCTGGTCTTTCTGAAACTAGCTGGAAGGAACTGTAAGATAAGTTGGCTTTATAAAGCTAGAATTGAGATTACTTACCCTGTTGTAACTGTGCTTTATAGTAGGAGCTTGAAATTCGTGTTACAGTCACAAGAACAGCGGCATTAACTTATTGCTTCATTATTTATATGGACTGAAACATTATCTGTGTTTCTGAAACCAATAGTCATAATTTGCAGCAGTTTTATCCTTAAATGCAACACAGTTTATTTTTCTGCCATACGAGGTGTCTTATCAGGTGTTACTGAGCATAACTGCTATAAGCAACTGCTAATTTACAACTTTCACTTTTTTTTAACCTCCAGAAAGAAATGATTCCCTCACTGACTTGTCTTTAACCTCAGTGAGAGCCGCGTAATTTTGGTTGCGCTATAATCTTCCTTCTAAATCACGAAAATAAAGGCTGGAAAGAGCCGCTGTTGAACTTTATCATGTTTATATTGCTCCTGCAGGAGGCATTCCACTACCGAGGTATGCTGCATACGGTGCATCAAAAGCAGCTCTGTCCATGTTTTCGGGAGTAATGAGGCAAGAGCTTTCCAAATGGGGAATTAAAGTTGCTGCAATTCATCCATCAGGCTTCCGAACAGGTTGGTATTTGACATTTTGGGTAGTTCTTTCTGCCTCGCCTCTCTCCCTGTAGTCCAGCATCCTCAAACGGAGCCCTGAGTGATTCTCAGCAGTCGGACTTTTTTCCCATTCTTCAAGTTGGTTATGGAAATTAAGATCTGCATTCTTGGGGAGAGATGTTCCCTGCAGTTCTGCATGATGTCTGCCTCCGTCTTGCGAGTGTAGTGTTTCTCCTGGGCAGAGCTTTCTCGTTGCATTGAGATAGGGCAGTGTTCAGGCAATTGGTGCCTTCCCTTTGCTCTGCCTTTGTTGAAGGTAACAAACCGAGCATCCCAGTGGGGTGATTTGAGTGTTACAGCTTGCTTGTCCTGTGCGAGAGATTCAGGACTTGCTGTCAGTCCTACCTTTTTCGATATCCGAGCTCTCTTTATTGAGCTGCTCAGTCTTGCATCAAAGTGTCTGCAGCAATACCTGTCATCCTGCTTAATTGCTGTCAGTATTACCCTGTATAGTCTCTGATCTCTCCGCTGCTTGCCTCTGCGCACCTCTGCTTTCTGTCCCAAATCTTCTTTCTCCTCCTTCCACTGCTCTGAGCACTTTCTGCAGAGCCCATCCAGGTTAGGCTCATCTCCTGCTGCAGGGACCCTTGCTGCTGGGAGCAGGGTGGGTGTCACGCAGGTCCCTGCTCTGAGGATGTGCCTGGGAGCTACCTGGGGACAACTTCAAGTCCCACTGCTGCCTACTCGGCAAGTCCTGGCGACTTCACGGGGGCAATTTTTGCGTTGGCGAAAAGCAAAATGGTCTTTTTCATCAAACCCGCTGCCTTGAATGCTGAGGGGAGGGGGCCCTGTGGGGCGCTGGGCTCTGACAGCACCGGCAAGGTCAGTGGTACCCACCCGAGGTTTTATCTTCAGGGCACTGCTTAGCTCTAGTCAGGCTCCTGGGTGAAAACTTCATGCATCGCAACAGCTCCTGGTATTTGAGACTTAATATTTACGTCAAGATTTTTCTTTATTTGCAATGCTTAATTCACGATAGTTAGGCAATAAATGCATTGGAAAAGCCACTGCTTTCAATCCTACATGATGCGGGGGGGGGGGTGGGGTGTGGAGATTGTATTTATTTATTTATTTATTAAACCCTGGCCTAATACAAGCCTTATCCTTCATGAAACTAGTTATTGAAATACCAATGTCACTTGTGAAAGGGGAGCTTAGCACTTGGCCAGTCCAAGTGAATCCTGTTTGTCTTAGTTTGCCTGTCTTTCCTCAGTCACTCGTATCTGTTAATAAATACTGATTAGAAACGCTCACAAAATGAATAAGGACAGAATGGCGAGGCGGGGAAAATAAATAAAATAGATGATGACTTGGCTGTGGAGCGCCTTTTTAGGTAGAGCTGGTAACCTAACAGTGCATAAACCCCCTGCTTTACACGTAGTCTGTGTTCATGCCTTCCCTTCTCTTCCAGGTAGAAGCACTCGCAGCTTACCAGCTGTTTTGTCGGTTCTTCACTGACCCAGTTTAGAACAACTGTGAATCAGCGTGGGGGTGGGGAGCAACTTACTAATACTTACAAATGATTTTTTTTAATTCAGCCCCAAACCCACTTGCTATCCTGTGATGTTGCTACTGCAGGTATACAAGGCACATCTGACCTGTGGGATAAGAAAGAAAAGGAACTGATGGAGAACCTTCCAGAAGACACAAGGCAAGACTATGGTGAGGACTACGTCCTGGGGCTGAAGAGCTACCTCCTGCACATGCCCGCGTACTGCGATGCCGACCTGTCCCCCGTGCTGAACGCTATCCTGCACGCCTTGCTGGCCAAGAGACCACACGGCTTGTACACCCCTGGCAAAGGGGCTTACCTGCCCCTCTGCGTCTTCTGCTACTTTCCTCTCTGGTTCTATGACTTTTTCATTAGCAAGATGCTGAGTACGGAGCCTGTCCCAAGGGCGCTGAGAACATCAGCAGCTGAAAGCAAGAATCTCTAAGGTATCCATCAGCATTTGTCTTACTTGAGGAGATGACTGGGGAAAAACTCTGTTTTAAAGACACTGCTATTTATTGTACTGTATTTGTTAAATTACATTTACGCTGCCTTACATACAGAGGTAAATCTTTGTGTTAAGAGTAATGTTCAGGCAAAGCAGTGGATGAACAGAAATAGAAAGCTATCCCCAGATGGGGCATCTTTGGAGGAATTTCAATGATTTCCTGATGTCTTTGTATCCTGCCTTCTCTGTAAGGTGTCTCATGAGGTTGTATAGTTCCTGTCTGCTTCAAAAGGCACCACCAACACGGACAGATGTATAACCTGTTTTTTAAAACAAAAAGATCCTTGAGAGTTAACAACCTTCTTAAACATTATAAGGAGTTGAATATATTCCTGTCATTGGAGAGATTTAAAAATGTCTAATGCAAATGTTTCTCTCTGCAGATTCAGCCTAATATGGTGAGGTTTTCTTGGTTCTGTTGCTGTCGGACCTGAGAAACGATTGGCCTTTTCCCCCCCCCCAATTTTGTGAAGTATAGTTGTGATGTTTATAATGTGTCCTCTTTGCTAGACTAAGCAAAATAAATTAGTTGGGGGGGGAAAATGAACAAAGACAGATCAAGACCTTCACGAAGAAGCAAACAATCTCCTTCCTACAGTATTAGAAAAAGTAATAGTAAGTATATCAGCTGCTAATGTGGTGCGACTGTCTTGGTCATTCTGTGCATTGCCTGTATATGCCTGCGCTTCTTTAATTATTAGTAAACTCTGATCTCAGTTCTGCTTTTTGTACAATTCCTTACTCGGTTCTAGGATTATGAAGAACTCATGTTTTTGCTGTCTTCTCCTGACACCTTCCTGTGTCTCCTGCTGCTTTGGGGAGAGTTTGTGCTGACTCCTCTAATATCAGCCAGTCTTCAGGTTGGCTTTACTGGAGTTCAGTGTCCATCTTCTGATAGATTTTGGTCGCTCCCCTTCCCGAAATTCCTTCTGGGAACATCAGGTGCCCTTCCTGTGCCCTATACCGTAAAACCTTCACCAATGCCAAGAGGTCGGGCAGCTCGCCTATGTTTTTCCTTCCCTGCTCCCTTTTTGCATTGCCCATCACATCCTCAGGCCTTCAAAGGCTGTGATATTTTCAAAGAACGCCTCGTTCCCCCGGGTTCCCTGGTTTGGCCATCTGCCCTGTGCCTTACTTTGACAAGATGCATTTCTTTTCCAATGATGAAAAATAGAAAGTCATTAATTCTGGGCTTTAAATGTAAATGCACTTTTTTTTCTTTTCCTTTCCTTTCTGAGCGACTTCTAGTCTTCTGTCATAATCTCACTCCTGTGATGTACTCTTGCAGTCAACTGAACAAAATCACAATTTAATTTGCATCTGTAGTATTTTTTCCATCTCTTTTCTGCATCTTTGACATCAGTGCGAGACTCCTGTAAGTGCACAGAAGGATGCCCAGCAGACTTGGCCTGCCATTTGAATTTGTGCCCCCGTGTGGAAATCCTCCTGTCCTCTAGGCTTTGTCATGATTAGCGCTTTTGCTACTGAGGCTTATCTCCTTGTGAGTTTATATCAGTCGTAGAATCATAGAAACACCTAGATTGGAAGGGGCCTTTCAGATCATCTAGTCCAACCGTCAGCCTAACTCTGACAAAAACCATCACTAAACCATATCTCTAAGCACTATGTCTACCCGTCTTCTGAACGCCTCCAGGGATGGTGCCTCAGTCACTTCCCTGGGCAAGACTTTTGCTTTCCTTTCAGAAAGTGCGACCAAAAACGTTTTTCACTCAGAAAATCTGGGACTGTTTCTAGCTCTCTGCCCACTTCTTCCATTATTTCCCAATTTTTTTTTATTTGTCAGCAAAAGTGCATAATAAAAAAAAAAATAATATTTAGTAACTGGATTGTTGTGACGCTTTTTCTGTCTCATCTCACGTTTTGTGCTTTTGGGGACTGGTGCTACAGCCCCTCCCTTCTGGGGCGGCCCTTGTTCCCACAGTGGAAGAGCACCCAGGAGGAAGGTGACTGGGGACCTTCTCCAGGGAACGGGGACAAAATGGCAGTCGGTGCCTTGTTTCAGGCGGGACACGAACCCAAGTGGCCCAAGGGCAGCTTGTGAGCTGAAAGGAAAGGCGGGTGCAACAGGGTGCAGAGCCAGGGCTGTGCTGGGGGGCAACCTCTGAATTTTGGCTACCTTCAGGATGAGGGAACTTGCTGCCAGTCAGCCTATCTCCATCTCGGACGGAGGTGGTTGTTTTTCACTTAACACCCAATTTAGACATAATTTAGGTGGGCTGGAATTTTGCCTTTAGGCGTGTTATACATTATACAAGCAAAATTGCTCTTAGCACACAGTTAGCTGTTTTGTGTAGCAATGTTCATAATCTTTAATTGTTGCTTTGTTATTTGACTGTGGTTATAAAATGTAAATTTTTTTCTCCCCTTCACTTTTTTAATAGGAATATTGTCTTGCACGTTGCAGACATATTAAAGGAAGCATCTACGTGGAAGTTTTTTTTTGTTTTGTTTTACTTTTATTTCCCAGGAAATCTGTGTTCCAAATAGTCATTTTACATCTCTTCACCTAACTACAGAGATATTTTAGCAAGTCTCAAATAATTGTGGTATCAAAGATTGTTACTGCTTTGTTCCTACAGGGAGCTTACTTTGTGTTTTAAAGATATTTCTGTTGTAACACGTTATTGAATTATGTGTCACTTAACGGGCTGTCGTAGTAGAGGTAAATGTCTTTTCCTAATGGCCTGCATTGCAAATAACCCGAACTGTGAGACTGGGAGAACTGCAGAATAAATTGTGGATGTTTGTGGCCGACGCACCCACGTGGATGTTAACGCTGATGGTAGGGCGTGCTCTCAAGGACCAATGTCTAGGTGTTATGCTCCTTTGGTTACTAAAAAGGCTGATTTTAATACAAAACTATTTTAGGGGTGGGAAGAGAGGCTGTTTAGTTCTAACAGGGGAAACTGGTGTATTAAAAACGCCGAACTAACCACCGTGATTTGGGCCTATTTTCAAAGACAGCATTTCTAACAAAAAGCATATGGCATGGAAAAAAAGCATGCGAGAACCTGGCGGTAGCCCTACAAAAGGGCTAATAAATAACACTCTAAAATGTCACTTAATGCCCCACACTAATCAAGCGCGTATACATTAAAAAAAACACGTGTATAGTTTAAAAGGGGTTATATGCTGCAGAAATCATGATTAAAGAGTAGGTTTTATACGCATCCCTCTGATCCAGCCTCTGGAATGCAGGTTGTGACCGAGAAGTAAATGCTGTCGGATACTTTTTACCAAGCAAATCCCTGGCTGGTGTCCGGGGGCTCCCACTCTCCTGCTCTGCGTTTATTACTCTGGCTGACATCTGTTCTTACTTCCTGTGAAAAATTGATTTTAAGATATCTAGCTTTGGTGAGACAAAAGGTGAGTTATAAAGTCATTTGTTTTTATAACTTCTTTTATTCTGGGTCTATTTGTCCTCTTTACGGGGCCCCTGATGACAACCCTATCTAATGCGTGCATCTAGCACTGCCAGCTGGGGGAGAGGGGGGGAAATATCAGGTGTTTTTGTGGTTGTGTCACTGGCTGGCCGTGGCGGAAAGCCAAAGTGGGGAAGTTTTGGTGGCCACCTGCCGAAGGACCATCTCGGCGTTTCAAGAAGTGTTAGTGTGTGGGACTGTCCGAGTGGCTGGAGATAAGGAAAAGGGCTGTGGAAATTTAAAATGCGTTCAAATGGGAGGTCTGACGGTGAGTTTTGGGTTGGATAAAGCTGCTGGTGTGGGAGAGCAGGGAGCTCTGTGTCACTGGGGGTTATGGACTCTGGTGGGGACAGGGATTAGTCCTAACGCAGCTTTCAGGCTCTGTGGGGGGCTGAGCAGCCCCTCCTGTTTTATGCTGGCTGCCTTGGTAATGTTTATGCACAGCGTTGTTCAAGCTAAAGCCCATCGATACAGCATACAGGAAGCTCAAAGCCCTTTTTCCACTAGTAGAGGCCAAAAGCGGGGATGGGGAGATAGGAAAGAGTCACTTCTTCCGATTTAATGAGTATGAACAGAAGCTTAGTTATTTCTAAACTAAAGTATTTAAAGTTTGACTATGTGACTTTTAAAATGACTTCTTCCTGTTAAGATATACATGAATAATAGAAAACCTCCAGATTTTGCCCGTATGAGTCCCAGCTGTCCTGAGAAGAGGAAGAATAACTTTGTGAGTGTGTGCCCTAGCGCATGTGTGAGGATTTCTTTGTTTATAGTTGACTAAGAAAAGTCAGTATAATTTTTGTATCTGCTCTTTGTAACAAGAGGCTGCTTCCAGGGAACTTCCAGATCTCGGTGATGTTGAAACACAGCCGGTTTTGCTCTAAATTAACTAGTCTGGGCACAGCATTGCACAGATACAGCTAAAATGGGTCACATTTCGTTTGCTTGAATCAGAGTCCACATCTGGGCATCGGCACCTACCTGTGCACCAGTAATATTTACTGCACGTTCGGGGTAAATGTGTGAGTTTGGTCATTTTTCCTAAAGAGACTGGTTCTGGGATCCTTCCTGGGACAAAACATTGCCTGGTTTAGCCTTTTTATGGCTTTCTTTCAGAAGCCAGATGGATTCCCAAAGTGATGCAACACCCAAGCGTGTCGTGCGTGGTGGAGTCGTCATATTTCTAGGAACGCTCAAAGAAAATTCCTTTGAAATAAAACTCATGCAGGCTTCAAAGGAAAAGCATTCAAACAAAAGATCTTGGCTCTTGCAAGGAAATTAACAGGAGGGTGTTGTGTTTTGGTTTTTTCTTTTTTCTTTTTTTTTTCTTTTTCTTTTTTGTTTCCTAAAAGCGTTAGGGTGCATAAATGGAAAGTATTGCCACTGCCAGGAAACACCCAGCGCGGTGGATCCTGAGATGCCTGAGGTGCAGTCGCTCCTGCTGAAACTTGTCAGCCGCTGTAGTGCTCCCTGGAACGCAGACACCCTCGTAGGCAGTATCTCAATAGCCAGTGCCTTTGTCATCCGAGCTGAAGATTAGAGCTGTTGCTGTTCAATTATAGACGTATTGTGGCAACCTTGAGGCGGTGGGCTTTTACTATGATAAAGAGAGGTAATTGCCTTTATTTTTAAAGCATGACCAAATCATAAATCAGGAATCACTGACATCTGATGAAAGGAGGCGACTTCTAAATCTCTTTAATAGGATAAATGGGTTTTAAGCATGTTGTATAGGTCATTGTAACCTAAGCTAATGAATCTGGCTTTAACAACCTGCATAAAAGTAATTATGGTGATATAAACAGTCTCCACAGGTTTAATGCCTGGAATATGTAGGTTAAACTATCCCTGTTCATCTTGTTGCCTTTAGCTTTTGAAAGAGCATTGAACAACCTGGAAACTAACCCTGTGAGTTAAGAATTTGGATCTCGCCAACTGCCGCGAGTGAGAAAAGTAAGGATGGCTCAGTGGTCAAAGGGTGGCTCTCAAATCCCCGTGGAGTCAGCTCAGCCTTTGCTACTAGTCTGGTAAATTGTGAGAGCTCTGGGAGGTGCAGAGTGTGTAGCTCTTTCTACAGAGACTTTCAGAAGCGACCTCTTAATTAGACTATTTTTCTTCCAAGAATTTCACACCCCGGCCATGTTTCCACCCAGCCCATCTGGATTTGGGATTTTCCCCTTGTGGTGTAAGAGGACATGTTTCAAACTTCAAAATAAGAGCTGAAAGATGAAGCAAAGATCAAGTGGTGTGAGAATGAAAGATCTAAAGAAAACAAAATGGCAGGGATGGGTATATGTGGCAGGCAGCAAAAGCAGTGGAGGAAGGAAGGAAGGAAGCACGGTGATGCTCAGGAAATGGGTTCGAGCAGGTTCAGCTCCGTTGGCATGTCATGCTCGGGTCACGTTGACCTATCCGTTGTCTTCCACACCTCCTCCACCACCGCCTCCAACACCCGACTTTAAAAAGTGTTTTTTATGAGCCTGTGAACTGTGAAAAGCTAATTACTTTGAAGCCTTACTTACATTACTGGAGTTTTCTTGCACCACATCCCACAACACCCTGGGACGGGAATGACCTGCTCCAACATGAGGGGTTGCAGCAAAGATGGGGTGGATGCTCCAAGCTTGACCTGCTTTGGGTGGTAATGGGAGAACCTTGTCTCTTGTTTTCGCATCCCTGGAAGCGAGGAGGAGATGTTGGCAGTGGGACAATGCACCTCAACACTCCGATACTAAGCCTGCGCAAGTCTGGCAGTGCTTACTTCTTTGCTCTCTTTCTTTGGGGCAAAGAAAATCACGCCGTACTCTGTTTCATAATGGTGAGAAAAAAAAAAACCATTATTGCCCTTTAGTCATAGTAATTTCCACAGCAGCAATCTGTGAAAGGAGGCCTCGTGTCTGTGCCGGGTTTCCTGTGGGCGTGCACTGTCAGCAGCAGGCGCTGACACCAATCCACCCGCCCGTGTGGAAATCTCTGATGCGTGTATGACACCGCGAACAAAGCAAACAAGAAGGAGATGTGCATCTGAGAACGGCCCGAGGGTGATTTATTCCCCTGCTGCGCGGACGAGTCCTACCTTTTCAGAAAAAGGGGTTAGAAATCACTGCTATGGCTTCTGCATATCTCAGAAAGCATCTTAATGCCTTTTATTTTTCAAACAAACTCAATTCGCTGCCTGAAGGACAAACTCCTAAGGGGATAATTTAATTAAAAAGATGAATGGGGGAAGACAGAGCAAACATGATACAATTATTGTGTTTTAATGTATGTATAGCAATGTAATCATGTTGCATGCTTGGCATAGATGATTTAAGGGAACAAGAGGCTTAAAAACGTGGCGTTTTTGAAAATGTTTTGTCATGAAGAATTGTGTTAAAAGTTCGTGTTGGGCGTTGGCTGTTTCGCAGCCTCATTTGAATTGCGTGTTCATGCAATAGTATCGCGTTGTTTGTACCCCTTCACCCCAGACGTTGCCCCGGTGATTGCAAATGTGTTGCCTTAGGTGGTAGACTGGGAAGTGGGGTTCTTAGAAGAAAAAAAACCCTAAACAAACAACGACAAAAAACGAAACCAAAAAAACATCCCCCAAAAGGCACCCACTCACTAGCAGTGACCCAGAGACATGACTTTGGGCCGTGCCATTGCTCCCTTCACATTTTTCAAGTGTCCCCAAAGATAGGAAAAGGCTAATAGTAATAATTAAAAAAGGATAGATGTTAAAAACAAGAAGATAAATGATTCTGCTCAGCCTACTGCTTTAACATAGAGTGTGGAGAAGGAAATGGGATGTGGTGAAAGGCATAATGGATGGCTGTGTCCGAGGGGTAGCAACACGGCAGCCCAGCTCCAGCGGTGTCCGCTGAATTGGAGCATCAGGCAGCGAAGGAGGGCAACGTGATGGATGTGCCAGGTAGAGCTTAAAGCCAAAAATCTAGCAAACTGGCTTTGTGCGATGGAGATAAAGGGAGCTCCCGGCTGGGGAGAGGTGGTGTCCTCACCCCTGCTGAGGTGCGGCGGTGGGGAGTGCTGCGTCGAGGGGCAGGGGGCTGCCTGAAGCGGCGTTTTTGGGTTTGCTTGTTCGTTTACTTGTTTGTTTTGAAGTCTCTTGAAAGCATTGCTAAGCAACAGAGATTTTCTCTGAAAGGAAGGGAGGAAATCTGGACTTTCACCCCAAAGTTGTCCGAGACTTTCAGTTGCAATACGCAGTGTCTGCACCCTGCTGTCTGTCTTTTAAGGGATTAATGACTTAAGAAGCGAGTCTTTCTGTCTGTGCGGAAAGGATTATGGAGGTGTTTCGTGACTCTGTGAGCTGAGGGGCAGCTCTTGCGACCTTTTGTGTATCTTACTGCAACAAAAATACCCAGTGCCTGCAGAAAATATTCAGTCCAACCATTTTGGTGGGAAATGGCTTAGAAGTGCCAAATGCCTCTGGAAGAGTTAATCTTCTACGTAAACATTTGCACAGCCTCCTGGTATCCACTGAAAGTAGGCATTGCTTTTGGTTTTCTCCTCTTTACTCCATGGTACTTGATCGGTTCGAGAGGATGCTCTGTTCTGGCAGCGTGTGAGGAGGGGAAGGGGGCTGATGAAATAGGGCTTTCCTGTGGTTGTGCCTCTATTGAGGTTTGGTGGTCTCACGTTCCTGGGGTCCACGCGTGCCACCGTGGAATCTGGTTCCCCAGAGCCTCTGCTTAATCTCGATCTGGGCTGGTCTTGAAAAGTCCTCGCTCCTTTGCTATTTGGCGTGCAGCAACGCATCCGCAACAGTGGAAGCAGGATTGCTATGGCTGACACGAAGGGACAGCCGCGGTAAGGCTGATCCTGGCTCTGCTACAGCTGGTGGCAGCCGTGAGGTACCTGGCAAGGTCCTTCCTGGACGAGTGATGTACCTACCCGGGCCTTTTTCTTTCCAGAGTGACATTACTACTGTTCGCTCACGCGGGACAACGCTCGCCCATCAGAGCTGTGTCACAGCTGCCTCCACCTGGCAGCTCCTGCGTGTATTTATCTCTAGGAGCGGAGTCCCTGGGAGCGAAGGTAAGTGTTGGCTCTCCTGCGGGGAGCGGGCAGTTGGATCACGGCCATCAGAACGCCACTGGCCGGCGTGCCGCTGTGCCGGAAGGCTGCCAGAGCACCAGCAACGCCGGCGGGGGCCCTGGGCATCCAGGACGGCCGGGGCCAGCGTCCAACGCGAGCTGGTATTGCAGGAACCCCTGGAGATAAAACAAATACCTCCACAGAGAAATGAAAGCCCTTCAGGCTCGGTTTCTTTAATCTTTTGAAGCCCTGTTGTAACCTGGGTTGTTCCTGGTTCTTAGTGGATGTTTCTACATGTAACAAATTCCTGGTGCAGTAATTAAGTTTTCAATACTGAAGCGTTTAAGTCAAGTGTCTTAATTTTTACGCTAATGAACTGGGATTCCCCACGGATTGTCACACAAGCTGTTTCAGCGTCACAGAAATCTCCCCGTGCCAAATATCGCTGGCATCTTTGGGGACGCAGTAGTGACAGCAGTTTGTTTCTCCTGTGACCCCTCCATGCCGTCGAGCTGTTTGCTCTCCGCTCGTGTCAAGGTTGACTTGGACAATCCAATTCCCTTTAGGCAGTGGAGCTGGCTGCTAATTTTTCCCATGAACAGTTTTCTGCCCACTTCCAACCTAAACCAGCCGCAGCTCCTCTCTCTCCCTGATCTGATTTATTCAGAGACTGCAGCATGACTCGGGACCGGTGGTAAAAAGTGAAGAGAAGGTGTTGCTGGGGCACAACAAGATGTTGCAGGCACCTCGGTGCTGGTGCTCACAGGGCCCTGGGGGCAGGACCTCACTGGCCAACGCTCATCGGTAAAAAATCCCCATTCAGACAGCAAAACACGCTGCTGCCTGCTCTGCTGTGACCGCTTCGATAACTCTGTTTAGACAGCAATCAGAGCCAGCAGCTCTTTGCCGGCATATTAATTAGGCAATTTACTACACTTTGCTAAATATTTACAGCATATTTTCACCTGAATTTTGGCAACAAATCCTCTCGTACGCAGAGATGCTTTGGGCTGTGAGAAAAGATGCAACACACTGGAAAAAAAAAATAAAATCCCAAGGATCCTGAAAAGTCATGCTAGTTTTACCCAACGTAAACATCTCCTCTGCAGCTGAGCTATGGTCTCTTCGACTCCAATAATCTAATTGGTGTAAGATTTAACAGGGAGACAAGGAGGTGATTTAGTCGTTTTTCTGTTGTAGTGGTAGATGAAGAGGCAAATCAGGCTGGAGTGGAGTGGAGGTAACCACCTGGAGAACAGGAGGGAAAGCAGGGATTTCCATGGCTGAGCTGCGTCTGGGGAGAGCGGCGCTTTGGGGACGCGGCACCTCACTGTGCGCTGCCAAGAGGGAGAGGCGAAAACGGTTCCTGTCTCCAGATGATAGAGGTGAAAAATGACGGGAAGCAAGGGAACGCCTCCTGGCGCGTTGCGAGGAGCTGACAGGAGGCAACTCATGAGGCATCCTGAACGCCAGGCGTAGTAAATTCGGAGTGAGCTGCAGGACACCTCCCATCAAACCCACCGCTGCCTTTCCAAGGAGCCAGGAGACGGCCTTGGCCTGGTGAACACGACCCGCACGGGCAGGGGGGTACCGAAGGCTTAACTCGGTAACACTGACCTGCACCCAGCCCCCCGACCAGACTGGTTCTTACTGGTGCAATAATCTCACAGCTCTGGAAAGCTGAGGAAGGTCTCTGACTTGGCAGCTTCGAGGTCGTGCATTTTGTAGAAAGGTTGTGCTGTTTTTATAAAAATAGCATCATTGCCCTCGTATGCATTTTTTGTGTCTGGACAGGCACCCAGTTGCTGATATTACAGCGTCAGACCTGCAGCAGGTAATTCTCACTGTCTCCATCGGGCTACAGGTAGTTGTTTGTGATGAGCAAGTCTGGGCTTTTTATTTTCCAAAAAAAAAATTAGTTTTGTGCGCTCCATGAACGTAAACCCGGTGATAAAACCAGCAGGAGCCAATCTGAACAAGCCACGGAGGTGGTTTGCAATCAGGCACGCCGTACACGCTGTCCTAACTTAAAGCCTTAATTAGTTTGGAACAGAAATTAACTCTGCAAAGTTTCTGTCTGGGCTGAGGCGAGTGAGAAGTGCCAACCATTCAACCTCCTTGCAGTCACAGGGCGTCCCCTCCTTCAGCTGAACTCACTGAGCTGGGGCAACCAACATTCCCATCCTGAGTAAATGCTTACTGCCAGAAATACTTTGAATGGGATTCGCAGGGTGTTCTGATTAAAATCTGGATCCTTGCAAA
This sequence comes from Rissa tridactyla, assembly GCF_028500815.1. NCBI lineage: Eukaryota > Metazoa > Chordata > Aves > Charadriiformes > Laridae > Rissa > Rissa tridactyla. The sequence continues at coordinate 89,513,779 of NC_071469.1, forward strand.
CAACAAAGGCCAAGGGTGGGGGGGGGAAATAATAAGACAAGGCTTGAATTTGCAAATGAAATCATATTTCATGCATAATTCAGAAGAAATTGTGAAATCTTCCTGGGCATGAGAAGCGCTGCGGTTTCATGCGCATGCAGCTGGGTGTCCAGAGTCTCGCCAGGGCTCCTCGTTTGTTTATTCTCATCAAAAAGCATTTTAAGGGGAGGAAGCCCAGCCCCAACACCAGCAGCCACAAGTCTTGTGGTCATCTAATGTTCATCTGGGAAGCAGGAAAGGTCTGAAGCCCATCAGCCCCTTGGCAGGACTTGGCTCTTTTTTGGTATGTCTGGTAACATAGGTATGAATTAAACAAAGCCAAAGCAAACATGAAGAAATGAGGAGAAACTGCCTCAGCTTACTGACGCGAAGGTTAAAGTGGAGACAGCTCTCCTCCTTCTCACCTAATCCCTTCCTGACAGTGGACTCTTGGTTTCTTTCTTTGTGCCCATAATACCCCTCCGGCTGTATCTGGTGTAGAGACCCCCATCAGAAACCGTTAATTAAAGTGCATCTCTCTCTCCGGAGCCCTTACGCCCCTCTCTTAAGTCCATCTAGGCAGATTCAGTTTTTCACCTTGAAACTTAACTTTGCTTCTTCTTTATCCAGGAGGCCGTCTGGCTGTGCTTCTTAATTAGATGACTGAGTTTTATTCTTTCAGATCTTATCCAGAAACACTATTTTTATCAATTCTGCAGAGATTCAGAGAAATAATCTTAATATTCCATGATTTTTCAGCAGCTGCGCCTGGGGGCTTGTACGATGATGGAGTTTACGCAGCCAGAAGGGCAAGTTGTTCTGCAGTTAAGCAGGAGATGCTATTGTTGTGTCGCAATCTGCCATCTGTCATGAAAATACAGCTGAAAAGGCAGAAAGGGTGGAATTTGCAGCATGGTCGCATCCTTGCAGTGCCTGCAATCCTCTTCGTCCCACAGAAATACCTCTCGGCTTCAACAAGGCAAGATTGTGGTTGGCCAAAAGTGATGGATGTCTGTGAAGATGGCCATATGGTAGTCAGCGATGGATGGTTGGACATCTGCGTGCTAATGAATGATACGGGCTCCTCCCGAAGTTACTCCCCAGGTGGCAACAGGAGAGGCTCAGCCTTTCCGTGTCTGGATGCACACGATCCTGTCATGGACCGAGTGGACAGGGTGCGAAGGGAAGGGAGAACTGAAGATTGTCGCCAAGATGATCTCATCAGACACAGTAATTCCTGCAAAGCCAGCTTAGCCACTTGGCTAAGAGAAGTGTCTAAGCCACTTTGAGGAAGCGTCTTAGACTTCAGAGCAAAGTAGTCTTTGCTTTATCTCATACAGAGACCCTCAGCTGGATCAGATGAGTGAATTAGGTACAAACTTTGGGTGCCAGTAGACACCGCTGAAACGCCTACTTAGAACAACCAGAAATAGGAGAGCTCCTGGGATTCCTGGCAGAGCTGAGCTGTGTCCCCTGTCCTGGCTGTGAGATTCAGAAAAGCGAATAGCAGCTCCAGCGTCTCCCCTGCAAAGTGCTGAGAGTGAGATTTATTTTCTTTCTGGGTCTTCGAATCCCAGGCAGCTGAAGGAATGATCTGACCTTGCCACTGATAGTAAGGCTTCATGGTGTGCACCGGGACACGCCGGGCTCTTTCTACCTGATCTTCTTAAGTGATCTTCTAATTGAATTTAAGATCCAATTAATTTAATGGGCTGTGCATGCCAATATTTTGAAATAGGTTAATGAGACTTGGGAACCTGCAATTCCACGCCTCAGAGACGTAAATGCCTGGTTCCTGCCCCTGAGTCCGCCGAGGGGCTGATCCACGGCGTCTGGCGTGTGGTGGCTTCTGAGCGCGTGGCTGTATGAGATGTACCTGAGCCCATGCCGTGCGCCCGCCACGTGAAGCTGGAGGCACTTCTTCAAAGGCTGAGAGAGTTGGAGTTGTTGAGCCTGGAGAAGAGAAGGCTCCCGGGAGACCTTATATTGGCCTTCCAGTACCTAAAGGGGCTCTACAGGAAGGATGGTGAGGGAGTCGTTATCAGAGAGTGTAGTGATAGGACACAGGGCAACGGCCTCAAACTGAAAGAGGGTAGATTTAGACTGGATATCAGGAAGAAATTCTTTACTGTGAGGGTGGTGAGCCCCTGGCCCGGGTTGCCCAGAGAAGCTGTGGATGCCCCATCCCTGGAAGTTTTCAAGGCCAGGCTGGATGGGGCTTGGAGCAACCTGGTCTGGTGGGAGGTGTCCCTGCCCAGGGCAGGGGGGTTGGAACTGGATGATCTTTAAGGTTCGTTCCAACCCAAACCATTCTGTGAGTCTGTTAGTCCTAATGTCTCTGCCACCAGACTGTTCTCACCTCCCGCGTGGCAGCAGCACTGTTCTTTTAGCAGTTGGGCTTGCCTGCATTTTCAAGCACGAAGCCAGAAGAAAGCTGGATAATGCAGTCAGTTTAAATGGACTGGTTCACTTAAAAAACCCTCTGCTAATTCCTGCTGTTTTCCAAGCTGATAAAAAAAAATTAAGAAGACAGTAACTTACGCCATTGTAGACAAGTAAAATAGCACAATTAATTGCATTTTACATTTTTTAAACCTCTTGCAAAATTGCAAGAAGGTTTAAAACTAGATGAAAGGATGGGAAAGAGACTAAGTAATAAGAGGTAGGATTTGCCTCAGAACATAGTTTTTGTTTTAGTGGGACATACCAGACATCTCTGTGTAGGAAGGTATGTACCGGTTTCTTTTTGCTTTTGCTGGATGTGTAGAAAGGGAATGCCGCTCGGCAGAGAGGGGGTAAGAAGACAAAGTTATTCTCAGCTGTTCAATATATTCTGCTCAGGGCTGTTACAGCTTCTGCCAGCTGGGGATTGAATTTACCATCCTGGGAAGGCATGAGAAGTTCCTCCTGCTCCTGCAGACCATGGCGTGAGCTCCAGGAAAGGAGACGGCACCTTCTCGAAGGAGCGCGTTTGCCAGCCTCCCACGAAGGCAGTTTGCCGCGGGGCTCGGGGTCCCTGCGAGGCAGGGAGCTGCTGACGGTCTGTGGGGCTGGTTTTCTACTGCAGTGCCTTCAGCCAGATGTCTCTCCACTACGCTCCAGTGCTGCGTTTGTACCAGCCGTGAACCAGCCATTTAAATTCTGTCACTTTTTGCAATCTTCTTTGAACCCATGGGCACGTAAGCTTGCCACAGACCGCTAAATAGTGTAATGCGTCCTGCTGGCAGTGGCATTCATCGGTTCCTTTTCGTCGAGCCAAATGATTTGTGTGTGACTAGAACATACTCACCTCTCCTGATGTGAAGGTGTCCGGGGACGGAGCCTGCTCTGCTGCGAGCCGCAGCCCGAGCTGTCCCCCGGCCTGTCCCCGCCGAGCCTCCTCCTCCGGGCACAGCACGGCGGCAGTACCCGTGTTTTGTACAAGCCACCTCCAGCCGCCATGGGCAGGGACAAGGGAAATGTTGTTTCACCCGGCCACGTAAATCCGTGTACGGGATGCAACTGGAAATTTGATGATGCACTTTAATTATTCAGCTAATTGGGAGGTGAGCTCATTTTTGTGTCAAGCTGTGCAAACTAGTCAAATAGGTTTGGAATCATGCAAGCCCAATCCCAGTCTGTTTGACGTGCTTCTGATAGCCTTTTTCTTTTCATTTTTCCTCTGCGCTAGCAGGGAGGTTAACATTATTGATTCTTTCCAGAAAGAAAAAACAATATCAAGTGTTCTAAAAGCTGTGACCCGAAGGCTTTCATTGTGTTGTGCAGTCAAGGGCAAGGCTTGTATTCAGAATTGCAGAGAGGTAGACAACAACGTAGATCAACATAATAAAAGTTATTCAGCTGAAAGAAAAAAAAAAACTGCACCAAAAACATGGAGACCAAATATTTGCTGGTAAATGCAGTGAAAGAGGTATAAAGGGGCGGTCGTGTTCAGAGTTGTAAAGACCAAATTACCTTCCCAGCAAAAGGGCCGCTAAGTGAGGTTTCCATCCCACCAGCAGCTGTTTCCTGCTGACGTTGGTGGCTTTTCTGTGAAATAATGGGGCAATTATGCCTTGTTGACCTCAGGAGTGCTTGTAGGGAACAAGAGGAGAAGCACGAGTGGGTCAGGGCACACCGCCACGGCGGCAGAGCATCACCCACTGGCAGGAGCTCCAGGCTGTCTCTAGGACAGGAAACCTGAGTTTTATTTCTGTTTTTAACTCGCAAATAATGCCCCGGCTGCTCTGGCTCTGGCTGTTCGGAACGCGCTCAGCCCCACACAGTGGCTTCGACCCATGTGAAATACGTGAGTTGTTCCTCAGGCTGGAGTGGGGTGGATGGAGGCAGTTGTCGCTAGCTCTCCCTTTCCCGGCGGCGGGATGCCGGAGCAATGCCGGCGGAATGCCGGAGCGCCGCGGCAGCGCAGATGGGCTGAGCTGCAGAGGGTAACAGAGCACTTCCTCACATTTTCTCTCCAGTGCCTTAGCTTCTGAGGCTAATGAAGCTTTGAGGGATAATGTGAATTGCTGCATAAATTGATATCCTTTGCTAATTGCATCAGCATTTTGCCTTGATGAAAGCCTAGTATGAGGTGCCAAGAAACTAATAACATACGACATCAATAGCGACTTTACAAAAAACAAAAGTTGATGATTGATTGAAGGTCTGATGATTCATGGAGCCATGAGCCAGCTCACCAGGACATGGGTTTTTTTAAGGGTTCAGTGTAAGACTATTTCAACGTGGTAAAGGATCATCCCTTAGGAAAACACCCCGAACGTTGTCAGAACATCATTCAGGCTGCTAAGATGAAGGTCACCTTCTTCTGCTCGCTGAGACGAGGCTCATCACCACCCACAAGTTGCTTCAATCCTCTCTAGCTTTTTCCTTGCCTTGACCGTCAGCCAGCCATCTTATCCCAGTTGCAGAAAATCAGGTGGCCAGAAACGCTATTGAAGGTCTTCAGAGCCAAATCGCTCGCAGGCCAGGGCTGCTGTGAATGCCTCACCAGCATTTTCGTGGCCAAATTGGATTGAGGCAGAATCGTCTCTTTTTAGTTTGGTGTGCGACAGAAGGAGAAGCCCTGGTATTCCTGTACGGCGCTGCCAAGCACCTCTGTGTCAGATGGTTGGTAGTAAACAAATGGTTATTACCTGGCAGTTGGTTGGAAATGGAAACTCATTCAATCAAGTTTTCTACAGGCATAAAAAAAGCCCTGTGAAGTGATGCCATTCACAGGGAACCGTGGGCCGCATCCTGCACGGCGGGGACCGTCCCTGCCGGCTGCAGCGGCCTCCCTTGCTGCTCACTGCCGGCTTGTTACACCGATTTCAGACACTTTTATCTTGACCTTGTGGCAACGTCCTGTTACTGCTGCGGTGTTGACAAATGCATTTCATATCTACAACTCTTGTGCTCCAGCAAGACCCCCCTCCATCCCTGCTCCGCCAACCGGGGATGTTTGCACAGGCAGCAGGGTCACGCAGTGTCGCGACGGAGACAGGAAAGCCAAGAGCTGATTCAATGAGGATTCGACAGCCTTATTTTCTTAGGTGTCATTTGTTGCAAAAACTGTTTGCGTTGGCTGTGAGGAAAGGGTTGGTTCTCCACCAGCACAGGAGGCAGCGGGGGTGCTCGGTCAGCCAGGAACGAAAACAAACACCCTGACAGATGCTGCAAAGGCGTAACTCCCTGTTAACCGCAGCCAAAATCGCTGCTGCCTCATGTAAATATTTAGCGACGCCAATGAAGCGTGAGAAAGTTTAAACGAGCAGAGAGCAGAAATGAGCCCAAAGGTGGAGTGCCGCGGGACGGCGTTTCGGGGATGTGCGTGCACCCACCTGCCTGTTGGAGCCAAGGGTTAGAACACGTCAGTGCTCTAGAAAAATACGCCCAAGGTGCATGAAAGCATTGCAAGGTGCTTCCCGCAAGAGCAAAGCAAGAACTGAAGGACACCATCGGAACCGCATAGGGAGCCACGGAGGGTTGTCCCCCACGGTTTCCTCACCCTTCAGCTCCTGGCTCTGCTGATTCATCTGCATGACTTTTATTCCCTCTTTATTCCTACTTTCTCTCTCTATTCCCTTTTATTCCTTCTTTCTCTCTCATCAGTACTAAGCGTGTCACTGGAAAGCCTTATTGAGCAATATATAAATGTCTGCAGGACCATACATTGCTAAACAGATTTCTGAGAACAAATAAATATCAAGCCCATCGAATTTATTTCTAAGCTGGAGCTGCAGTATGTGTTGAGCTGTCTTTATCTGCACAGGACTTTTGATGCTGTCATTGTCGTTCCTGTAAACTAGAAGAGGAGATGCAGGCTGAAAAAATTTGCGCCAAGGTGGATGCATTAAAACTGAAAGACTGTTTACAAAGAGCAGTGAGTAATGGTCCAAGTACTGCAGTGATTTAGAGGTAAAGATACGCCTGGTTTTGTTTGCACATCGTGAAGGAGGGAGAGAAAGGACCCCGGAGAAAGAAGGATAAAAATAATTCAAGCTTTCTAAAAAAAATTCCCTTATCGGAAAGTGTGTCTAGAACAGGGTTTGTTTAGTCCCCGAGGGAGACAGCTGAGGGGGGATCACAAACTCTTTGCCTGGGATGTCTGGAGGGGAGCGGTGCGGTGACGGGGAGCAGGCGGCAGCTGATGGGGTGGGAGGTGGTGGTGGGGGGGTGGCGGGAGGCAGCTCACTGGCTCCTCGTGCCAAACCTGGGAATTGGCATTGCAATGCGAAGGATTTCTTGAATCCTTCCCCCTCACGGTGCACGCATGTTCTACTTGAATCTGCCCGGGTGCGGGGGGTGGTACCCAGCAGCTCTTTCTGTCTCTTCACTTCCAGCATCCCTTGGACTCTCATAATCTCGGCTCTGAACCTCTGAAAACCACCCGGGGCAAACTTCTGCGTGTTTTGTTCAGGTGCTCAGGCCGTGGTTGTGCTGGGAAAAGTCAGTTCTCGCTTGTGTGAAGTATAAGCTGATTAAACTAAGTGTATTTGAAGTTTCTGTGATCCTGGGCAGTAGTGTCTAAATCACACTGAGAATCACCTTTAAGTCCTGTCAATGTGAAGAATCTGCACTTGCTTAACCTGACTCCACTTTTCACATTAATTTAGTTAAACGAATGCAAGTCGCCGTGTATTGAGAGAGTGCCTTATTTTAATTAATCTTAAACCAGTTCCAGATCAAATGTAATAACTAGGAACAAGTCACCAAAGCTGATATAAGTGTGTCTGTGTAGGGATTTCCCTGTTTAACTAAATGGGGTTTAAGTTGTGCTTTTATTTAAAATGGTGCAATTTTTATGTGAAAAGGCTGGGGTAACTTAAGCAATCTTAAGAATATGACTCTAAAACCTTACAAATTAAAAAAAATAATCTTAGAAACCAGCAGAAAAAGCGTATGAGAGAGATCCAGGGTGTTATTTTCATTACTCAGTGGGTTTAGTCCTTGGGTTTCTCTGTCCCTGCCAGCCCCGCAAGCTGGGGCGCTGCAGAGTTGCACAAGGGAGGTGCGAAGCAGCTGAAGTCTGGTCCGCGGCTTCTCTTCTCCCCGCCGTGTCTGCAACATAACAGGTTTCTTCTTGCTTTATAAAACAGCGTGATGAGAGCAGCGACATCGCGTGCACTTGTACAGTCTGAATTTGGTCCAACCTGGGGGACGATGCTGATGTAAGTACATAACGTTGAGGTACCACTTGCTGATGTGGTGCAGGTGCTCGGTGCCAGAAGGGTGTAATTCCCCAATGCCTGGATCCCAGCCCTTGTTCCCCCACAGCTAATGATACAGCAGTTATCAATTTTATGTGTGTATTTTTTTTTTCAATCCGACCCAATGGAGGTGTGTATGTATGGATGGTAATTGATAACAGCATCATTCATAACTCTTCCACAGCTTTCTTCATCTTCTAGTTTATGCCCAACACTTGATGTTGCCCATTATGCAGAGATCAATGTGTCAAAATGAGGTAGATTTATAGTGGAGACAATTCTGCTTCTGAGTTTGGGAAAAAAAAGAAGTGAGATTTTTTTCCCTGAGTTAATCAAAGGAATTCAAAGGGACTTCAAATCTTTCAATTTTCTTTGGCTCATGGAGAAGATGAAAAGTGTTTGACCTCCAGTAAACCAACTAAATTCATATGGTGGCTCTGTAGATAAATAAAATGTCCACCCAGACAGAATATTGATTACTTAGGTACTATTTGCTGAATCACAAATAGGACCATCAAAAGCAACGGCAAGAAAGTATCATAAAATACATCAGGGCATCCAAAGTGTTAGGCTTAATGCAAATAGACAAGTTAAATAAGTGGTATTAAACTAACAAGGCTGAGAAATAGCAAGATGCCATTGCTGTATTGCATTATTCATGGCAGCGGTAGGTCCTCTCCACCTCCCCAGCATCCATCATTCGCTTTGGAACTTGCTTGAGGCGGGGGTCAAACTGTTAAAGGGACTGGGGCTGTCGTGGAAAGTTTGGCCCCCAAATGCTTTTATCATCTACCTGGCACTGAGACACAAGGCTTTTGACTGGGAGATTTCCTAGAGAAGGAACTATCCTTCTGTGCCTATTGCAGGTGTATTTTTTTGAAGTGTTGGTTGTGAATTAGGGTTCATAGCAGACTGCTGAGGTTACCATCTCCTGGGGCTTCTGGTGATGCTGGCAGCATCATTGCTTGAGGCTGAGGTGACCCCGGTGGTGACCACTCTTCACCTGATGGTGTGACCAACGTATAGGGAGGATCTGTCACCTCTTGTTAGAGACAAGGAATTAAATGGTAGTTTATGATAGTTTTTTCCACCTCTTAAGAAACTGAAGCCCTGGAAGAATACATCTGCCTGGTCAAAAAAAAAAAAAAAAAGAAGGAAAAAAGGCAAATCTCAGTCTCCGAATCTGGGGATTTTGAGCAACGTCTGATTTCTGAGCAGAGACCTTGTGACTCCGTTCCTGTGAGGGTTTACCCTGGGTGGGAGCTGCGTCTCGGGGTGGGTAGGCAGAGGGTACGGGACCCCCTTCCCTGCCTGCCCCGTGGATCTCTCCCATGTTGAGCAGGGTGGCGTGGGAAGCCAGAAAAGAGAAGAGAGGATTATGGGAAACGAAGCACGAAAGATAGATATGCACTTCTTTTTGTCTATTTTTTTGTCTGGAAGTGAGATCCGGCCAGTCCCGCTGGAGGTTATACGTGTTTTGCTATCGGAGCAAACTGAAGATATTTTTGTCAAAAAAGGTAATTTGAAATTTAAATTAATTTCTTAACCCTAAAAGAGGGATGCTTACTTCCTGAGGAAAACCGTGAAATGAAAGATAACCTGCATCGACTTGGTAACTAGTAGCAGGCTACAAAGTAACAAAAGTTGCAAATATATTTGCATGAAAGAAATTAAAATAAGCAACCTTTGCTCTTTTTATATTTGTGCAAGAAGTAGTGATAAAACGCACGCTCTATTTCACCTTCTTCTGTACGGAAAGTACACAAGCTGCAATTAATTCCAAGTGTAGCAGCGCTGCTGGAAGAAGTGATCATACACCAAACCTAAGCCTAATGACCCGGGTCGTACTGTTTCTAAGTTGAGATAATTTTGGGCTAGTCGTCGTTAGCTGAAGCTCTGAGCCAGGCATATTTTCCTTTGTGTTAAATATACTACGTGTCATGAAGCAAAAATGAAAATAACCCCGGACTTAACTTAAAAAGCTGTCTTCAGACAGAGCTGTAAAGTCTGTTTTGTCTGACTTTTCTTGGAAGGCAGCAGACTTCGGAGCGAAAGGATATGTGCTGTAGGAGACCCAGAACGATCCTTTAAGCAGACGTGAACATCTCCAGTAGTCATTGCTGTGGGGTATATGCCTTTAGCGCTGAGCAGAGAAATGGGACGTAAATGGGGCCAACGGGGGTCAGACGCTTTCATCCCGCTAAGGGTTGACTATGGAAATCTCGAAGGAAATGTATTTGGAAAGGGACCCCTATTTACAGTAATTTATGTCACTCAGGGCCTATCCAAAGCCAAACAGTCTCTCAGGGATCTGCTGAATTACAGCATGATTACGAAACGAGGTACTGACCTCAGTTCCTTTTGAAGGCCTTTCACGTTGCAGGGTTTTTGTGTAAGTGAGGGGGATGAACTTGCACAAACGTCTTCTTGGACCCAAAGAAGCAAAACAAGAGGACAAGGATGGTCGGTTGACCAAGAGATGAGCTGGGTGGAGTGTTCAACAGCCAAAGAAAGAGGAACAGGCAAGCATTAGGGCTTGCGCTAGTGATTAGGCCAGTGGGGTAGGACTGTGAAAATATGTGTTAAAAGCCCCCAACAATTGGAGACCAGGGATTTTAAGAAAAAGCAAATAATTCTGCTCAATTCAGTATCTAAATATCTTAAAAACCAGACCTTAAGTTCAATGTCTCCTGGGTGGACACATGAACTAACATCAGTTCCGTAGCCTTAGGGAGAGAGAATCACCAAAAGCAAAGATCTTTGGGCTTCAGCATGGCTACGGCATGGGCTGTGCCACCGCCACGGGAGGCTTCAGCACGTACCTGGTAGGACTCGCACGTACAATGTGCATCCCGTGTTGGAGCACATATCTGGGGAGGTTTCCTGCATTTTAGGCTGGCAGAGGTGCAGAAGGTGGGACACGCGGCCGGGCTCCAGCGCTCCCCGAGCCTGGATAGGGGAGGAGCTGCCGAAATCCCACCTCTGCCTGGGGCTGCCTTTACGTGACTCTGTGCCTGTGCGGTGAGAGATAAAGTGGAGCCTTGGGGGTTTGTGAACACAATTTCTAATCTTTATCCTCCAGATTAGGAACGGCATGGTTACAGGTTAATAATTAACCAGTGAAGGTTAACGAAAATTAATGTGTCAGCTGCACTGATCACTGGGGCCCTTTGTTTTCCCACGACTTCACACATTTTGGAGACAGAGGTGTTCCCAGAAATGGCTTTGATGATTGGTTTGCATGTGGAGCCATTTGGTTCTTCTCATCCTCAAATCTTTTCTTGCCCACTTTCCCACCCAGGTGACGCTGCTCATCGTTAGCTGCCTCTCTCGGGGCAGGATTACCAGCTGGGGGGGGATAACTTCAAAGCTAGCAAGGTTGGAGAATTGAATAGGGCTCTGATAAAGGCATTAACAAAAGTTTTAGCCTGATGCTAGCTGGAGAAACTCAATCATTAAGATATCAAACTATCCTCTTGCCATCAAGAAGCAAATTAAAAGCCGTATCCGTGCGTACCGGTGCTCTGTCTAAATACTCTCAGAGGTGGCATGCAGAAAAGCAGGAGTCTGGGGCACTTTTTCCCCTTCTCTGGGCTCTGTGTTGGTTGTAATAGGTGAATAAATTTTTAGTATTAATGACTAATTATTTTTCTGTGTTCTTACGGTCCCCGGTTGGGTACAGACCCGAAAGCAAATAAAATCGTGGTGACATCTAGTGGCTGCTGGGAATTCGCAGTGACAGAGGTGAGAATACCTTCGCTCTGGAGGTTTAAGCGTGCTCTGCACAAAACAGAGGTGGAAATACTGAGCCTTTCAAGACCAACCTGAATTTAGAGACCTCCTCATCTTGCTCAAGGACAATATGGCTGGAATTTCTTTGAATAGCGCAGCTTTCCAAGAAGTCCTGCCTCGCTCTCCTGTTGTCCTCATGTTGCTGGTCATATTCAGCACCTGGGATGCTTTGGAGACACAGAAAACAGGTAATGTCTCCAAAACAGCCTTTTGTCCCCCAAATCCCTCTCTCTTTTAGGACAGCCTCCTGTGTCCCACCGCCTCGCTCTCGGAGGGCACCCACGGACTGGCTGTTTGCTGAAATGTAACCCAGCGAGGTTCGTTTGCAGATGCCTAGTGAGAGAAATTTAGGCCAACTACAGAAATATTTTGAAAAGCCAATTACGAGCAAAGCAATATGGCATTATGTGTTAATAATTAGAAAATACAGAAAGAAATATTCTGTGGAGCTGGAAGCTTTGTGGTGGGGTGCTAGAACATAGACTGATTTCGTGCCAAGGAGAACTGGTACTTAGACAAGAAACATTGAATCATCAAATCACGGAACGCGATGGATGCGATCTGAGTTTAAACGCCGAGGTTGTGCAGGCTACTGCCAATACGTATCAGAGGTACATAGATAAGTACGGCTGAGGTAATGTTTGGGGAAAAAAAAAAAATCAAAAGCAGAAAGGAAGCAACACCTGTGTATTGGAGGGCTCTGGGCAGCTGTTTCCCCCAGGGCAGGCTCAGGGAAGGGTTGCCCGCAGCACAGGGCTGAGCACAGATGCCAGGCTGGTCTTTTCCCATTGCTCCCTGCTCTGTGCCTTGAACGGGGAAACATACTTTGATTTTTGTAGTGATGAACGAGTGAAATTGTACTTGGGTTCTGCTCAAACAGCTCAGCAATAATTTCAGAGTGACTAACCCGGGGACGGGGCTGGCACGCGTGGCAGCACTGTGTTTCTGATGGCGTGCTCTCCCCGCTTCAGCGTGCGGCCACAGCCTTTCCTTAACTGGGCACTGCCTCAGCCAGCCGGCATTCCTCAGGGGAAACCCAGAAAAAGCAGACACGCACAAAAGAGCTAGCATGAATTAAATGCGGGGAAATAAACAGAAATATCAGAGGGGTATCTACAGGCAGGTCGTTCCTCCCCACGCACCATCCATCTCTGCGGTCACACATCGCCACGTGCTCCCGTGGCCATCCAGCCGACTTGGCCGCGGGTCGCTGGCAGCTGGTCGGTGGCTCGCACGCAGCCCGGGGCAGTTTGAAAGCGAGAACGTAGGGAAACTGAGGCTTGCGATGGTGCGGCTGGCAGGTTTCAGCATGGCCAGCCAGTGCAATGTGTGGTCCAGCTCGTGACGTGGGTGGCCCATTACGTATAATTCATAAGGAAACAAGAGCTGCATTTATTATGTGTTTGCACAGCAACATGCCTGTAACTACTGATTATATTTACACCCATTACAGCTCAGTACGGAGAGAAGTGAACCCCTTCCACATTTCTGGCTGGGGCACAGCGCTCACAGCCGCTGCGTACATCCTCCGGCAAGTCAGGACTCGGACCACCAGCACCTTTCGATGCGGAAAAAGCAAGCCTTCATCTTTTTAAGAAGAACCCAGGTTAAAAGTGATGTTGAGGTACCATCCAGGTAGCAGCTTGGCTGTGCGGGAATGCAAGAAGCCTACAAATCAAGAGGAGGAAGGAAAAGCCCTGAAGGGAGGTGGGCTGCAGAGGTGGGAATGCAGCACATCCCAGGCAGCGGCAGAAGATGCGGCTGGAGAAGGCTGTCTCCTGCGTGGCAGGGATGGCACCTCCCGGGGAACTCATCCCCTTTCTCTGCTGCAAAGTACGTGAAAATTGAAACTGGAGGAGGTGAGTGATGTGCCCTCCCTGTGCCCAGCGTTAGCCTACGCCGTGCAAAACGCTTTGATAAGTGAGATGCTGTTTATGGGGAGTATCACTTCACTCAGGGCGGCTTGCATAAAGTGCTAGTCAGGGTGAATTAAGGAGGCAAGATCTGACCATGAATAAAGGTTTTATGACTGGGGAGTCGCTTTCATTTATAAGCACCCAATGTTATTTTTGCATTTAAGTCCAATTTTCAAAATAGAGTTAAGAGCAAGGAGACCAGCAGCTCCCTGAAAGCCCTCACCTCAGGGCTTGTCTGCGTGAGGAACTTTACCAGCATTTCTCCTGTAGTCAAAGTATAAGTGAATTAAAATAAATCCAATTATGGCCACATTTTCTCTGACGGAGCGCATCCACACAGGCTCACCATCTGCTTTAACTAATCTGTGCTATGAATTCATAGCCCTGTATTGTTCAAGTTAGTCTTCTGGGGTATTTCTGGGTAAATAAAGATTAAATATCTTCAAAAATATGATTTACAGTAATGTTTATGTAAGGGTGTTTCACATAATTTTAGTCTCGTTTTGAACTGTTTTCCACGTAATATTAATCTGTTTTTCAGCCAATGAAATTAAATGTATGCTAACTCTTAGTATGCAATCCCTCACTTTGGCTTGACAATAGTTTATGTTGGGGTTTGTTGAAAGGGCTCGTGATTGAGTTGAATTACATTGAAATGAGTCAATGACCTGGAGAGATTCTGGGTATAGGGAGTTGCCCATGTTTAAATGGGGCTTGAATTGTCACGCCTGTAATTGAACTGTTTCAACACTTTTTAGGTATGTACAACCATGCTCCTAGGTAATTTATAGCCCTTCAAAACAAATAAGAAAATTCATGGAACTCCTTAAGAAGAGTCTGAGGTATACATCAAAACAGATCCAGGATGTCATTTTCATTAGTTAGTCACTTTAGTCCTTTGGTTTCTCTGGCCCTCCTTACCTTTTTTACCAGTTACCTTGATGAAAGAACTTTCAGCGCTGTTCCTGGCAAAGGAACCCAACGAGAGAGCCGCTGTGATTGCGAGTGCCCATCACAGAGATCGTCCCGCGGGGCCCTGAGTTTGACAATTGGGTGCTTGAAAAGCTGGGGTGCTGCACCCGACGCACCCCAAACCCACTCCTCCCGCCCCAGGCAAAGCACCGCTGACTCTATATTAGCTTTAACCCAGAACCGATGGGTCTCCGATTCACAAGGAGGTACTTCTGTCTGCTGGCCACAGGTCTAACATAGATGGGGTTGTACTACCAAGGTTCCCAGTCATTTTTTTTGGATTAGCAGCATAGCCCTAACATTTGTCTAAATTCAGTGGCAAAACATTTAAAAGTCTCTTTGTCTTCTGATGTGTGTGTTGCTGTTACTCATTAGGCAAAATGCGGTGCGTCCTGTTGGAGGGGGGTTTCTAAAGAGAGGACTGTGTCACTTCAACTAAACCAACCAAAATCGAAGGAAATGTAGGACTTTTTAGGCCGTGGCTGGCACGGAAGATGAAAGGTGTTTGACCTCATGGGAACCAACAAAGCTCCTCTAGTGGCTCCACAGAAAAATAAAACGCTCGTCCAGAAGCATTATTGCTCATTTAGGCTCTTTTTAACGAATCCTGAATAGAAAGGCTCATCAGAAGCGAGATGTTGTCGATACTAGAATGTAATGTATTAGAGCAGCAGAGATGTTGAGATTAATAGAGGTGGACAGCCGTATAATTTGGGTGGACGTACCAAGACAGAAGGTGCCTTTCATTTGTGGTGTTAGCCCCTGCCCAGACAGCCTGCCTCTTGCTGCAGGAGGGGCGGGCACCCACGAGCCTTTAAAAACCTGCTGCCACCAGACTAGACCTCTACGAAGTCAATGTGGACTAGTTCAAAGGGAAATATGTTGCTGCAGACACTGCAGTTAGCTTCTACCCAGCGCACGTCGCCCCCAGCATCCCTCGTGGTACGAGGGATGTTGTGGCTCCGTGTAACCGCTTCACAGCAGATCTGTGAAGCGGTCCCTTGGACGTAGCCAGGCTCTGCCATCCATCCCTTCCCACTGCAGGGACATGGAGACAGCTGTGGCCCTCGGTCCTTTCCCCCACTCACCAAAAGATGCCAGCAAAGAGCTTTGGTTCCTCGGGCACAGTTGCCAGCGCCACATTAGGAGCCTTTGTGCTGCACATCCGATAACTGATTTTTTCTTGAAAGACCAGCTTTTGGCATATTCCCCAGCGGGACCTGGTGTACAGAGTGAAGACATATTCTGCTGATCTGGATAATGTCATCAGATGGAGACAAATTATTTTTAAGCAGGCTCTTCCACTAATTTCAATCGTAATTTTTTTTTTTTCTAATTAAAAAAAAAAAAAAATCCCATGTGTGCCTATGCAGGAGTGTGGTCTATAGTGTTTAAATCGTCACATCCCAAAGGCTGAGTCCAATGGAGAAATCAAGAATTCAGGAAACAGGGAGTGCGAATTTGAGTTGGCCTTGAAGAAACACATTCTGTACAATCTTTTAAGGCGAGTGAAACAGGCAAGATGCTTCTGTAGAGATTTCTGAGTCCTAAAACCTGTGTGATTAACTGAAGTTACGGTAGGAATGGGATGATCGGACTAAAAGGAAGGAGGCGGGAGGGCTCAGATGACGGTGAAGGGATTTGGGCTGTGTGTTTGGGAGAGAAGCGGGGGCGTTATTAAAGAACAACAAGAAAATTTTAAGGGCATGTGGTCATTAAAGCTCCGGGGGACTCTGCAGTCGAACAGTGGCCGGCACACACATTGTGCTGCACGCACGCAGCGGGCGGTTTAATAACTCAGCATAAAATTAATAGGACTTCCATGTGTTGAGCAGAAACCTGTGTGTGCAGCCACGCATGATACGTACACGCGCACACGTGTGAGCGCTTGGCTCCAAAACTGCACGTTTTCGCATTATTCGCACCGCCACAGCCTGACAACTGCCCGTAAAAACTCAGCCAAAGCCCGGAGTGTGGCCCGTCCTCCCTTCCCACCACGGCAAACCCTCCATCAGGAGAGCAGCTGGGTATTTTTCTGATCACTAATAAATTCTTCAAGACGATTTTAAAGCGAGCTCGCTGGAGCCCAGGAATCACGCTGGTTCAGTAGGGCCGGAGACAGAGTAAAATTACAGTGACATCTAGTGATCATGAATATTTCACAAAGGTGCTACCAGCCAGAAAATAAACCATTTATTGTTAGACAGTGTTTTAAGCACATAACACACAAAATCAGATCATTAACCGAGGTTGGAGAATGAGGTGGGTTACAAATGAGGGTGGATTATGCGAATTAAAGTGTTCCGGGACGGTACAGAGCAAAGTGCCGGCGCCAGGGAAGGCTGTGGGTGGGTTTCCGCAGGGACCTTTGCTAGGTCTGTATTTCTCACTGTTTCGACAGAGTTTGCTGATGGTACTAAATTGCGGCACATTCATATAAAAGAAGCCTGACGTTTTGGAGACTGGGAATAGAACTAATAAAATGATGTGCAGCTTTGAAAAGTACTCGCTGGTCCCCAGGGAGAGAAAAGCGAAATGAACCCTATTCCATGGTAGGAACATGCAGTGCTGCGGCAGCTCTGCCTGAGTACCGGCCCAACGCTGAAGGAAAAAAAAAAAACAAATAAAGAGGGAATACCAATTGGGCATCAAAGCTGCAATTCAGGTTTGCGTCTCAAATCGAAGCGGGATTTGGGTTTGCATGTGGCAGCAGTAGGAACTCACTGGTTTCGTGATGTTCAGATTGAGTGTTTTCTACTCCAGGTTCCTGATTGACTGATGACATCCTTTTTTAAAAAAAAAAACAAAACAAAAAACAACAAAAAAGGATTTTTCTCCTGGTTTTGAATAGCAGAAGGGCAGCCTGACCACAGCCACGCCAACTTGGTCAGGCTGGGCTTAAATTCTGCTGTCCTGCTGCAGTAGCCTGCTGTCGCCGAAGCCTTAGGTAGGCAAAGCGTTACTCAGCAAATGATGAAGAGAAACGCTTTCTCTGTCGAGGATGGGGCAAGGCATCGCCTATTCATGTCTTCATTGTGCGAAGTGATGGAAAGCAAGTGAGTTGGGTTAGCCGGGGTAACAACAGTGAGCAATAACCGATGCAGTTGGTGAACTGATTTTTGCGGTTTGAAACCAGGTATCTCTGTGGCTGTGATAAATACGCAGTCAAATTTTCTTGTGACGAAACATTCGGGAGCTGCCGCGATGAAAGTTGAGAAGGAAGCTCCCAGCCAATTTCTGAGCCCTTCCCTTGAGCCTCTAGCAGGCAGGCGGGTTTAGTCTCTCAATTATTAGCTGAAAGCAGAATATACATTCGCACCGTCTGATTTCAGAAGTCGCTGGAGAATACGCCACAGATACGTGCATAAGGGAGAGACAGAGTCAGGCACATCGGATGCTACGGCTGCCTCTGACTGTTGTGAGCAGTAACAACAGAACGGGAGCTTGTTAAAAATGGTAGCCCAAATTACCTACCGGCTTTCTATGATTAGATAAGTGATTTTTGAGAAGGAAGAAATATGTGTAGTGGGACTTCAGGTTCTGTATTTCAGCAAAGCTCTTGATACAACACTGTTTGGAAAATTATTAGCTACGCTGGCATAGGCAGGAATTAGGAGAATGATTGCAAAGTGGGTAAGGGCCTGGCAAACGCCGGCTGAGAGAGGACCAGCGAGTGCCTGTGGTGAGGTTGCCCAGTGCTTTCCCGGATGGTGAAGGGGACGGGGTTTGCTCCCTGAAGGGTTTACAGACCTGCTCGCCCCCTCTTCCCTGCAGGGCTGGGGAGCACCTGGTGCCTCTCAGGAAAGCTGGAAATGGGAGGAAAAAGGGCTTTGCTCATCTGTCTGGCCGCTGAGTCCTGCTACGTCTTGGAAATTTCCCAGAGGGTTTGCACAGCTCTGGTATTGTAGCAGAAAGCTATCCCGAGTTGAAAGCGCTCCATCGCCTGCCCGGGTCCAGGGTCCCCTCTCCAGCCCCAGTGACAACACTTGATTTGTCAGCATTCTATTTGTCTCCATTTGCTCTGGCGCGGGGGGACGGGGGGGCTGCGCTGGGCAGGAGCTGCCATGGGCTGCCTCACACAGCGCCCGGCGCTGGGCAGGCTCCGAGCACAACCACCGAGAAAGCAATTAAAAATAACATTAGCGTGAATCGACAAATTTAGCATTGGGTTTGGTCTTGGTGGGACTTCACCGTGTGCGGCTGAACCGTAGGCTTTTCTCTGCGATAGGTCTATTTGTTTTAAATAGGGGAGCAGCAGAGATGTGCCTCCAGCCGCTTAAAAAACAGGTGGTTACTTTTCAAGGACTATTTCACCAGAATTTCATACCACAGCTCCTATTAAATAAAGGTTTGGAAAGGCGGATGATAACCTTCCAGCATGACGACATCCCCAGCGTCCGTCTGAGAGGAAACACTGACCTGGATGTAGCATCAATTCGCAATGGTGGGACGAGGAAAAGAAAGTACCGTCGCTGCTGCTGCGGGGAAATTAGTCGCCTTTTACCTTCTGGGCTGGAAATGCACAGGGTCGATGTCACTTTAATCAGGTTCGTCATCCCACAGCAAAGGCTGTTCACCAGTTCAGCTGACCAACGATCAAACTGGTCCTTGCTGGAAAAAAAATAATCATATTGTGGGTATCGGCGCTGGGGCAGCACAGCAGGCGTGGAGCTGGTTTTTCGGAAAGGGCTGCTTCTTGGCATAGCTTGATTCCTGGAAGATGATTAGATTCAGTAACTTGATTTTTTTTTTTTTTTTTCACAAGATTCACTCAGTTCCCAGCTGAGCAATGCAGAAATGGATGTGATTTTAGATCCCACCAGCTATGACAATTTACCTTGTCAATAGTGAATTTATTTCCCCACTCTGCTCTCCATAATATGGCTCCCTGCATTGCCCGTATTGAAAACCTGCTTCCCGGCTCCCAGTCCCTCCCGAACCCCTGGAGGTCTGCGTTCCCCCTCCATCCCTCCTTGGGTAGGGCAGCGCCCAGGGTGCCAGTCTGCAAGACCACGGGCCATTTCTCCCAGCTCCACTTGCTCCTGGTGTGAATTCTTTGTCCCCTTTTCCATACACCTATACGTGGTGCACATGACTCTGTGCTGTTTGTGCCAGCTGTGGGTGCATGGGCAGGTGGAAAAAACAGGTGAAAAGGGTCTATGAAGCGTCCCTGCAGTGCCACTTAGAAGTCGCAGCGGTGTCCCCGGCGTGTGCGTAGCAGGGAGGAAAGCCAAGAGCTACAGAGTCCGGGTTGCCACAGTAACCCTTGCTCTACCGCCTTTGGCTTTCACACTGGGAAAAAACCTTTCACTCTGTAAACGCCCAGCTCCGTGGACATGCCTGACACTGGCGATATTTGTGGTGGGGCTATTCATTGCCGAGAATCAATGAAGAGCCCCCCAGGACCATCTTCTTGCTCCTGAATCTTCCCACAACTTCCAGCCTGTCCTCCACACAGCCAAAAAACCCCAATAAAGGTAAGTCTGGGGGAGCATTTCGAATCCCGAGCATCTCTCCTTTCTTTTCCCCAGTCGCACTCCTGATTCAGCACTGGGGTGGAGGGAATACGTTGTCATCGCAAACATATATTATTTCTGTGATGCGTGTTAGTGCATTGTAACGAATATGTGTTTTCCGAAGGCACAGTTATTTTTTTTTTCCTTTGCTGTCACTATAACTCTGTATTTCCTACTCTTCACTGAGATAAAAGGTTTCCCTCCCACCTACCTCCAAAAAAAAAATAAAAAATAATCTGAGTAATGGCAATGACAGAACTTGTGTAATTGTTCCCGCTTTGCATGTTTCCAGGCTGATTGCCTGAATCAGGGCTGATCAAAATTCCCACTGAAGTCAAGGAGAGCCTTTTCACCGAAACAGCAGCTTTGTTTGGAGGAGCAGGCTCCGAGCCAGGCGAGTGCAAGCAGCGTTGCTCCATGGTTTGAATAAGGACTCGGTGGAATGGTGGAATAAAGGGGACTCCATGGTGGAATAAGGACAATTTAACCCCGCTGAGGATGGGGCTTGGTGGGTTCATTGCAAAAATAATTGCTTATAAATGGTGATTTAGGCATATGTACAAAGATTGTTTTTTCAGAGCTAATATATGTGTGTATATATAAAAATATATAAATTGCCCAGTAATATAGATTAGATTACTATGTGGAGAACATACGAATTATAACGCCAAGATATTTTCCATTTAGGAAAATTAAGGGATACATCACTTTGAGATGTTCTTTCTGTTGCTTCGTATCCCAGTTGCAGAAATACTGCAAGTGTTTTGTCAGGACCTCTCCGCTGTCCCAAACGTGAACTCCCCAAAGGAATTTCAGAGGGCTGAGAGAACTTCCATTTTTCCCCGCTGTATTCATGCACATATAGAACTCTCCTTTAGTCACTGCACTTGTTGATTAGCTGGGAATATTTTCCTCTTAAAATATCTCGCAACGATATTCTTTGCATACGGTAGACAGGTTTGAATATCCAGGCGTTTATGTGCCTGATAATGGTAGAGACTGTTGACTTGTGAATCCTCTTTGCGCAGGCAGGTCATACCGAAGTGGGTGGAATTACGTGTGCCCCGGGTCACAGGCTATTGTATATATTGGTTTAGCAACTGTACAGAATTTTTGCAGATGAGCAGCTAATTAAGTTTAATGGAATGTCTTATGTTCACTTTTGGGCTAGACCAACATAGCGTCTTTATTTTCAAATGAGGCCTTTCTCTCCCCGCCCAGGAAAATGCTTTGCCCTGCAATTACTGAGCAGCTACTGATAATGGCGAAAATGTGGTGAAATTAAAGAGAATCATAAACTGGTCTTTAGCAACTGAGTATTTCCCCGTAGACCATCTGCTTTGTTTGCAGGCTCTGCTGTGGATGCCCATTTTGCCTGGCTGCACCTCTGTAATATTCAGCCCCAAATTTTTCCAAATTTTCCCATTTGGAAAATGTCCAAATTAGGCCTTTGACAGCAGGACTCTGTCTCAGGCTCCAGTCAGCAACGCCGATGGCCCGTTACACATTACATTGTCGCGCTTCCCTTCAGCAATGACAGCACAATATGATGGCAATTATTAACTGGTTAATCATGGGAGCATTTATCTGCACAAAAAAAAAAAAGCCAGTAAAATGGAATATATCCAATTTCTAGATAGGACATTGAAATGAAGAGAGAAAAATTAATGTCCTGGGTCTCCAAAGGTGCTGTGGGTGCGTAGTGCTCTGGGAAGCACTGGGGTGTTCCCGAGGCAGCGTGTGCAATGGTGGGATGCTGAGAGAGGGAGGCAACTTGTGCACTTGCAAAGCTAAGCTGTAAAAGTGAAATCTCAGGCATCTGTGGCACTGGGTGTCCGAGCTCCCTGGGAGGTTGCCGAGAGGCGATCCCCACCTCCCCGATGATTTTGGGAGGGAGCTGGAGCCCTGTGCCTGTGGCTGGATGGACCCGCACTGCCCAGCGTGGCAGGAAGCAGCGGTGCTGTGTGATAACGCAGTAGTTTGAACTTTCAGGAAGGGGGGAAAAAACCCCAAAACTCAATCCGCTATTTGCTGACATTCATGGTGGGAATGAATGACGAGCCACCTCCTGCTCGCCAGGAGGGTGCCCTGACCGGAGTCGCTGGCTCTGCCCTGGGCCCCGGGGAGGAGAGATGGTTTCTGATCCTCTTCCTGATGAGCTGAATTTCTTCTTTGAAACCACTGACGTGTGACCCCGCTGGTGCTCTCTTACCTCCGGTCCGGTAAGGAGCATTTTGAACATCGCTTGTGGGCGCTGAGGAGGGGGAAAAATCAGACGTGGAAGAAAGGAGTGCAAACATCATCTGCTTCTTGCAGATGTGCATTGCTCCAAACGCTCAGCATGGAAAGGGCTGGGGTCTGCCGACCCCTTGCAGGAGCTCCCTTCCCTGCCTGGAATGGGGGACCCCCCTCCTTGCCTGCCCATACAAGTTGACCACCTGGTTCTGCCTTATCAGCACGTCCAAGTGATGCATCAGAAAAATGTGTCTGAATGTGGCAGAGTGAGTTTTGGTTTATTTTGCTTCCAGAATCAGTTACACTTCAGACCCCAGAGGAGACCCCTGCTAACTGTTGACCAGCTTGTCTTGAACCGGACCCTTCAGAAGGAAAAACCAGAGGAGTCTCTGGCCATGGGGATTGTGGACGTACCGGGTGGGCAACAGGAAAAGTACGTGAGCCCAGGTAGGACAGCATTTCTCTCGTGAAGCAGCTAGTGGGGATGGGGCAAAGCTGGCCAAAGAGGTACTTCAAAAGCCTGAGTCACCCAAAATGTTTGGTAAAGAGTTCACTGTCCACAGTGGCCCTGGGCAAGGTGGGCAATTGGATACGGAAAGCTCCCAGGCTGTTAACCAGGCTACTGTCTTCTCCTCCAGCCCCTTCTCCAGCTACTGGGACAAGCAGTGTTCGTACACATGCACCATCTCGCTCTTCTTGTCTTCTTCATCCTTCTCTCCAGTGCTCTCCACCACTCCACCAGGCCAGCAAACCTCTGCTACCACGGCTTGGAGCCTCCCCAGCCGCTCACCAGCCCTCGCAGACCCACTTACCAGCAAGTTCAGAGAAACTAGCACAATTCTTTGCTTTCCAGTCTTCAGAACTTTCTCCTCAACGTTTTCTTAGTTTGACAACAGTGCTGGTATCTTCAGGAGAGGTGAACCGTGAGACGGAGACAGTAACAGCACGTTGAGGGTGCAGTTATCGCTTGTGAAATGGAAGACAACTTCTCCTTCCTAATATGCACCCCGGAGCCCTGCGCTGGGGTGGCAGAAGCAGCTATAGGGTGTCCCCACAGCGCTGTGACCACACTGCAACGAGGATCCCACCCCGATGTGTCCCACCGCAGCTGTCTCAATAATAACAGCCAGATGCACAGGCAGGTTTTCCATCAAAGCAGTTACTTAAAATGTTTTTTTTTTTGCTTCAAACCCTCTATGAGATAAAGCCATTCATGTAGAAAAGCCGATTGTTCCCCTTGTAATGGAATTTAACTGAATTACGACCACTTACATGTTAGAGATTTATGCTGAAACCCTCAGGAGTGGAAGGCCCTACAGACCAATGTGGTCTCTCCGGTCTGCATTAACACCCTTGGCGTTGGCTTGTGTGAAAAACCTCATATTGGCAGGGTAAAGGTAAGCAGGGGAGATAATTTCTGACACTCACCAGCCCTTGGAAAGATGCCTCAGATAGTGGAAACACCAGAATTTAGATTTGGTTTCTTCATCACCGAGAAAAAGCCAAGCAAAGTCCATCACAGCCACTCCCTTCTGTGATCCCACGGGAAAAAGGTGCTGCCATGGTTGCGGGCACATCCTTCGGCCGGGGGGGTGGACGCCACCAAAACTGCACGTGATGGATGCTGCGGACACAAATCCGGAAAGATACGTAGCCACAGCTATTTGATGTCTATAATTACATAAGGAAGGCAATGAATATAAAGCGTGAGGGAGGTGTGCCATTATGAATATGTTTATAGGCTGTGAATATTATTTACCAGCCTTGTACCCAGGCAGCCTGCTTCTGTTAAATTCCCTTTGGAAATAAAAAGCTAGAGCCAGCCGCTTGGCTCAGGGTACGCAGCATTCCCCTTCCCAGTGACTCAGAGCTCAGCGGGACAGGAGAATCTGACCTTGTGTAAGAATTTAAGATTTTATACTGATTCCATTTGAAACACCTCGATTGTTTTATTACTTTGAAAGTCTCTTCTCTCCTCCCCACCAAACCCAGATAATTAAGTAGAATACCATATAATACGTATATTAAACATACAGTAATATAATTAATATAATATAATATATAATAAATATAATATACCTTGCTCTGTTATACAGCCCATCACAGAGGTCGTTATGAAGGGGAGCTGTTTAACAGTGAGCAGACTCTTGACTGTTACCCCAAACAGGGCACCCTATGCTTTTACTTCCCCAGGCAAATATTGCAGCCTGTAATACTCGGTTCAAGCAGGGAGGGAGGGATATTTGATGCAGCCTCTCGGGAGAGTTTGGATGAGAGAAAGATTTCAGTAATAAATTAAATGTTGTCAGCAGTTTAAATTTGTAAATAAATAAAAGCCAGTGCAATGACTTTGAGGGTCTTCTGGGAAAAGCTCAACCGGCTTCGGCTCCTGCCAAGGCTGGGAAACTGCGTTACAGTGTCCAGGTAGACAGCAGTGTCCTTTCCACGGACATTCCCGTTTGCACCTTCACCCTGCGGTCCCGCTCCCTGCAACCCTGAGCTGGGCTTTGCCCTTTGCTGCTTGTGGGGACGGGTACTGGCACATCGTGGCCACGTTACCCAACAGCCATGGCTGCAGTTTATTGCCCCCACCGAGCCTGAAATTATCCCCAGCAATGTGGCATAGAAGTGAAATGCAGACTCCAGCGTCAGTATCAGCTTTTTTCTTACCTTTAGTGCTCATTGGGTGAGCTTTGCCCTCTGATGGCCCTGGGCACGCCTAGGGAGAATGACAGCGCGTGGTTTTAATGATTGAGGAGCAAAATGTGCAGGATGGCAAGAAAGAGGAGAGTGATGCGGAACGATGGCATGGGATAGTGTGTTGGGATGGGAATTCGAAAGACACGGGAAGAAAATGCTCAATATCAGACCTACGTTATAGGGAGAGAAGTGGAGAAAAGCTGAGGACCAAAGTACCAGGAGAAATGGGTTTTTCTTCTACTTGGTTAGAACACACTTGTGTCTTAACAGGACCCCAAAGTCATCTGGAACAGGTCCCCAGCCACTTCGCATGTTTGCCAAGAGTCCACTTCTGGCACCACCTGTGGTCCCAAATGACTCTGGGCAAGGAGCACGGCCGGGTCTGCTCGCACATCGCACGGTGAGGGCTCCGTGGGCTTCTTTTGGGTACGGTTCCCACCAGGACTGCAGGTCTGACTGCATTTGGCTTCTCTTTGTCAAAATGAGGGGCCCTTAGCCTGTGGGAAGAGAAGATATCATTCCACATCCAGCCAGATCCACCCAGGAATATGAACTTTCTCTTTGTACCAAATTGGATGTGCCCAGAGGAGCCCGGCGAGGGCAGGCAGCCCATTCTCCTCAGCGCCTCTCCGCTTGGGCATCGGCTCTCGCTTGCAGGGTCAAACATCGGCCACTGATGGGATGATAAAGAGCCAAATTTTGATACGGGAGTGGAGCTGTGTAATGAGTTACCACAGACATCTCCGTTTGGTCTGATTTATTGTGTCTGCTAATTATTCCAATAAATCAGCGTTTGAATGAAACTTGCCGTTGATACTAAATGCGAAGGACTGGAACTACTGTTGGGGAACTAATGGGAAAGAATCCAGCCGTATATATGAGAGAAGTAATAAGACTTAGCTTGGCAAAATGCAAGCAACATTTGTAGATACAAAAGCAGTGTGAAACACACCCAAAGGCTGGAGCTCCCTATGTGTTAGCACTCCATAGCCCTCACGTTGCCAGTAGCATCTTCACCGCCACGACATCCTCGGGTGCTACTTGTGGGCAAAGACCAAAGACGACACGCTGCCGCCCCAGTGCTTTCTTACAGTCTCTGAAATTTACTGTAATAAAAAAAAAAAATGCCCGTAAATCACAGAGAGCGAATTAAGCAAAGGCAATGCTGACATTCTGGCGCGTGCTGGTTTTGGGGCAACGGGCACAAATTATGGTGCCAAAATCTCGCTGCTTTTCGGAAACAGCGCAAAACCCTTCTCAGATTGAATGCACGCAAGGTTTCTTCCCCACGTTTCCAAACAAATAGTAACCTAATACCTGTGGGGAAAAAAAATATAAATAT
The DNA here is from genome assembly GCF_028500815.1 of Rissa tridactyla. Taxonomy (NCBI): domain Eukaryota; kingdom Metazoa; phylum Chordata; class Aves; order Charadriiformes; family Laridae; genus Rissa; species Rissa tridactyla. The sequence goes on from NC_071469.1 coordinate 89,539,961, forward strand.
ATATTTATTACCTGAGTGCATTCAGCTAGCTACTGGAATAAAGAAAAGTGCCCTTTTCGTCAGAGCCCAAGGTAGCCCCGGCAGAAAGCATGAAATGAGTGACCCGGCGACGCAGCCTCTGCTCTAATAACAACCAGGTTTTGAGTGTGTGTTAAGTCAGTGCTGCTGGTTTTGCTCGCTCACTCCAGCTCTCACGCTCCACCCTTCTGCTTTTTTTTTTTTTTTTTCAGCTTTTGCAATCTGACAGAGGCGGGTGAAAGCAACTTAAGGCAAAAGACATTCCCTTGAAGAGGAGCAGGAGAACAGCCCTCGAGCCCTGTCTGCGCTAGGTAAAGGACAGCCAGCCACATCCCTTGCTTTAGCCTAAAAGCATCCCCCCAAACCCCGGAGAGAACGCTGGCAGTTGAACTGATTTTCCAGGTAAGCCTTTTTTTTAAACACCCCGAATCTTGGTTAGCTGAGCGCTCCTGAACCAGGAAGTTAAATCTATTTGAACAGACTGAAACACTGCCGTGTTTTGTCACAGCAGAAAATGGTGTAACTGCAGAGTGGGGAATGCTCAGCCGCTCGGTGTAATAGATACGCTGGTTTATTTACTCGGTTATCCACCTCAAGCAGACTGGGATTTCACGCCCTCTGACTTATTTCAGACACCACAGCTGAAAGGGCCTTATAAACACCTGCAAGAGATGGACAGACAGACAGAAAACCCCCACCCCGATGTCTTCCCTTTAAGTAAAAGTTACTATATGTGTTTTGCCTGCTGTGGCAAAGTGAAAGAACGGGAGCGAGAAAAGGGAAGAACAGCTCATTGCTGGTGATGCTGGTTTAAAGTTCACATGGCAAGAACTAAGTTTCTGCCAAGTTTTCAAAAATGAATAGAGTTGTAGCTCTGAGGCTCTGGGGAAAAGCTGGGGAAGGAGCCAAAAGCTGAACAAAGAGAATCCCTCGACTAATCATCCGATGCTCTTAACCCGATGGTGGGTCAGTCAGGCCTGCTTGCTGGAGGCCGGAGATGTGGTGGTGGCCAGGAGGCAATAGTTACAGATTTCTGTAACGCTTCTATCCTAAAGGTTAGGAATTGTGGGAAGCCAAACCAGGTCACCCTCTGCTTCACCAGGATATTTTCATTTCCACATGGGAATGTTTCATTTTCATTGCTTTGTTTACATATCGAAAGTGTCTTTCCAAAATTCCAGTCCAATTTGGAGCGAGACATTTATCATCAGATTGGGAACTTAATCCTGTTGGAACAGTTGGATTTAGGGTTTTTTCCTTAAGAATCATACACAGGAACTTGAGAACATTTGGGGACCTCTCAGGTCAATAATCTGGACAACATCCGCCTTACTCAGAAATTTAGCGGTGCCTGGGGAGGAATAACGAAAGCACTTGCTACATCAAAATCCCGTTCTTGTTTCCTCACCACCAAGGGCTGGGAGGGCTGGGGCTGCTTCCCACCCCCGTGGCTTGTGAAACACAGCCTCTGCTGAGCCCTTCTGCCACGGCTGGTCCCTCACCCAGGGACCGCCACCCGCCGCTGGGGAGACTACGCATTGAAGGAGCAAATGCATCCCAAAAAAGTGATGTCAGAAAATGTCAGGCCCCCTGAAAACTTGTAGTTTTGGCCCAGACCTTGGTTTCCTCCCGCTGCTGGCGTAGGGCTGTGATTAGCAAAGCTGGGGAGCTAAGCTGTGCTGCCGGGAGGTGGCTCACAGCAGATGTAGCAAAAAAACCCCTCCCACGTCTTTTTCTCCCCTAAAAAAACCCTTCTGCGCTCCAGGCCACGTCTGCTGCCGCCAGCACGGAGAACAGGAGCAGGTGAGACCAGCTCATGCCAGGCTGCCTAAATGATGAAGGAAGTATCATCCAGGGCAGATTTATTTCAGCTTTGGTTGCAAAGCAGGCTCTGGATTGTTCTGTAAGAGTGGGAGGGTTTCTTTTCTTCTGCTGCTTTGCTGACTCAAACCATGAGTAAAGCAGTTCAGATCTGGCGAGTCTCAGTTCCTATAATTTCTAGCGGGAAGGAGCGCTGCTACTGTTTTTGTTCCTTCCTATGGAGATTTGTAGCTTTGCTGGGCAGGAACTCTCTGCTGAAATGTGCTTAGCACAGCTGGAGCTTCTCGTCACAGCTGTAAAAGAAACAATTAAAAATAACATTTGTGCTCATCAGCAGTGTCCCATTGGCTTCCCTCAGCGCTAATACTCCCACTCCGCTGCCTTTGATTGGGCCATTAGTCAAATCCCGCTCCTCTTCCGAGCAGGCTGCCCATACTGATGAGTGCTCCATTACAAGGGATGGGGAAGAGCCTTCTGTCACTTCTGACAAAACCTGTGATTTCTTTCACCCTTCTCCCAGAGGCAGCATGGACATCAAGGAGTATTTTGCCAGAATTTCTTACCAGGGCTCCTACGATAAGCCGGACCTGGCTACCTTAACGGATATATTCCAGCACCACATCCAAGCCGTCCCTTTTGAAAACCTCAGCATCCACTGTGGGGAAAGCATTGAGCTGGACCTGGAAGCGACTTACAACAAGATAGTGAGGAAGAAACGCGGGGGCTGGTGCATGGAAAACAACCACCTTTTATCTTGGGTCCTGAAAACCCTCGGCTACGATGTCACCCTCCTGGGATCAAAAGTTTATGTCCCGGAGTATGATGCATATGCAGATGAAATTGATCACCTGCTGCTAAAAGTGGTGCTTGACGGCAAATCCTACATTGTGGATGGTGGGTTTGGGATGGTCTACCAGATATGGCAGCCGTTGGAGTTGATTTCGGGGATAGACCAGCCCCAGACCCCTGGGGTCTTTCGCTTGCTGGAGGAGAGCGGGGTCTGGTACCTCGAGAAGGTGAAAAGGAAGCAGTGGGTTCCCAACCAAACTGTCTCCACTTCCCACAACGTGGAAAAAGAAGTTTGCCGTCGGGTTTATCTCTTTACCCTTCAACCACGAGACATCGAAGAGTTCAGAGACCGCAACGCCCACCTGCAGACAGCGCCGGACTCGCTCTTTGTGACAAAGTCCATGTGCAGCCTGCAGACCCCCGACGGCGTCCGGGTTCTGGTGGGGTGGAAACTCACCGAGATAAAGTACAATTATAAGGATAATATGGATCTGGTGGAAATCAGAATCGTTGCAGACGAAGAAATGGAGAAAACACTGAAAGACAAATTCAATGTAACACTAGACAAGAAATTTGTACCCGTCAATACAAGCAGGTTGTCTCTGTTTTAACTCACTGCCTGAATTATAATTCAATCCAGTGGCATTACATGCAATCCTTCCCCCTATTTCTGATAAGCATCTAAAGGTTAAGCTTTCTCTTTCCATCTACACCAGTGTAAGGCAGAACGTATTAGCATGAATCTGGAAAAGAAATTGATTTTCACAACTGCTCCTGCATCTCTTTTTGGTTTGGGTACAAATAATTTCTTCCTAGCTCAATCAAATCACTGCCCTTCTGTCTGTGCTTAGCTGGAAGCAGGCTCTGGCTGTTCCCTACTCCTTTCATCTCTTAAAAGCTTTTCCAAATACACCCAGAGTAGCAGGGCAGAGCGATGGAGCTGTATGTCTTGTTCTTTATTACTTTGCACTGCCACCTGGGGAAAATCATACCCACCTCTTAAATGAAGTCCGTATTATTTTGGGAATTTAATAGCCAGAAAAACAAAGACATCCAGTGTCGAGTTTGCTGTAGTTAAGCCACAAGCCTGTTCTTTTTGCTCTTGCATTCACAACACCTTCTCAGGCGGCAGTCGGAGAGTCCCACGCCTGTGCCACACTGTGCGGATACTTACGGACAGGCTATTTATGGCCTAAAACCAATGATGAGAAATATTAGCAGCCAATTCTGTCTTGTTTCAGGCTTTACACAACTCCTCTCAGTGACATAACCAAACAGCAGCATTTCTTTGAACTGAAAGCATCTCCCACCCATTTCGCTTGCTCCCACCCAGCAGCGGACTGCTGGGAATACACGCTCCTCTTGCCAGACTCGGCTCCAAGTGTTATTGCACATTAATTATCATGGCAGAAGTCAAATACATGCGCAGAATTATTTTTCGGAAACATATCTGTTCTACTGAGGATGTGTTTGCGGTGATACTAATTATATTGATATAAGGCGAAACGATGAATCTTAATCAGATACCTAAAGGCTAAGATTTTTAGTATGAGAAATTACTCAAATGTAATCACTTTGCCCTTTGAGATGATGCTTGATGTTCCTTTATGTACAAATCATGGAAGTATTACAACTACGCACTTATAATTAAGTAAATTATATAAGTGAATTACAATTAAATAAAAAAAATCAAGACTTACAAAGTAGTATTCAGCTGGTTTTTCCCCAAGTTACAGCAGGTATCCCCAAAGTAAAAAATATTCATTAATCACTGCAGTTGCCCTGATTATTTGCATGTGCTAATATTTTGCAGTTAAGGCTTTAAAAAACGCAATAACTCACTGAGCCTTTTTTATTTATTATGCAATATGTGCAGCTTTCTATTACTAGCAATTTATAGTTAATAAAAGCTGTTCTGCAGGTTCACAACGTATTTCATAGAGACACAGTGAGTTTCCCAAAAACCCCTGTTTTCCCAGAGTCAAACACATCCACATACGCTTGGCTGCATGTGTGCAACAGTCCCTTACAGCACATGAGGGCCCCCGATCCTACAGGGCAATAAAATGTTAACAAACAACTGCCCCTGTAGTGGCTTGCAGAAGAAAAAAGGGCTTCTTATAACGTGGACCAGCAGTTTGGAACACAGATGGTAAGAAACTGTCCCAGGACCTGGCTTGTTTGCAAGAATCACAGTATGTGTTGGGTTGGAAGGGACCCTTAAAGGCCATCTAGTCCAACCCCCCTGCAGTCAGCAGGGACATCTTCAACTAGATCAGGTCGCTCAGAGCCTCATCAAGCCTGGCCTTGAACATCTCCAGGGATGGGGCCTCCACCACCCCTCTGGGCAACCTGGGCCAGTGTCTCACCACCCTCATTGTAAAGAACTTCTGCCTAATGTCTCATCTAAACCTGCCCCGCTCTAGTTTAAACCATTGCCCCTCGTCCTATTGCTACATGCCCTTGCAAACAGCCCCTCCCCAGCTTTCTTGTAGGCCCCCTTCACGTACTGGAAGGCTGCTAGAAGGTCTCCTCGGAGCCTTCTCTTCTCCAGGCTGAACAACCCCAAGCTGTGTCCTTCTTTGGTCCCCACGTCACTGGAAGAGCTGAAGGAGCCAAACTGGATGGGTTTACCCTCGCAGCAGCCTGGCGGCTGGGGCAGAGCATCGGGATGGAGGGAGGTAAAAGCCCAGCCAGGTCTGGCAGAGGTGCGGGGTGGGAGAAGGGCCATGGCAGAGCCAACAAGCTCCATCGTTTATGGGAACAGACATAGGAAACACCTAGAAAGGGCTGGCCCGTTCCTCACCCCACACCTGGGTGATTTCGTGCTTCGGGCTGTTTCATAGGCTCAGGTGAAGGAGCAGGGTGTCACGTCCCATTACCCCAGAGATTCAGCGTGTGAAAGGCAAACAATAATAGGAAAAAAACCACTTTCCTTTCAGCTGACTCATCCCCTTGAGCGTGTGCCCCATCCACTGCTCCAGCTGCTGCCCGCTCCGTGGCACAGAGTTCAGCGCCGCCCGCCCTCCTGCTCAGCACACCCACGGACGCAGATTTTATTGCTGAGCAATCGAACGAAGCTCGCTGTTGGAAGGGGATAAAAAAGAGGCTGTTCATCTCAGATTGCACTAGTTTGCTTTTTTCCTTATCACTAACTTCGGAGGCAAACTCTTAAAGGCATCGCAGGCTGAGGGAGCACAGCGCTCTCCGGGAGCAGCACCCTCGCTGCCGAAGGAGGGGGCTTCTCTCTGAACCCAAGGGGATTTAGACAGCTGAATGACTTTGCAGATCTGACCTTGACCTTGTTGCTTTGGGGGTCTGGTATCAGCCGCAAAGAATAGCCCAGTGCGGTGCGATTAAGTCAACAGTTGCCATCCCCCACCAATAAATCAGTGACTTCTTGGTTTGGATTACTATCTCTTTGTTGTAAGTCACTTCCCACAGGGATCCAAGGCCACATGAGTGTCAACAATGTAAAATCCGTATCAAAATTAGCACTATTGCTTTGCTGCTTCAGCATAGGTGCACCTACCAAGGTGCCCCAGAGACTGAAGGACTGGGGTGACCTGCGGGCTTGAGGACGGGGTTATCGCCACTCGCACAGGTTGCTTGCACTCCCCATATTGTATTTCTCCTTTGCATTCCTGGAAGGCTTCAGTTCTCAATGGGAGATTAAAATCTACTCAATATTGTAAGCAATTTGGGGACTGGATACCTTTCAGGCTGCCCGTACAGCACCTAACACAATGAATTGTGTGACAGGGCTTTCTACACGTACGTCAATACAAATAAACAAACCCATCAGAGCACAAAATGTTATAGAAGAAGAAACTCTCTCCCCTCTTCTCCTGCTCTGCTGGAGGATAACGCTGTCCCTGCCAGGCAGTAAAGGCAGCCTGGACCTTTAAGAGCGGCAGTTCCCAGTACAACCCTTGCTGGGAACTTTGGAGCAGACCCGAGCGGAAAGCCGGAGCTCGCTGGCTGAGAGGTAAGTGCCCGAGTGCCTGATCTTTAACTGCACCCTGCGGCCGGGGGCCAGCCTGTTCGGAGAAGCCCACCTTTGTGTGTCTGCATACCATATGCTTTGCGCTGTGGGCATATTAGCAAAGTATAAATGACGGCAACCCCCGGGCTGGCAGCATGCGTTGCATTGCAAGGACGTTGTCCAAATACAAAGATCAAGTGCTCGAGACTTAAACTAACCCCTTTACGCTGAGCCAGAGCATATGAAAACCCCAGCTCCTGCCTTGCACTGTAGCTTAAAATCAAATAAATGGTATAGGCGTGTGCAAGGGGATCCAACCTCAGAAGCCTCTCATGAATTTTAGCAGAGAAGAACGATTCAGCCTAATTACGAAAGGACACGGTGATCCCCAGGGACGCTTGCAGACAGGCAGAACTAAGGTCCGAATCTCGCTGCCCACCACGCTGCTCCTGCGGGAGAACATGAGTCAATGCTGACGGGAGCCCGGCCGCCGTGGGAGCACAAGGAAACAAGGCTGAGATCTGGGCGCAGGCTTAAGATACTCGGCAACCCGGTTTTGGAACGCGAAGTGTCCCTGGGCGAGGGCTTGCTCGCTGCTGCAGCCCCATCGCTAGCGTGGCGGGAATGGCTACGCCAAGAAGAAAAGCTGCCCCCGGGAAGGCGAGGGAGTGAACGCCGGGCTCCGCGAACGCTCCCCAACGCCACTGATTTCCTACTGCAGCTTTATTACACTTCAGCCTCTTTAAGCATTCATTGAGATCAGAGCCCCATTCCTCAGCCACCACGAGGATGGCTCTGCTATACAGGCTTCAGATTGATGAGGCCAGAGAAGGGGCAGCTGGGGAAACTGAGGCACGGGCTGCGAATTTCCCAAAATACCTTTTCCCGAAGCCTCATTGCCAGCACCCCATGGAGGCTCTCAATGGGAAGGGGAGCTGGTTCTACGCTGCACTCTTGCTGGGGTGGTGGGGACACCCAGACCCAGGAGACAGGTTATAGGGAGGGCATCAGGCCGCCTGCTCCTGGCACGGAGCAGGGACTGATCGGTTTTTGCTTGAAAGCAAATTTCAAGCATATCAGACTCACCAGGCTAATGGACTTGTGGGGCTCGACGCCATCACAGGGAAAAGATGTTTCTATCTGGCCACACAAAACGGCTAAAAGCGGGAATAGAAAGAAAAAGGAGGCAGAGGACCACAGGATGAGCTGCCAGCGTATACGTGCGCTGTCTGTTGGGGAGGGAATGGCTTTCTACAACCAGCGTTTCCAAGGAGATCCTGCCAGAGATGAGTGCCCTTGTCCTAAAAAAGGGATGGAAAAAAAACCATAAAGTGCGGTATCAAAGACACGTTACTGTTTTTTCATGTAGCCTCTTTGGGTCCTTTGAAGTGAAAATGTTTATTTCTTATTCCCTTATGGGGGTAGTCCTTTATTTTATTACATTTTCCTGTGCTTTTGCATCAGCCGGTCTGAATCCTGGTACGAGCGCAGATCAGGAGCAACACAACTAAGTCAAGTGAGTTGTGCTGCTGGCATCAAAACTGGGGCTAAAGTCTAGAGATTAGGTCATCTGGTGTGCTCACCTGCTGGGGCATTCCCACCTGTGCACTTGACGGGGGATTTTTCAAAGGCTCCCAGCACTCGCCTGAGAGCTGGGATGGACATCAGGTCAAACTGCTGGTCTCCCCTCGGGGAGTAGTTGGACCAAAGCTGAGAGCAGTCACTGGAAGGAAATCATCTCTCCCATCCCATCTACATCAAATGATTTTTTTGAAAATCCTCCCAGGGAACGTGTGGCCGATTTCAAGGAGCAAGAAACCCTCAGACCTTTTGGAAATTGATACAGTCCTTAGCAGATTGTGAATCGTTCTGGAAAACAAGTATCTTTGCATGTGAAAAAAAAGCCAAATTAAATAGAGATTAAAGGCAAAAGAAATCTTTGCAGATACCAGATGAGTCAGTGGATTAGAAGTGTTACAGGGAACCTTTTGCACCTTGGCCACACAGTACCAATGACAGTCTCTGCTAAGAAAAGGAAAGGGGATCAGAGACATGAAGACAGAAAATATATCCAATAATTTGAGCTGAAACTAAGGCCTTTGGTTTGTAAAAGATGGTAAAAGAAACCAAAAGCTGATGAATACGCCTTGAATATATTCTTAGTAATTATCAGTTCCTCTGACCCTTAGGTTAGAAAAATTAACAGTTCCTTCCTTTCAACAGCCAGGGTCAAAGCTGTGTCTGAACTCCACAGGGAAACTAAAGAGATTAAGAAAACAACAATCTACTTCACATGGAAGCCTGTCTAAAACGGTGACACACTGAGATGTTAATCCCAGTTAGCTGAAGCCATGAATGCAAAACCTTTCTGTTAAACTACCTGTGGGATAAAGAAAGAATTGCTTACCTGTTACGGTAAAACAAACGGTAAGAAATTGCTGCGGCTTTTATGCCGGTATGGTCTAGCAGCTTTTCTGCAAACCAGTTGTTTGTCAGTTTTCTAAATTTTTCTGTCATGGGGGACCCTCACCCGGGGCCAGAGATTTGGTTGTGCCACGTGCTATGTCTTCCCATAGGAAAGACATCCACCTGGCTTGAAGGCAACATCCGAGAGGGAGAGCATTACTGTCACCTGCTCCTCTCCTCGTCTCCTTTTTAAGAAATACTGATGACACAGGCAGATCTAGCCTGTGTTCATCTCCTACGAACGGCACGGGTTTCTTTCAAATCCTCAATAAAAGGGCCTAGGCCACATTTGCAGGCTAGTTAATCTGTGCTGCAGAAGTAGGAGTGAACCCCTCAGTAACTGGCTATTTTTCTGCTCACACAGGCAAAATGAACATTCAAGAGTATTTCGCAAGAATTTCTTACAAGGAGTCCCATAAGGATGCAGACTTGCAAACCTTAACAGTCATCTTCCAGCATCACATCCAGGCAATTCCTTTTGAAAACCTCAGCATGCATTGCGGGGAGACCATCAAACTGGATTTACAATCTACTTACGATAAGATTGTGAGAAAGAAACGCGGTGGATGGTGCCTGGAAAGCAACCACCTTTTATTTTGGGCCTTGCAAGAATTAGGGTATGACGTTTGTATTCTTGGAGGAAATAGTTATGAACCAGCGGAGAGGGCATACACTGCTGAGATAAATCACATCCTACTGAAGGTGGTGATCGAGGGCAATTCCTACATAGTAGATGCTGGTTTTGGCGGTGCCTACCAGGCGTGGCAGCCACTGATGCTGATTTCTGGGAAGGATCAACCCCAGATCCCTGGCATCTTCCGCTTCATGGAAGACAACGGCACTTGGTACTTCGAGAAAGTCAAAAGGAAGCATTATATTCCCGAGCAAAGTGTCCCTTTCACTGATACTTCAGAACTGGGGAATATCAGAAAAATATATACATTCACTCTCGAGCCACGACATATAAATGACTTTCAGGAGCTAAACACATACCTACAAGTGTCTCCAGATAACATACTTCAGAAGAAGTCAATCTGCAGTCTCCAGACCGCTGAAGGCCTTTATGCCTTAGTTGGATGGACCTTCACTAAGGTGAAGTATAACTACATGGAGGACGTGGACCTGGTGCAGATCACAACTCTTACAGATGAAGAGGTTGAGAAGACACTGAAAGACAAATTCAATATAGTGCTGGAGAACAAACTTGTACCAGTAAACGTTCGTGGCTTGCCACCTAATTTAGTGGATACAATCTAATTCTAACGTTGCACTAGATGAGTCTTTAAATATCCAATATAAAAAGCTCTAAAATTAACAGCACTGATGTGATCCTGAAGTTGAGCTAGTGAGATAAACACAAAGCTTGATAAATTCAAGTACATTGCTAATTAATCGCATACACCAATTGCATATTTTTTTCTTGAGCTTCGCCTTCTTTAGGAACAGAGACATCTTACCTACCTCTAATTTACTCGTACGGAAATTGCTTTTTGACTCTGTAACATTTTGTTCCACCTCTCTCGATCTTGTCTTATTTCAGATATATTTTGTGGCAAAGGAGACCAAAATGATACAGAAGGAGAAGCTGCGTTACTATTTTACACAAGAGACCTCTAACCTTCACAGGTATTATTTCCAATCTTCTTCTCTACAGAGTTTTATAAATTATTCACTTCCTTCAGCAGTCCGAAATAAAAAGTTGAGCTGAATTTGGCCTTCAAAGACCTCATAAAAAAAAGAAAGGTTAAGACTTTCTCAAAACAAGCCACTATTAGGCACGAATTAGCTTATGGTGAAATAAGTTGAAAGACTTGAGTCCTATTCCCTTACCAGAAATTGACTTCAAGTGAGCTATTTATGTAAGGGCACTTAAAAGATCCCAAAAGCTCTCTGATTTTGAGTGTCCAATTTTTCTGAGTTTGATTTTTCTGTGTCTCTGACATCAAAACAAAATCAACAGAAGCTGAGATGATTCAACGGTTCTTAAAAAATGAGGCTTTTGGTACCAAAAATGGAAATAATCAAAGTTAGATCAACCTTTGCAAACTAGGATCTAAATTTTTGGGACCTAACCTTCCTGCGATGTCAAGCGGGCATGACACTATTATAAATAAAACTCTTCGTATTTATTACAAACAGTAGTCTGCGCAAAAGCTACCTTAAATAAGTAATACTGCAGATGCACAGGAAAGCACTGGGAAGTTAGGACCTGCCACCGGTGTGGTTTCACGTCACGTTATACGTAACGCAAAAGCCTTTTACCTTTATGGTACCTGTGGCAGGTACTGTATGGGACGTGTCATTAAAGAGGGTGACAGAAGAGCATCAGCCCTCAGCCGAGGAAAAGGCTTTGATGCTGAAATTAGTCAATGACACAGACTCAAAGGGCACCTGACGTGTCTAAAACTCAGGCGTTTTCCCAGATGCAGTCTAACGGCTCTTTGCCTTCCCAAAAGGGACCTCCGCCTTTCCACCTCCAACAAACGAAGAGGAGAGAATTAACAGTGAGAGAATTAAATAAACAGCCCTGCAACACTTTGAAGATGCGTAAGGCCAAGTTTTAGAGAGGAAATGCATTACTTCGTGCAAATAAATATTTGTCATGGTATTTGTTAGGTGTGGCAGCTCCAAAATAACTACCTGCTGCAGTGGAAGCTTTGAACAGATCGAAAAAAGTTCCTTTGTGGGCAAAGAAGGGTCATTTTTGGGACCCGCAGCCTGTAATACCTTGGCAATTCAGCGCACCCACAAGAAGCAGATGACTATCCTCCACTGCAAAGTGCTGGCTTGCAAAATAACAATAATTTAATTTTAAAAAATTATGGAGCCGTTTGCGACTGTCTACAGTAATTATTTTACACGGAAAACAAGTTCAGTCTGGTCTTAACCAGGGGAAAACAGAAACATCTACTAATAGAGAAGAAACAAAGTTTAATTTGCTCATGGATCAGTGAAGTCCAGAAACGTGCATGCACTTCGGGTGGACTCTGCCCCTTCTCTGCATTTAAGATTCAGGAGTGAGGGCCTGTGGACCTTAAAGAGGAAACCAACCCTCGCAATTTATATCCACTCCTGGCTTTACAGACTTTTGCCTCAGTAATAAACAACCCAGAAGCCGAATACATCAATAAATAAACAAGGCTATTTTAAGAGGTAAGTTTATTTTCTTTAAAAACCTCCGAAACCCTCAAAAAACCAACTTGGTTTATTTATGATGGTAAAGGGCAATGACATAAGCAGTATTCTCTCTAGGAAAAATGTTATTAAAAAATGTGTGGATATAGAGCTAAAATATCACCTGCTAAACATGGGCTCTTAAGGAGGGCAAAACAATGGTACTGCAATTGCAATTCTTCTGTCTTACTGCTCCTCAGGAGGAGATCCTCTCGACTATGAGAGACCCGCTTTTGTGTAGATACAATGGTATATACAAATTCAGAACTACAGCCTCTCGTTGGAAGTTATTCTTTTAGATTTTTAACTTCATTTAACAATATTGCAAAGGCAAAGTAAGCCCAAAAGCAATCTAATAATCGATAGATTCTGCTTTATGGGAATAAAATTGCAGTCCTTTAAACACAACTTAAACAAAAATGAAATGACAAACTGTGGTTTGCGTACCCCAAAAAGTCCACATGCTGACATATTAGGATAAAAGTGGACAGATAACATATTTCAACAATGGAATTGCTGAAAGCGTGTATAATCCTGGTAAGGAATGTTTTTGCATGAACACCTTCATCTCCACGTTTAGAAATAGTTCTTTAAAGTTGTTCTGCTGATGTTTTCCTCTGCATAAATCATAGCCGCATTGGTGGGACTACGTTTTCAGTACCTAGTTTTTCAACTGATCTGCTTGCAATTCAGAAGAACTGTAGCTTTCATCTCCTGCAGGCAAGATCTAACGCTGATCAATCATATTATGGAGCTGCAGAGAGAAATTACAAATAACATAAACTTGAGAGCCAGCTCTATGCTGGTGTGAGCTATTTAGCATTCACAATTTGAGCGGGTAGGATCGCGTAGACATGCATTCTGCAAATCAAAAGAAAAAAGTGCCAGTAGTTTTATGTTCTACTTAACAAGTATTACATTGAGGATATCCCCCAACAATACACTTAATATCACTGGAAGCTACATTCCTTTCTGTAGAAGATAACTCGCAGTTTTTGATGGGCTCTCCGTTTACTGCGGACAGCTGCTTCTATACCATGCATACGCACATCATGAATCTGTCACTGAAAATCATCTTGAGAAATTCCGGTTTGCAGTAAACATTTAACATTTCACCACTGAATTTATCTGAACACAATAGTCCTCCTGAGTCACTAATATTAAGTGTCTAAACCTCAGCTTACAGCACGCACAAAAGATTTCCAAGCAGCTTTGTGGGTTGTCAAGCAGCTAAATATTTGCAGTAACTCTAGACTGCTGAAACGCTTACTGCTTCCTTTGCAAACGTTCGAGCCTTCAAAACATTTTGTGCCCAGCTCCATACCCAAGCAAGCGACCTACAGCGTGTTTTACAAACAGTATCTGCCAGACACCTACAGAGCATCCAGCCCGTAACATCGGCCAGCAGACTGTGATGGGCCATTGCCGAAGCCAGATGACCGTGTGTCCACAGTATCAGAAGGCAGAAAATAAGTTGAGTCGTTCCTCATCCAGCAATCTTGCTCATGAGGAGTCCTACCCGGGCGCTGCTGGAGGCAGGACCCAGGGAGGCACTGTACGAGGCTTCCGTAATTCTCATTTACGCCTCCTCCGGAAGGAATAAAGTGAGTTTTGAGAAAGGCCAGGACTAGAGAGCGGTAAAGCAGCCCCTGTCCATTTCCAGGGCACCCTGCGAGATGTGGGGAATAGAGAGGAGCTCTTTGTATTTTAGGTCATTCGTCTCCATTCAGATTCATTATTCCAACACCAAAATGACTTTGTGCCACATTCAGAGCAGACAAGAGACCCAATGGTTTGTGACTCTTGCAAAGGTCAGAGTTTTTTTCCAGTTATAATTATCTGAATAAAACTTGACACTTTACAAAATGTGCAGGGAGTATCATATTCACTCTTTGTAAGTGGTTAAAGAGCGATGTGTACCGAACGAGTAATTCATTTACCATCACGTAGATCAGTGGCTGACTCACGAAAAGAACGTGTGAAGCCTGGCTCAAATTACCCTCCCTCCAACTGGCAGATGACACGCTGCTTCCCCCTCTGACACTCACTCAACACTGGAATTAGACCAATTTTCATGAACCCTCCTGAGCGTGATCTTGCATTTCTCCTTAACCCCGCTGTTACAATGGACACACGGCAAATCCCTGTTTCGCAGCCACAGCATCTCGAGCTCAAACTGCACCAGCTCTTTGCCATAGGGATGACTTTAAGACAAAACGCAAACCCTCAACGTGCACTGCTCTTCTTTGCTCTGGGAACCGTTTGATACAAATACTCGTTACCTTTAAAAACTGCTCTGATGAGGTTCTGTAGATTAAAGTATCTTTGCTGGCAGCAGCCTGAGCAGTTTTACACAGCACCGTAAATCATTGATGTTAAGAAACAAAACCAAAATGCAATTCCTTCCTTTCCAGGTGACATGAACCTTGAAGAGTATTTTGCGAGAACTGGCTATAAAGGTTCCCTTGAAAAACAAGATTTGGAAACACTAACCGACATATTCCAGCACCACATCCGTGCTGTTCCCTTCGAAAACCTCAGCATCCATTGCGGGGAGAAAATTACTTTGGAGTTGGAGCACGTTTATAACAAAATCGTGCGGAGGAAGCGGGGTGGCTGGTGCATGGAAAACAACCAGCTGTTGGGCTGGGTCCTGAAACGCCTGGGGTACGACGCCAGCTTTCTGGGAGCATACGTGTTCAATCCACATCAAAATGCCTACGCCACCATCATGACCCATCTCCTGGTTAAGGTAGTTCTCGATGGCAAAGCCTACATCGTTGACGGAGGCTTTGGTGTATCGTACCAGATGTGGCAACCGATGGAGCTCGTGTCAGGGAAAGACCAGCCCCAGGCTCCCGGTGTCTTTCGCTTCACGGAAAAAAATGCCATCTGGTACCTTGAGAAAATGAGGCGGAAACAATACATCCCCAATCAAAATTTCTCCAATTCTGATCTTCTGGAGAAAAAAGAGTGTCGGAAAGTTTATATGTTCAGCCTTGAGCCACGGACAGTGGAAGATTTCTGTTTCCAGTGCACGTACCTTCAGACATCTCCTGATTCCCTCTTCACAAAGAAGTCCATCTGCACCCTCCAGACCACCGATGGCTTTCGAGCGCTAATTGGGTGGACACTCACCGAGACCACATACAACTACAAGGAAAATATGGATCTGGTGGAATTTGTAACTCTTGAAGATGAAGAGGTGGAAAAAACCCTCAAAGAGAAATTCAACATAACCCTAGATAGAAAACTTGTCCCAATTAATGTCAAAGGATTTTACACAATCTAGATGACCAGAAAAACCTACAATAATGCTACGTATGTACAGTACCTTCCACGGTCTGCACAATCACTACCGTAAGATTATGTGATTCTTCTGCAGGCAATTAAAGAAAAAATACATTAATACCAGATTAAAGTGAATTTCACTCTGAGGAAAAAATCAAGAAATTTAAGACTCTTCTGGCAGGTAGAATTATTTGCTGTGAGATGACTGCAGTTCAATTTTTGGCACAAATGTAGGATCTGATTTGAATCTGGTTATAAACTTGGGTAATAAATATGTCTGGGGAATTTTGGAATGCCTATAGCACATAAATAGGAGCATGGATTATTAATTGTGATATGGCGCCAACACATTTTCTATGGTTATTATAGGGAGAAAAGTCACCTGTGAGCATTTAGACAATGAAGTACACATTTAAAACTTCATTTTCCACAAGATCTAACCACTCGCAGCTCATGTCATTTCTCTGCCTTCAATATAAGTAAAACTATGTCATCTTCGAAAGGGTCATTAGGAGGCATAATTCTTTCACCATCACCCTTAGCCAAAATGAAAATTATCATCACGTGCATCCCCTTTTGCCGTTACCGCAGTAAAATGCCCAAAGTAATTTTTGGTATGAATGTATTTTTCCGGTGATGAAAACCGTATATATTGCAGCGTTATTGAGGCTGATGGGCTTTAAGGAGATACCTACAAGCTTTGCGTCTGACAAGTAATCATCCTATAAAGGGTGGATGGTACTTAAACATCACAACTGGCTTAGATTTACTTCTGTCTCAAAGGGGGTGGAAATTTTGTAGTTTTAGCATTGCGAGTTATTTCTATAACAAAGGTAGAACAATGAAGCTAACCCCTCTACACCCTCATTTTGCTCTCTTTGTGTATAGCAAATATGGGAGTCCATACGGCTATCCTGAACGAGCACCACTTAGCACAGGAGCTTTAGCGTCACAAGTGACTTCATTCGTCTGTACCAAAGTGCAAAAAATCAAGGAGCCAACCAAATCTAAAGGAATCCCTTTCTTTAGAATTATTTCACGATCACATTTCCTCATTTTTTAATTTATTTTTTTTTCCCAAAAAGCCTAAACAAGGAAACAAATGAGAAAGGGGAAACATTCTCAAATGCATCAAAAAAATAGCAGTAGCACTTAAAAAACACCCTTTCTCCCCAATCTACGGTAATCCCGAGTATTGGTCAAGTGTTGATTCCTCCCACTGATAGCGTATCTTTTTGCTCAAAGACATTATCTGATCATAAATCTCACAAATACTGTAAGCGTGTACCTTAAAATAAATAAAGGAAAATAAAACCACAAAGAGTTGCTGTAAATACAGCCTCCCCCCCCAGCCACACAACTCCTGACACACCATTTGTGAAGTAAACGAGGTCTGTTCAACGGCCAGCCCTCCCCACCACAAACTTCTTGAACCAAACAGGCCAATATTGGACAAATTTGACGGCAGTGTTGGAGATGGTAAGTTCCTACAGGTTCCTGGAAAAAGAGCTTGTAGTCTGAGGAAGACGACGATCACCGAAGAGGAGGCCCAGCAGTCCCCCCTCTCTGCTGGGCTCAGCAGCCAACGTCGCCGGGCTGGCCATGGTGCGTGCCAGCTCTTCCCCACTGACCGGCCGTGGTGGCAGCCGATGGCCTGGGTGCGTGTGTACTTGCACGAGATGGGGAACCAAGGGCCAAGCAGGAGGCGACAGAGGACACTGAAAGATCTTACTGAGGTGGGAACACAGTTTTTCTATAAATAATGTAACCAAGGACTTTTTTCTCTAATTCGTGTTCATATTATTCTCTCATACCAAGGTCCCATTATGGGTTTTTACTGCTTTCTATGTGATTGATCAGACTGAGGTGTTCACCGAGACCCCAGGGAACATCCTGAGCTTCAAAACACTCACCACCTCCATTCTAGCTGACAGAAATTCCCATCTGCGTTCACCCTGGTCACCAAACCATATTTCTCTCTGCAATGAACTACAGTTATTTGCTGGTGCTGCTGCCTCTCATCTTGAGGGCAGCCATTAACAGACTGGTTGTTTTGTCTCCGTACTTCTCTAGAGATGTTCCTGCTGTTGCTCCCAAGTAATTGCTCGGGTTATGGTGTGCAAGGGTTTCTTGAGTAGACTCATATAAGTATTTTTAACTGCCTGTAATGATGGGACTTAACCCAGATACCCCCCTTCTACTACTCTAGTTACTAAAAATCTAGAGGGCTGCCGACAGCTGAAGCTTCAACCATCTCCCTGACTCCATCTGTTGGCAACCACTCTCTGAGCGGCATTTTTCCTCTTGATGTGACAATTATAATCAGGTCCTCCCTGTGCAACATAAAATCACATGAAGAAATGTCAACATGTACAGCTGAGGAACAGTTTCACAGTTTAACTAAAGCTCCCCAAAAGCTGACAAAAGCAGGTTGTTGAGGTGTGAATGCCTCAGAGGTCTGAGATGAGAACGGTGTAAAACCAAACAAAACCAAACATGCCCAGAGGCCTCAAGCTGGGGTTCCATTAGCAAGGCATTAGTGTAAAAGGGAGATGCTCTCCCAGGCTGAAAAGAAAAGAAACAACCAAGTCCTTAAAGCATCAGCTCTCAGAGAAACTTGTGTTCACATGCACAAAGGACACAAGGGATGTTTGACATCCTTCACCACCGCTATGCTTTAACAGTCTCTCCAAGAAAGGTTTAATGAGAACCTAAGCTATTGTGCAGTTTTTGTTGCTGACTGTTGTTGAAATGAAGCAGAACAAACACTTACAATCCCCCATCCAGGCCTTGTCTAATTCCAAATACAATTTAAAAGTATGGTATTCCAATTAACAGAAAGACGAGACAATTTCTTTTTAAGTCTGAATGCCGGATTAAGTCCCAGAATCCCAGCCCAGCTGCCCATTACACACACACGCAATGCCCAATGGCAAGGACGGCTATCCGCGATGGTGGAATTGTACAATGGAGAGTCTTATGACAGAGCAAGACACACAACAGAGGCAACACGGTTCAAACTCCATGGCACCACTGAACACCCTGCCCCATCCCCGGAGAATCAAAGTTTAACACGCTCATGCATTACTAAAGGAAGGCTACAGGACGGCTTGCTTCAGTTGGACTCTGGTCCTGGACTTTTCAAGATCCAATACTAAGCAGAAAAAAAGTAACACAATGAGAAACATCAGCAAGAAAGAGGAAGTTGTTCAACACTTCTGCGTTTCCAACATCAGCATTTATTACCGAAATAAACACTGCCAGCCTGTCAAAGGGAGGGACAAAGCTTCACCTGATAAGAGACATCCTTAAACTTAACACTGTGAGCTGTCAGCGAGCACAAACCGCAACACACACTTTGCTTTGTTCGCTTTAATAGGTACCTTAGTGTAACAGGCACAAACCCTTCTGGTGTCTGAGAACTCTTTACCCATTCAATTTTGCAGGTAGCCATTTTCTTTAACAAAAATGCTTCCTACTTACCCAACTTGCTTTTTTTCTCAAAGAAGAAATGCTTTCATTTAGAAACACGACCACGCGGGAAAGTTCTACAGCTTAGGCAGTTGCACATGAAAACGCATCTGCGCTTGAGACTGTGTCGGAGCCAAGAAAGCTTGAATTAATGAAGGTTCTTATTATGAATATTTCACCACTACTACTTCTCTGTCAAGAGTAGTTGAAGCACAAATTTTATATAGCAGAACGTTTCTACCCTGGCTAGGAAGCTAGAGCCAGCCTTAAAATACATACATATATATACATATGTATTTATAAAGTTGGAAATATAGACGGGTATTTCAGAAGAATACCATCATAAAATGCCTGCTTGTAACTTTGGGCACTTAAAGTACATTTAAAAGGTCTCTTAGTGCTGATTTTTCGTTTTGTCTTGCTCATAACAATGCACTATGAATGGTGCTTTTAAAGGCGATTTTACAAACTCCCCATGAATAAGAGATTGTGCTAAAAATTAGCAGCTGGTCTTGCTGTAGCATTTCAACAGCTCACCTAGCCACCAGCTCGTCAACAGCAGAGCACCCAGGCTTGAAGACAATAAACCAAAACCTATAATTTCTTCACAGTTGGTGCTGGGCGTGTTTAAGAAACAGAAGAACCACCTTTTCCCCCTCCCAAATTCCAAAATAATGGATTTTCTAAGGAAGCTGTTTAGAGTTCATTCACGCTCTTACCCATGCACCACGCCACTCACATTTCCAGCCATCCCTTAGGAAATCACATAAAATTAAGGACCAATGTATGGCAGAACACTCTTCGACTGTGTAAAATTACCCTCCGTTGGACTCAACAGAACTCTTCAACGCAAGAGAGCTCCCTGCATAGAGCCTTCACAAAGAAAGACTTCACACAGGGAGTTCATCTGAGCCACTAATTGTTATCAAAATTATACAAAGCTCCTTTACGTGACACTACTGGAACCTTCTCCAATCCGCTGTCTCTCAGGGCATGCAAATGCAGTGACATCTCCTGGTTGCTGGTGGTTCACCAGAACACACATTCCCCCCCAACTATCCAGGACAGCTATGCAGAAATTCTCTCTTCATTGACAAAGTGCATTCAGATAGAGCGGAGTCATTTTCCTACTAATAGGCAAGAAAGAATAATGGGATATATTCTGAGTTTTCCTTGTGATGACCAACAATTAATCATTTCTTAGCTCAGGTCACATCTTCCATGGGAAAAAAAAAGTCTTGTCATCATTAACTTCTTTTCAGCTAGCAATAATATATGATCAGGTTTTAAGTAATTGAACCAGTAGCATTTAATTAGCTCTGAAAAACTCTCAAATCATGAATCACAGACTTTCCACCTGTATGAGGTCCCCTTACTAGGTTAAAAGCTTATTTCTCTTTCCATGTGTGATCCATCTTGAATATCTAATGAGGTGCTCTTGATATATGGATTATAGTTCATATATCACATGGAAAATACAGCAGACACACAGTCTTTGTATAATTGAGTTTCATGTCTTGCTTCACCGAGTCACTAAAAAAAAGAAAAAAAAAAAAGCTCCTCTTGTGTCCATGACAGAATGGCCACTCTTGCTTCAATTTAACAAATTCCTCTTTCTCCAGAGAGTCAGCATTAAGGATGAGTAACTTAGACATCTAGCTGGGGAAATGAAGTAATAGAAAGAAATATTTCTTGTTGAAAGGCAGGATACAGAGAACGGCTACAATTTTAGACAAGACCACACTGACATTTTTCAATAGGTCCAGAACACTGACTGACCAAAGGGCATCATGTTTCCGTCCTAACATTTCTTCAGATGGCTTCATTGCATGCTAAAAAGTCATTGCAGTCAACTGATAATTGGGGACATCTGTGGCCAGCACAAAACAGGATCACTTCTTATCTCAGATTGTATTAAGCATCCCTTTTTACATTAAATTAAGCTAAATCACAATCATTAACCACAAAAAAAATGAGGTTTTATTCAGCTTTCAAATATGTTTCTGAAGCTGTTATTATGCTTTTATCACAAGACCTAGATAATTATAAGATTGGATATTTTTTTTTTTGCTGAAAAAGACAAGATTAGCAAACTTCTTTTGGAAGCCAGAAATTAAGACTCACAATCTGCTCAAGTGTCAAACTGTAAACGTTGCCCAATATTTGGCTTGCTCTATAAAAAAAAAGTTTTACTACAAACCACACTATTTTTAAATAAGCTTTATAAAAAATAAAATTCAACAAAATTGATTTTATCTCTCTCTTCTTTTCCCATCTAATTTTGGAAGAGTAAAAAAAAAGATACATGTTTCTGCTGACTCTTTTCAATTTGAAGACCATAAGGGTTTTCATTTTTGTAATTAAAAAAGCAGTGAAAGCTGAACTGCCTTACTGGATTGGCCAAAGCTCATCTTTACTCCAAACACGTTCTTTCAGATGTTACCATAAATTGTAAATACTGTTGCGCTTGATTGTATGTGACAGTTGATCTAATTATGCATAACATTTAAAAAGGCTGATGGCATTGGTGCCCCATACATTAAAAGCTGCTGAGAGAGGAAAGGATGTATGACATCCATTATATACACATCCACTTTGAAAAATGTTTGTCATGTGGATGGTAAAAATTTCAATGAGAACAGACTCAGATTTACAAATCTATCCTTTACATGAAACAGCAAAAACTCCAGTTCATGGTACTCTGTTTGGTAGATAACAATTACATTAGCTCCAGCTGTGCAGCTGACATTAATCCTGAGGTTTTAAGAACTTTTTCTTAGCTTTTTTGCTAGGTCTTGTGTTACTATTCCCATCTTCATCTTCATCCTGGAGTACACGCTGGTCTCTTTTTCTCAAGAATTTCTTTCCTATTGTTCCCACTAATGTTTCATATCTGTAAAGATAGTAAAAAAAAAAAAAAATAAATTGCAGCCTTTACTAAAAGCAGAGGAAACTTCAATGGAGCAAATCATAAATCTAATCAACAATTTAAGCGGTGCAAAACCACTGGTCATCAGAAGCTTAAGAAATACAAGTACTACATGATCACTTACTACATTATTATTCATTCTAATAGTTTGGGTTTGATAGGAATCAGGAACAAGGAGGGAATCCAGTGAATACCTGGATATCACAGGGCAGAAAATCCCTACAAGATATTTTACCCCCAAAAGTGATGGAGATTCCACTGAATACACACTAGAATCACTGGAAAAATCAGTTCTGTAAAGCACCATATCTGTTAGGGATTTTTTTTTTTGTTTTATTTGCTTTTTGAGTTTATTTTCCCCACACACACTGCAGTAACATATCATATTCCTAGCTCATATTGATTATGTCATAAAAATATAACTTACCTTCTGGCCATTTCTTCATCTGACACATCAGCCTCCATTTTATCATCCACTTCAATTTCTTCTTCCTTGCACCTAGAGTTCATTTGGATCATTAACTTCTGAAAATAAAGTAAGAAATAGCTTAAACATGTAACCCTGACACAATGGCAACTATGCTGAAATTCAGTGGTAGGAGAAACGCGTAAAAGGTAAAAATCAAATTTAAAAATTATTTGCTGTTCTCAGTCAGGCCGGAGCATACTGTTATGAAAACTCATGAAGAAAAGGCAACTTGTCTGCCTGTTGCTAAGCTGGGCTTAGAATTTGCCTTTGGGAAAAGAGGCAACACGGAGACAGAGAACTGTACTATTCAAATATCCTCAAGGGCACGCCAGACATCTTCAGGAGATCAGAGAATTAGATCATAATTAATTTTTCACTGTGATGTGAGCGCATAGTCCTTGAAATGGTTTTGTTAAGAAGGAAAAGTATCTGCAAGGATTTACAATAAACTACTAGTAAAAACCATGAAGCAATAATATGCCAAGTCACAGTGAGAGCAAGTTCAAAATAACTAAAAGAATCCCCTAATAAATCACCGTGCATAGCCTTTTGCATACCTCTCAGTCTTTACACCTTCATCCTCTGACTTCAGTTCAGTGGTAACATTTTTATTACTGTCTCAGTGCAGTTCTATCAGCGTGAGTCATACCGAAAAGAAATTAAAGACTCTCTTGCCCAGAATCTTTACTTCGGAATTTTAAGCCCTTCCTTACGCAAGTAAGTGTTGAATATCAACAGGGTTGAATATTTGTAGGATTGGACTCTAAATTAAATGGCAAGAGGAAAAGTCAGCTACTGCTTTGGTGAGCAGCATGTGGGATAATTTCCTCACTTGTGGGAGGGAAAATCTGCAGGAGTCATGCAATTACTGACCATCAACACAAGGAGATAAAAAGCTTCTATTTACTAGATGCCGCGCTGATCAACATTTTGGTTTGAATCAGGGACTTCCTCTATGTGAGAGGATTTACGGAAGGTGACGCAAAGGCCAAACAGCATGCTGTGTGAACACTCAAATCCCCATCCCCGAGGGCTTCAATCCTAATGCGAGACCACCTCAAAACAGAACATGTAAACAGTACCTCAATTTCTGGATTGAAGCCTTTGAAGGACATTCTGCCATAAAGTAGATCCTCACATGGCATAAAGCTCCTCTCTTCTATTATAAAGCTCCTGCATGAAACCCCAAACCATTTGTCAGACGGTATGCTTTAAAATAATCAAATTAAACAAATGCAAAAAGCATTTGTTGTCTTCCCCCCACACAAATAAACAAAACCACAGTGGATTTTAAACCATCATCTACTTTCTGAAGCGTAATTGCTTTGATAAATCTTTCAATACAAGGAGCTTGGAGTGCAAAGGAATACTTTTTGCCAGTAAAGCTGTGCCAGTTCCACAAGCAAAATTAACTCTCCTGACAAAAAGCAAGCACTCTTTGCTGGTATGGTTCCACCTACATTAATGCTTTTGCCAGAATAAAAATACCACATAAATATCACTCTCCAGGTGGCATTGCTATAACAGCAAAAGCTTCTAATTAATTTTTCATTGTGATGTTAGACCTGGCATTAGTTGAGTCTGTCAGGATATAAAACACTGTGTAATTCTCTGTTCAGCAGAGAAAGATTTCCCCTTTCTCCCTCCTTTTTTCCCCTTTTAATGAGCATGGAGCGAGAAAAGAAACATGACCCTGAGGCGTTCATAATACACGCGTTAGATAAAAGTACTAGATAAAAATTGTTCCATCCTTCTTTTCCTCGCACACATATGCACCTCTTCCCTCATGCTCTTCATCTCCCATGTAAAACAAAGTCCTACGATCACAGGAAGTTAGGCTGAAGAGATCAAGCTCATCCTCTCTTCTGCCTCAAGACAGGATCCGTTAAACGTGTACCATGAACAGCAGAGGTCCATCTAACCTGTCCTCAAAAGACTTCCAATGATGAACAATCCAGTGTCTCCTTAGGCAACCTATTCCAGTGCTTCAATAGACTCATTGTTAGAAAAATTCTCCCAATGTCCAGCTTGAACCTTCCTTGCCGCAACTGAAGCTCAAATACTTTCTTGTTATATCCATCCACAGTCATGGAAAATAGTTTATCAATGATCTTATTCAACTACAGTTAATTCCCTAGACCCCAGCTTTTAAAAAGTTATGTATGTTCTCCCTCAATAGAACTTTTGTCCAGTTTTGAAAGGACAAAAATAAGGCAATTTTAAAAGTAGCTCTCTTGCTATTTAAAGTACCTTTCTAAATAGCAGGAATGGACATTTTCTTCCTTATTAGCTAAGCCTTCCTTTATTTTTGCCGTTATCTCTCCTATTTCAAAAACAGGATTTGAAGTGAGTTGGATTCAAGACGACAGTCCTGTCCTGAATGGACCTAACCGTGTGACTGGAGCTGAATTTACTAACAAAGTTTCAAACGTCTTTTTTCAAATGAAGGGGAAAAGAGTCAATGAATGAATTGGTCCCAGCCTGAAAGAAACTAATTACATGCATCTAGAAGAATGTGTCCGTGAAAGAAAACAACAAACACAAGAAATGAAAGTAGGTCAAACTGCACTAGGAAACCTTGAGAATGTCCCTGAAAATAAAAAAAAAAAAAAAAAAAAAAAAAAGCCGTAATGCCAGCCTGTCACTATTTTTGCTTCTGTTAATTAGTTGTTAGTAATACCTGTTCTATTGGAAAAAATATGTATATTCTATTCCCACTCCACAACAATCCAATGACGGTAAGAAGTACAAAAGGGTACAAGCTTACTCTTTCTCCTTGAGATCTGGTAAATCAAGATACCAGTGTTCTTCACTAATTATCTTCTTTTCTTCCTCTTCTAGTAGTTTTTTAGTTTGTGAATCCAAACCTCTTTGCATGAACTAAAAAGAAAGACATGTAAACACACAGCTTCAGTTTTCTGCATCATTAGTATGTGCTGACATGCAATAATTACATGACATTTACACACTACATAATATTTAACAGTTGATATAAAAAGTAAATTATTTTTGTGATTTTTCTGTGGGTTTAGTTTAAGTTTGGGCAAACAGGCAACAGAAAAGTAAGCACGTGCTGATCACAACCATCTACTGTGAGTCAACAGTCATCTATACTTCACTCAAAGAAACAGACCTTTCCTAGTTAGTTCTGATGGATCTGAGTTATTACAACTCCATAACTTTGCTAAGATTTTTCTAATGTTTCAGCAAAGGCCAGAAAGAACACAATGGTGTTGAAGTGGCTGCTGCGTATCAGAAACCAACATCACCCATACAAACAGCACTGGAGCTCAGAGCTAGAGCTAGGTCATACCAGGTTGGCCATTGTTTGAAACATCTACACTTTCAACCATCCTTTTCTTTCCTCAGATTTCATTTAATGAACTGGTTTGCGTTTGTAGCTCTGACGGCTGGAACCTGCCTTTGGAAGTGGAAAAAAGTAACTGAGGCTACAAAAAGAAGTCTTCTGTATCCAGCTGTGCTAAAGGAAGATGTCACCAGCTCTTAACTTCTCATCGATGAGCCACCAAAGAACCAGTCAAGCAGTATGTGTACCCACATGTTAACTCACTGCAGGAGCAGTCTGACAAGTTAGTTGAGACCAATAATTTAGTTTAGGAAAGGCTGCTAATTTTGCCTAATACAAGAACATTCCTGTAAATTGCTTCCTTGGTGATAACCTTTGGCAGAGGATGGGAACAGGGAGACAGGGACAGTAACCTCTCTCACAGCTGGGATTAAAGGAGGACATCTGTCATGGCCTATGAAAAATTGCTGAGAGTGCAGAACTACAGACATAATAGATATGAAACATCCCTGCTCTTTCCATTTGTCTCCTCAGGCACCTGAATTGAGGTGGCAATTTAAGTATCGACAATGTTAACCAAACATGCTGGAAAAAACAGAACTCTTCACAACTTTACAATAGTAATCCTTATATTCTCGCATCCCTAGGAGCTGAGACCTCCCTTATGGTCTGCAGAAAGTGTTTGAATAATTGTATCTGTCAGAGGCGTACATTTATACCAATGCAATTCCCAGCTAGAGGCAAGTCTACCAGTACGGTTTAGACTCACTCCTGTACAAAAATTGCTTTGTGGCTATCAAAGCATACTTGTTTGTGCAACACTACAGAGGAATTTCATATCAATCAATTTTACCCCTCTCATTTAACGCAGCATCATTTTTGTGTTTAGATAAGCCTGCAGGCTGACAGATAACGTGCCAGTGGGGCTCATTTGTCTCTTGAACACTAGCAAAGACATTTTCTAGGCCCCAGATAAAACGGGCTTGATTGGGGCTTCAAGCCCAAGAAGGCATCACAAAACACTTCCCTCCCACAAAAATCCTGCATTACTGAGCTTATTTAAAATATATAGGTAATATGTGTAATATTGTACACAACCCCCCACTCCTTTTCAGCCTTTACAAAGTGCCCAAGCAAAAGAAAGCAAATCCTGAAGAAAAAGCCAATACAGTGCTAGTGTCTCCTTTTCCATTTATATTCTATTTGCATCCATTTGTGCAAGATCTTTAATGAAAGAAAAATTGACTTTTGTTTTCTGAGTCAATCCAAAATATGTCAAAGCTTTCCAATTAAAATTACAGTATCTTCTTGAGGAAAATAAGGGAATCTATCATGTGGAAAACCATATTGCTCAAGGAAATTGGTTAGCCAGTCAGAAATCTCAACAGGAAAAATTCTGCTACAAGCACCCAATTAAATAATCATTTCATGTTACATTTTAAAGATTATGTTCCTAAAGATTACTACAGGAATAACTAGATAAAAAATATGTGATCACATTTATCTAAAATGTAAACACACATGGATGAATTAAAAATATACCCACTGTGGTAGGCACAAAGTATGTAAATCAGTAAACTGAGTGGTTATTTGGATTAGTTTCCCCAAGCAATGGGCCTGGATCAAATGGTGCAAGATCTAAAAGCAGGAGGCATCCTTCGACATCTGGAGGTGAGCACACGCGGTCCAGTGCTCAGCGCAAATGGCCTTCACAACGCTACCGCTGACCACACGTCACCTTTAGGTGCCACTTGACCCACCAGCTGAATCGTGATAATACAGCTTATCAGTACCTGCGGAAGCAGCTGCTAAAGGATTAATTAAAACATTTGTAAACAAGAAGATCTGCAGAAGGGAAGTGCTAAATACAAGATCTGTGTATGACCTTTTCAAAACCTACTCATCTCTTCAAAGCTGGTTACTACTGCCCGGACTGTAAACCTGCAAATGTCACAGCAGCACATTCACAGGCTGGTCCTCCACAGCCTTCCAAGGAAGAAAATCTAAAAATTGGCTTTTGAAATCTCCAGGGGCTTAATAAACTGGCAAAAAACCCAAGAGCTGAAATTTCACTTTAAAAGAGTATTACATAAAAATAAGAAAAAATAACGACACTGCAATCCAGTTTACCGAAGTCTTACTTTGTCATACATTGCAACTAAGCTCAACATCTACTCCTTTTTGAGAGTAAGGCAAGATGTGTTCCATTCCCTCTGTGCTTGAGTTTCAGTTTTTCATTAGCAGCATCTATTAATTGGGGTAAATATTCCACCATCTTACTGTGATATATCAGAGTACACTTTACGTGAAAGACTGAACTGAAGTTAGCTGAACTCCTTTCAGCCAGCCTCTGAAATATAGTCCCATATAAATATATGGGGGAAAAAGTGGTTAAATAGAACACCACAAGCAAGAAGCCACAAAGGCCCCTTCATAATCAGTTATAAAAATTTAATAGATAATAACATTTTTAAAAAAAATTAATGGCAACTTAACTTTTACTGGTTGTTTTCCAGCAATAAAGACCCATCAATCACAGGAGAATGTACTCTACTGAATTAGGTGTTGTAGTGCAGGACATGAAGCAGAATCCATTAGTCTGTAAGCGGAGACTAATTCCACATTGGTCTTGACATGAGATTCACAATTCCAAGGGTAACGGGCACGTCATGGTGTTACTAACGGCTCTTGCATTTATGAGTTGGGAAAAGTGGTTAACGCTGCCATTCAGGGTGGGTATTTTATTAGCCATCAAAAAACAAAGAAATGGACACAATAAAAAAAAAAAAGAAACTTTTTTTTTAAGATTAAAAGCCCCCCCCCCCCCCCCCAGGTAAGGCAGGAAACATTAATGTTTTAATTTCAATGCGTGTGTGCGTCGGGGGAAGAAGTCTTTGTGTTTTTATTCACGATAAGCAACCTAACTGGAGAGAAACCAGGTGGAAAGAAAAAGGCTCTCAAATGGTGTGCAGAAGTTGTTTCTTGCTAGGGTGAGAGTTTTGCTGCAACCACGAAGCTGCTCTCCCGGATCAGACCTCCGGCACCCTCATTTATAACCCCCCCAGGCCTCCCGCCAGCCCTCTCTGAGGTCGCCTCTTGCCGGCCAAGCTGGAAGGCAGCAGCCCACAGAGCTGCAGGCCTGAGTGTAACGGCGGGCAAAGCCCAAGACAAATAAATACGTATTTTAAAAACGTGGTTTACGGGAGGCAGGAGGCAGTCATGCCCGCCCATCAGACCGGCACAGGCGCTGCGAGGCCAGGCGTGTACACGGGAAATGCCACAGACCGGGGAAGGGCCGCCCGAGACGGCCTGGTTTACCGGGGAGACCCCCTCGTGGCCCAGGAACGCGGCGGGCACCTCCCCGGCAGCGGCGAGCCCGGCCGCCCCCTCCTCACCCCACCGCGGGCCGGGCCAGGCCTCCGGCACCCCGCTCCCCCCAGCCGCCCCCCGCCTCACCTTCATGCGCAGCAGGTTCTTGGACAGCTTCGTCTTCACCTCCCCGGCCATGGCGGCCGCCGCTGCCCGCAGGCCGCAACCGATCCCCGCGCTCGCGTAGCAGCCAGGCCGCGCAGGCCGGGGGAGGAGCGGAGGGAGGTGGCGGCGTGGCTCCACCCTCCGCGTCCAGGGCCCTGCCCACACGCCGAGCAGGGCCGCGGGCTGCGCGGGCGGGCAAAACAACGTTAAAAAGCGCAACTTTGTTGTACAGAGGTGGTTATGTAGGGTGAGGGAGGTTGGGTGTGCGAGCAGGAGATAAATCTGACTCGGTATGAAGCGGTAAATTAGTAAGGGAACCTGAGATTTCTTATCAGCACTTGTGTGTTCTGTAGTGCTGCCAGCTTCATCCATATTTCATCCATTTCATATGGTTTCATCTATAGTCTTCTGATATTTCAAAGGGAGAAGGAAAGAGAGTATAAAATCTATCTCGTATTGGCATTTGGAGACTGCTTGACTTGTTGAGCTTCTCATTTTTTAAAATCAGCACTGACTTTTACTTGAAAAAAAACCCAAAACCACAAAATGGTCAAATGTGATTAAATCTGGAAAGCACATAAATTCAAAGATAAAATCATAGAATCGTAGAATGGTTTGGGTTGGAAGGGACCTTAAAGATCATCCAGTTCCAACCCCCTGCCCTGGGCAGGGACACCTCCCACCAGACCAGGTTGCTCAAAGCCCCGTCCAGCCTGGCCTTGAACACCTCCAGGGATGGGGCAGCCACAGCTTCTCTGGGCAGCCTGTTCCAGTGTCTCACCACCCTCATAGTGAAAAATTTCTTCCTGATATCTGATCTAAATCGACCCTCTTCCAGTTTGAAGCCATTGCTCCTCATCCTATTGCTACATGGCCCTTGTAAAAAGTCCTTCTCCAGCTTTCTTGTAGGCCGCCTTCAGAGACTAGAAGGCTGCTGTAAGGTCTCCCCGGAGCCCTCTCTTCTCCAGACTGAACAACCCCAACTCTCTCAGCCTGTCAAGAGCTTTTTTTACAAAAAAAAGCTTTGTTAGTCCTGAGTCACGCTTTGAGCTCAATCTTGGCAGTGCTGTCTTTGGGCTGCCAGTCTGGGCCCTCATAGCTGAGGAGGAAATCCTGATAGCAGATTGCCAGCTGACTCCGAGTCACAAGCAAGTACCACAATTTCTGTATATATCCTCATAAATCAGATTTCTGACACCTATTTTGACATTCAGCACATAAGCCAGGCGATAAAGCAATGAGAGTGAGGGTTCAGTGTTCAAAACTTTAATGAACTGGTGTGCTCCGAAATACAATCTAGGGAGAAAAGTTCCCTCTATGTGAGATGTAGGTCAAAGCTCGAAGAACTCTGTAAAGATTTATGCTCTAATGGAGTCCACAAAAACGTATAATGAAGGGCAAAACCTGATTGCAGTGGGAAAGGAGGAGGAAGAATTATCCACACCCAGGCATCCTTATTACACAGTAAATTGCAGTGGGTTAAAATGACCACAAATGTGAATGAAACATGGAGCCACAACTGCTTCAAGGCAAAGTCATACTTCCACTGCATGGAAGTATTTAATTTTCATATAGGCAAGGCACCTTCATTTCCAGGCTCCGTAAATGAGTGGAGCTGCTCTGAATCAGCTGCTCTGAAATTCAAGGCCCCGGCGAGAATGTCTCTTTGTAAGTGTGGATGCTATCCTGCTTCGTTTGGCCCCATCGTGTTCAGCTCCTCCTCTGTTCACTTTCTCATTAACAGCTATCAACCCTTCCCGACAAAAGAAGGCTGAGAAGAAATTTGCAGTTTTGTAAATACAAATGTTCATCAAAGAATGAATAAGTTTGAATGTTAGTGAACAAACCAACAGGGGGAAGCTGTTAATTAATATAATGGCACCGTACAGCCATAATCTGACCATTTTTTTGTGTTATTTTCTGTTTGCTGTGCATTCTAATAACGTATTTGCTTTTTGTTCATCAACGCAAATCAGAGCTCTGCGTTTAATTGCATGGCCTTCAGTGTCACTCAGGGCTTTTCCTGAGCAATTTTGGTTAATTTACAGTCCAGGAATGTACTTCAAATGATTCCTTCTAAATACATTACTGCGCACCCCTCAGCACTTCTCCAGCCACTGAGCTGTGGCAGTGCCCAGCTTTGCTTGCTGCCCTTTGCCAGAGCAGTTCCTGTCCCCCCTGCCCCTGGAGCATCCTGGCTCATCAATTCCTGCAGCCGCCGTCTTCAGCAAACTCTGCTTACAGCCTTTTTTGGATGCAGACACTGCACACACAAGCTCCCTGGCACCTTTGATGTAAAGATGCATGATATAACCAACCCTTTAATCTTTGGGAGCCGAGCCTAATAATTTACAATGCCATGCGGTGTCTAACCGGGAGGGGAACTGTGCAAGGGGCTTTCAACTTGTCTAACCACGGGGATTATTCCTGGTGCTCCCTGGTGAGCGAGAGCTCGGGATCCACTGCCTGAGCCCCATCGCACCCCACGTCTTGGTGCTGTATCACGGCTGTGCCCTGTTTGTCTCGTGGGTCGGCACATCAGCTAACAACCCACCTCGATACAGGCAGGGAGAAGCGTTTTGCAGTAAAGGCAGTACAGGCTGCATGATGTTTATTTAGAAAAGTGGAGATTGTAAAAAGGCTGCCACAGAATTTGATCTATTTTGGCAGTAAAACAGTCTGAAGGAAATTTTTGGATTACATCTCCCATCGCTTGTATTGGATGGGGAGGTTATAGATAACAATCAGCTGTCTCCTGGACCAGATTATACTGTCTGGTAAATGTGAAGACACTCCATCGATTATAGGAGAAATTTTGATGATTTACTGGTGGTGGAGGAGGTAGCTCAGAGAAGAATCCAGCCCTGTAAATACTTCTGCTTGTGAGGTGGAACGAGGGCGAGGAGATGAGGCAGGAGAGATGCTCTATTTAGAGAAGAATGGAGGGTCATCGTAAATGACAATTAGACACTTCTCCCACAGCTCTGACAGCTGCACGGCAGCTCCGCTTTCAACCTGGAAATCCATTTCTTTTTCAAAACAAAAATGCTCAGGGAAATAACTCAGGGGAAAGGAGCTCCATCTCATCAAAGATTGTACATTAAACAAGCAGATAAAAGATTTTTCTTCCTAGGCAATGCGGTCCCTTCTCCCTCTAGTAATTACAGAAGTCAAATCAAAGTTGTCATTAACATTATTTAAGAAGTAGTCTCTCTTGGAGCAACACAAGTGACAGCTGTGAACTAATTTCACGCCAATGGGATCTAATTTGAGGGAACTCGTGGGTTACTTTTCCCGTAACCTTTTATTTATTCATATTTGCACAGTATTGTGATTTTAGCGCAAAGCAGGTATCTCAAACCTTACACCAACCTATCCGTTGACTTGGTTTTTATGAGCTGTCTTTGAATTCCAAAGCGGCTTTTTACATCTCTAAGAATACATGAAGCCTTTTTTTCCCCCCCTGCAAATATAAAAATCCTTGTAGTATGACAGGTGAGTCATTAATTTGTGTCAAACTCCTCCACTGTGTTTTAAGTAAGGATATGATGTGTTTGTCTCTATGAATGAGGAAAAGAAAATGAGAAGTAGAGCTGCTGGAGGTCTGTTTGCAAACCTGAGAGGAAGGTGTGAAGCGCTGTGTAGGACTGGGTGGGATCAGAAAGGCAGTTTTGTACCCTGTGCTCGGTGCAGAAATAGCGTGAAATTCTCCAAGCGGTAGCGAGGCGCGGTTTTGAAGTGGAGGACTCCTTTTTTATCTCTCTTGCTCCCACCAAGCTCTGAGCCGCAAATGCATGCGGCGTATTGACAACTGCAGAGGTCCTGGGTGGCCGGGGGATTTGTTACAATATTCATTACCCTTTGATGCACGCATGTTTAACCCCCTGGCCCGCCTGCATTGCTCAGCCCGCTTTGTACCTAATCCACGGAGGATACGGGTTAGCTACAGCTCTCAGCTTCAGCGTGCGGCACGTCAGCTCAGGCTGCACTGACTCATCCTCTTGGCTTTTGAAGTCCCCTTTTCTGGCGCTGGCACCGGTTTAGGTGGCAGCCGACACACGCAGAGTGTTTTAAATCCCTGCCCCGTGTTCCTCGGCTGACCCCAAGGTTTCCTGCGGATGGGGAACGAGGTGGAAAGAATGAAGCAGAAGCCAAACTCTTGTCGTTTGGGTAGCACAGATCCGTAAGCGCCATTCACGTTGTTGATGCTTTCCTTTGAATAGCCTTATGTGGCTCGCAATTTATGCAGCATGAAAAGGTGCACCTTAAAAGTGTGCTTGTAGCAAAACAGAGTTACAAAATCTCAAGAAGAACCAAGACGTGTCTTTGTCTGGAGAAAGCGCCTGTTGTCAGTTTGGGAGAAGACAATTCATTCTGAGTGCTTCTGGCTGTCCCTGTGGCAGGGTGACCTTTATGTGAATAAATACAGTAATTCCTTTTTGATTACAGAAAGAAGCAGCTTCATAATGGTAGCTCCCTATCTTCTGCCATCACCTAACGTGGCGGGGGGAACACACACCAGTCTGTCATTCCGCTGGCACGCAGAGAAACCTTAAAATTTGATCCTGTGTTGAAATGATTTGCTCTATCCCAGTGCTGGGAGTGAGAGCAGAATGACTGAAGAACAGTGTGGAGCATCCTTCTCTTTGCTTTCCTTTAAAAATCAAGAGGCTTTTAACTTTTTGGATTTGATGGAATCACAATTAAAAAGAGAAAAGGAAAATATCACCTTGTGTTTGTTAACTATAAAAATGCAATCCAGCAGCGCTGCTGGTGCTTTGCTATTTCCCAGGTCAATAAATGGTTCCCCTGACTTTAATAAACATTGATGCTGCAGGCTTGTTCTGCTGTGATTGAACCTTTTTATAGTTTCAACCACTCACATTGCATGAAAGCTTGAAGGTTTTTTTTTTTCTTTTTTTCAGGAGGGTTGGTTCTGATTGATTAAATTGTCATTTTCTGAGTTAGTTGCTGAGTTATAACTTGGCATTTTTAACCGTGTGATTTGTTTAAAGAGACAGCTTTTTGATATAGCAAACCAGCTGAGAATTTTTAAGCAGTAAAAGGAAATTTTACTCACTTTGTTCTCAGCCTTTCATCACCGCCTGACAAAAGTGCTCCTGAAAACAACGTAGAGGCTGTGATATGAGGAGAAGGCTTTTAGATTCCCGCTCACTACTTCTTTATTCCATCATGGAGCTGATCCATGCAGTATTATATTGCTTTCGATTAGTAGTTGGACACCTTGCTGTTGTTAACATGTTTATTTTTCCAAGGAGAAGGGGAGGGAGGGGGAATTAGAGACATAAATGTGAGTGCCACGCAAGGTGATACTAAGAGTAAGTGGCAGAACTGTACTTTGGACCAACTGATTTACCCCTTAATTCCCACAGTGGGTTTCTTTGCACTAAAATGATGGGCTCTGAACCCACCTAAGTCAAATAACTGCAAAGTTTTCACGTAAATCGAGACTGGGCTGGGTTCAAAGGGACAAAGACTTTGTAATTCTTTAGAAACTGAGAAAATCACGTCCATGTGATGATGCATTAATTTTTTTTATTTAACCAGCTGCCACATTCCTTCTTTGTGGATAGCTGCCGGTTCCAAGATCTGATTATTGTTTTTCTTTCCTTCTTTCCCCCCAACTTAAATCTGTATTTGAGACAGTAAAGCTGAAGTGAATGAGACTCACATAAAAAACATGTGTGTTCAGAATGTGTTTAGAAAGAAAGGCCAACAAAACTGTCTTGTAGCACATAACAGGGTGTCTTTTGCGTTTGATTTACAGCACCTGCAGGGGAAACGGAATAATCTAATGGTCTGAATATGGGAGATCTTACATTTGTTTGCTGCAGTGTTACCCTGGTTGGACTCTGAAACAGTGCTTAGCGGTGGAAGTCTCAGGGTATCAGTATGAAATACTGGAGTCCAATTATACTTCTGCTTGTACGCTTTCCCCTCTCTGGCCATTCCAGCTTCTGCTCTGAAATAATAACTTACAACAGAGCAAAGCTGAATTTCAGCAGTGAATTATATCCTTGGCCTCTAAATTTAATTGCATGATTCTGCAACTAACCCACTATCCATCTTGGTCCCTCAAATTCTTTTTTGCCTCTTTTCCTCTATTTCTGTACCATTCATTTGAAACCTGAAAAAAGTGAAAAATAAGTGCCTAGAAGAGGGCGAATTGTGAAACGAACATTTAAACTTCTTGCCCCCAACCAGTTCCTGAAGGTCTTTCACTAAAAAGATTGGGGTAGATTTCACCAACACTGGGGGTCAGGATGAAGTGCTGCAGGCTCTGACGATTTTTTTGCAGTGCTGCTAGTGCTGGTTACCCGAAAGAGGGGTCAGGAGGACCCTCTGCAAGTACCAGTTTGGATACGATCCATCCGGCCAGGTGCTTCACGGGGTGCTGTGGACGCCCCATCCCTGGAGGTGTTCAAGACCACGTTGGATGGGGCTTTGAGCAACCTGGTCTAGTGGGAGGTGTCCCTGCCCGTGGCAGGGGGTTGGAACTAGATGATCTCTAAGGTCCCTTCCAACTGTAACCGTTCTATGATTCTACGCCCTTTTTCCCCCCCATAGTGCCAAACGGAAGGTGACTGCTGGAAACGGAGCCAGGGTAGATGACAGATTGGTGCTGTGATTCAGCGCGGCAAATCTGGTGTTCCTAACACCTTCGTTTTAATCAGCTGAAGGTTTCAAAGCAAGATGTTGATGCATGAGCAAACTTTTAATGACAAAAGCAAAAAGTAAGGTATTCTTCTGTGATTATTAGTAAACACAATATGAGAAGATTTTTAGGGGAGTTGCTCATGTTCATTTCAAAATCATCTTGAGGCCATTTTATAGGGTGGGAAATAAGCTGTAACATGAAAAAGAGTAAAATGTTCATTAAAGCTGTAATGATTTATATCATAACATTATGGGGTAGCACACTTTACCTCAGTACAGTTCCTCAATGAATGTTTTTCTAATTTCCATAAGTAATTGACCTCTCATTAGCAACTCATTAGAAAAATTGAGGTGATGTGACAAATGCAAACCCACTGCGACAGAAACTCTGCACATGAATAAATTATTGAAAACTCTAATGGATTCAAAATGAAGGACCACAGGAGCCTTGCTTTCTCTGACCGAAAGAGAAAAATGTTTCATTTACACCCGTAAAGTGACACACTTTTCTCTAAATATATATAGCTGCACACTCAACAGTCCGTCCATCCATACTTTGACTTATGGATGATTTTCAAACATGGTGAACATTCACATCTTCTTGCAAGTAACTGCACAGGAAAAGGAATTAGCCAACTAGTAAGACCCTGGTATGACTGTAGACGCTGTAGTTGGAAAAACTGAGTACAAGTTTTGGAACGTGGGCTAAGTATGGCCTAATTTTTGAAGGAACTGAACATCAGCTGACA
Organism: Rissa tridactyla; assembly: GCF_028500815.1. NCBI lineage: Eukaryota > Metazoa > Chordata > Aves > Charadriiformes > Laridae > Rissa > Rissa tridactyla. The sequence continues at coordinate 89,576,582 of NC_071469.1, forward strand.
CTTGTCAGTGACTCCAGCCTAGATGTGGACACTTACCAAAAAAGACAGAATGTTGACTCCTTGTCCATGAGCAGTTGTTTCAGGAGGGAGGTCTCTGCCTTGTCCTTTTTATAGCCACTCTAAACCAACACATGAATGTTAACAAGCTCAAATAATAGATTTTGCACATATTGAAGTGTTAACTTTAATAACCTTATATATCTGTCTTTTTAGGGATCAATAAATCAATTTCGAGGTAGTTCTTCATCACTGCAATATTGTGAAAAGTGAGGCTGGTATTTAACGTAGAGTTTTATGAGTCCTGGATGCTCCTGGACTAACCCAGAAAAAAACCTGCACCACTTCTTTTTTGATATGTCCCTTAAACTCCTGATGCCTGTCTGAAACTTATTTCAAAGTAACTGGATTTATGGGTTCCAAGTTAGCGTTTCATCACAAAGCTACATGAAGATGAGAAAGGGAAAAAAATCCCTGTCTGAAAGTCTCGTACAACAGAGAAGAGATGAATTGATGAACCTCCCTGACCTTTTGCTATACCAGCTAAGAAAGTGCAGGGTCTAAAAGGAGGATAAAAGCATTGGAGTAATAATGTAAAACAATGGGAGAAGCCTCTGGCTTAGGGCTGTTCTGGGGAAAAGGCCGTGGAGAATCTCACTTTTTCTCATTTGGGACGTGTATCTGGTTACTCTTTTCTTTCTTTTCTTCCTGAATTCTCCTGCAATGGGCCATTGCATAGCACTGATTCAATATAGGTGACTATCTTTTTTGCTTTGCCAAATAAACTGTAGAAGAAAGGCAGCCCAGAAGCAATTGTGAGGAATTTCTTGTTATGGAAGAAAAATGGATTTTTAAAAGATCACTCAGAAAAATCAGACTGCTTAGCTTTCCACAACATTTAAAAAGGAAAGAGATGATAGGCAAACAGTGGCTTTTCGTGGTATATGGATTGCATCTTGCCATAGGACTATACCAAGTGGCTAGATTTGTGACTTGATGCTCCTGTCGTTTTTTCTGCATGGTTGTAGAAACCATGGTTGCATGGTGAAGCCCTGATGGTTTCAGTTCAAATTTAGAGTAAAATGTGCTCTCTAACGGCTTTCAGCACCAGAGAGCACCTCTTCCTAGAGCCGTGACTGAACTGTGTTGCAGGGCTAGCTAGGAAACCAAACACGGTACGAAACCAGAAAGCTGAGACTATGTTACCCACACATCTGTCTTATATTCAACATCTCCTCCAGGATTTTCAGGACTTCTACAGAAACTAAGCTTTTTAAAGTCATAGACAACCATGAGATTGGTGTAAACCATCATAGTCAAGTTTATTACCAAGTCTCTCTGTATAGCGCTATATGCGCTCCATTAGAGCCCACCCTTCCCCACAGTTGCACGCTCCTACGCTGCACTACCAGGATGACTCACGGGCAAAATTTCTTTATGATTCTGGAATACATTTGGATTCCAGCCACTTGTGGAAAATATACATTACTTACTCTTATACCCACGCACACACTCAATATATTTCTTTACATATGGGATCTGAATCGGTAATACTAAAAGCCTGAAGTTGAAGAACAAAATGCATTTATAACCATGTTCCTTGAAAAGAGTAGTTTGTTTTTTTTTAAAAAAATCATGTATTCAATCATTTTGTGAGTGAAATACCTGATACATTGCAAGGTGGAAATACACACCAAAAAAGAGATAAAACTCCTTACGTAGGTTGACTTTGAAGAAGTTATAGTACTAGGCATAAGATCAGTAATTTAACTGAAGTAATTAAAACCACTTCCCCTCCTTACCTCAAAATGGAAGGAAAATCTCACCTGTGGCAAATGTGTATATTTGCAAGACTTTGGGGGTCCACCTGTACTGCCCTTTGGTTACCCTAAAACTAGCTATGTCTGGCTTCTTTATGCCGAAAGCTGCTGGTGGGAAATGGGTGTTATGATTGTGGGTCGAAACGCAATTTCCAAACCTGCAATGTCATATCCATATCCCGTGGGGCTAGCAAAACTGCAGATATTCAGGAACCCACCAAAATCGCTGGGAAGGGCATCGTTAATGACACCAACAAAAAGAAACAGCTAGTTTTTTTGTTGCAGCGTGCTTTTAGTTGTTGTATGCAAAATGGTCTAATATCACCTTAATCCCAGCTTGCCATGTGAAAAACAACCCTGTCAATTTGATACAGAAGTACAATATTGAGAAGTGGAACATTTTGTCTAATAGGGAAGAGCTGACAAAGACAGACTGAATAATGCTTAATTGGATAAAACTGACCTGATTGTGAATTCCAAATGAAATTTAAAATATTGCACTAAGATTTATAGGCTTCGTTTTCTGCCCTTCCCCCCCCCCCCAGTGTGCTGGGCTTTGCTTGTGTCATCAATATTTCAGTTTAGCAGCAGCATTATTTTCTTTATTGATAAAAGCCAAAGGCTAAATATTGCGAGACATTTGGCAATGCCAATATAAACGGGAACTCTCCCTTGTATGCAGTCCAGTTATTGATGTTTTTATTAGCAATCCCTATAAGGGCATATTCTGTTTTCTTTCTCACTGCCATAATGTGGAAATAAGGGAAATGGTAAAATGCCTGTTGCACTTAGCTAACCGTAAGACGGTTTTGACTGACTAGCCCCACGCATAAAGTAAATATGTCGGAGCCGAGTGGCAGGGTGTCCCAGCAACGTGCCTTTTTGCATCTTTGCCCATCAATGCCTCGTCTCCTGCCCTGGCTGTGGGGACGGAGCAGACTAATCTTCATTGAAGCAGCCTCAACGAACAAAATTTGATGTAGGAGCTACCATCCCGTATTCCTCCAGCTGCTTAAAATGGCTCTCCGGTTCTCCAAGTATGTGAACCACAACCCTGCCGAGTTCCTGCCATATGTATTATCATATCTATTCAGAGCAAGGCTTGTGCGTGAGGACACTATAGGGGAATTCTTTGAGAAAATTATTTTCTTAGAATTTTCAGTAGCCACTATAAAGTGTCTGAACTTTTATCTGTGTTATTCTTTCTCCCGCTCTGCTTTATAAACAAACATGACACTTTATTCTGCAAAGTGATTTCTTTCTGAGTTATAGGCCCACCGAAAAAGCATATAAAACCCACAAACCTTATTATTTTTGGATTCTTGAAACTCAAAATTGATTTAAACCAAGTTCAGACAGCAATATTTCCTCCCCGTCTGAGAAACTATATCCTGGGTTTCAGACTAAAGTAAATTTTTATAGGCATGTTGTAATTATAAGCCCTTGAGAAACAGATTTCGTAACGGGGACACTGGCACAAACACGGCTTCGCTGCAGTTACTCTGCCGAGCGCTGATGCGAAGAGTCTGAAAATCCATTCTCCCAAGAAGGAGCTTATTAAAAGACTGCAGTACTTTTAATGACATTTCTTGTGACATCAAAATTATTTCATTTGGAGTCGCAGAGCATCTCTGCTTCTGCATTTTTGAAGGTCCAAGGAGAAAATGTTGCTGCAGCCTCACAGCTCTGAGCAGTGACTGAGGGAAGCAATCCAGAGAGATAAATCTGCCCTGGTACTCGCGTCCTCTCGTGATGGGAGATGTAAATTAATCTGTTTAATTAGAGCAGCCTCTAATCATCACCAGGAAGGCAGGAGAAGTGTTTGGAAATACCATACAGGTTTTGCAAGTGATCCGGGTTCAGCTTTTCCTTCTGAATTGATGAATAATAGCTGAAATGTCAGTGATAACTGAACTCAAGATAAGAAAGCTTGGCTCACATCAGCTGTGTTTGGTGATTTATGTTCTTATTCAGTTCTGTAGAGATCCTGGATTGATTTTCTTGCAATATTTCAAGCCAAATGGGTATTTTCAAGCAATATCCATTTCTGATTGGGCTGATTTTTGTACTATTTATCTCATGTCATTTGTACACTTAAATTCAAACTAAATGATGGCAAGGTACTTAGCTCAGATACATCACACCATAAGAGAGTAAGTCCTGCTCACTTGATCAACCTTAAATTACACTTCTCAGCCACACAGGTATGCAGATACATTACAGAGATGGATAAATAGCTTTATCCTCATTTTAGAGGTGTTCAAAGACAACAGTTATCCCCAAAGCACGTACTAGCTCAGAGGCAGAGGTCCGAACTGCAGCCTTCCTCCACCATAATGCATAGCCTCATCCTACATCCCCTGAAGCCAACAGGGAAATTTTCACCTACATCAAAGCAGAATATCCAGCCTCTGGCAGCAAGTTTGCTTGGCTTTCTTCTGATCTCCCTGGGTTTACTCGGGAGGAAGGGGCTAAAATCTTACACGGTCTCAAATGAGATATATAAGACAACCGGTGGTGGCAAGAGCATACAGGGAAGGGAGGAGAATTTGGTAAAGCAGACAGACTGCTGCAGGCTGCTGAACGTGAACCAGCACAGTTTGTGTTACAGCCTTTGATTTTTTTTTTTTTTTTTTTTTTAGGGAGTTTTGGCATTGGTTATTTAATCAGTCAGGCAATGGAGTGGGAAACGGAAAACCCCGGAGAACTCAACCTCTCCCACAGGGCACGTGGGCAGCCAAAAATAGCTGCACAAGTTGAATAGTGGGGCTGGGGAAGTTTTCCAAAGCTTTTCAGAATCTCTGAGGAATTTTTGGCCCATATTCTGAGAGAAAAATCATGTCGGTCTCCCTTTCTCTGGGCCAGATCACTCATACGTGCACAGCAAATGCGGGCACCTGGGACTGAACCCAGCTCCTTCTGAAGTCAATGGCAAAGCTCCTACCGGCTTCAGCGGAGGCAGGATCCATCCCTTTGTGAGGTGATCATATTTATATTCACCACCCTGCAACTTAAAGTGAGGATTAGCAGAATTAAACTCTCCTAATTTGTATATCTCAGCCTGCCAAACCGCAATTAACTTTTGTGCATTTGAATTAACAGGGAAAATTATTAACCACCCTTTCCTCATGCAATTATCATTTTACACTTCTGGAAAATTTCTCCTAAATATGAAAAGTAGCCCACACCCCTGTGAACCTATCCCTCTTAATATCCTTTAGTTACTAGAGCAGGAAACAATTTTTCACCCCATTGCTTCCGTAGGCAAGCGATGCTTGCCCAACACCGTGGCCGTGCCGGGCGCTCCCCCGACTCCCTTTGCTTTGGCTCTAAGGCTGGCCACTTTCCACAGGGGAACGAGACTCGGAGCTTTAAATTCACCCAAGCGTAACACCTAGGTGTGTAGCCCTCGGCAGACATTACAACCAATTTGTGCTGTTTTTAACCATGCAATGCACAGGCTCGAAATTCCCCCCCTTTCCTTCTCCAGGGCAAAACTAAGGAGGACGCTCCGGTTTTCCCTGGGCACAGAGCTACAGGTCGGCACAGCAGAGTAAAGGCAGCATAAAGCAACCCGAATTTTCTGCCTTATTTTCTGTTCTTCTTCTCTTGCATGTGCCCAACCAGCCTCTGCCCTCGCATAGGGCTGGTGAGGGTCCAGTTGGTGCCAAAAACTTGCAGAGCATCCGTTTTCCCATGGCAGTTTTCCCTGTGCTGCAGCACACCCTGTCCACTATGTGAAGAGTGATGGTCATTTTTTTCTTAATACTTTAGTTTCCTGGGAAAAGGAGAATCTTAAGCCTTTTTTTTTTTTTTTTTTAAATTTGGGGTGAGGGGAGATATGTAAGAACAGATAGCTTTTGATTTATGTATCACCCTTTTGTAACAAATACATTTGTAACAACATAATGAAATTGTTGAACAAAAGTTCCGTTCCAGAAGAATAATCTTTAGCGGGTGTGAAATGCCTCGCTGGGATTTTGTCAGGTTTTAATTTCAGTTTGAATAAATAGTGTGAGACACCAGGCTGGGGAAGATAAAGGTGAATTTCATCTGCTTCCAGCTTGTCATAATAGAAATAATAACTACTTTAGCCAAAAACAAGTTTCCAATTAGTTTCTCTAAAATAATATTATCCCCTTTTTTATAGATAGCGCAGCTCGTTTTGGAACCTAATTTCGATAATATACAAACATTTCTAAAACAGTTATTCCCACCGAGAGAATGACAAGTACAGACTTTGGCAGCACGCGTTGGGAGCCTGTCTGTACGGAAAAGCAGTCTTCGCTTTTCTTGAACTGACTCTTAAACAATGAAAAATAGAAAAATCAATTTAAAATCTTCTTTAGGATGAAGACATCTTTCCTAAAAGACTTTATTTTAAAAGGCTGGATAATGATCTTTAAACGAGATATTCTGAAGTTATAAAATACATTTATTCTGGAAAACAGATAGATAGGCTTTTTTTTTTATTTTAGGAAGAATTAGTGTTCTTTATGGGGGGCTTCAAGACACAGGAAAAGTGAAATAGTGCTGGCTGTTCAATGCAACTGAAATTGGCTGATTCATGTATCGCATTAAATTCAGAAACCAACGCTAATGCGCTCAGAAAAAAATAAACTCAAGACTAGGTTAATGTGTTTGAAAGGAGCCTTTGAAGGGATGTAACAGGACTACATTCTGTCCAGTCCCACCCACCGATCTCTTCCGTGACAACTGTCATCTAATATGCCTGTACAGTGTGAAAAAAAAAAAAGACTTTTACTATTTAGGAAGATTTTTTTTTTTACACAAGAAGAAAAAGCCAAGCTGCGGTATCCTCTGCAATATACTACGCTCACTGAAATAACGCTCGTGCAATGGCACCATTTGTTTCAGGTCTGTTCTGGCACCCTCTCCAGTGTCTCCAGCCGGTCAGTTCACTGGTCAGACACGTCCCTGCAAAGACCAAGTTGGTGCTGAGCAAAGCTCCAGGGTTTGTCCCAGATCTTACCTGGCTGCACACTCTCCCCCAGCCATCCCGTGCCTCTGAGCCACCGCCTCTGCGCTGCAGCTGCATTTCATTGGAGCCAAGCTCTCCCCTAAGACGAGTTTTTAAAGGCTCTGAAAAGAACGGCAATTTGGTCAAAAGCACAGCAGCGTGGGGCTCACCAAGGGTTTTCAGCCATGGGGCATGAGGCATTGCCCTGCCATTAGCTGTTGAAATGAGCCTAGCATCATAGCATTACTTCCTTAGCTGTTCTGAGCAACGCAAAGTCAGGGTGGTTGTTTCTGCCCCTGCAGTGGTTAATAATAGCAGCAGCATTTAGGGTATCACCAGCATGGCCGGAGCTCTGACGCTGTGTCAAGGAAGCCGAAGTGTGTGGCCCAGTTGCTTTATCCATCCCTGCCTAGGCAAAGAAAAAAGGGATACTATTACACAGAATTTCAAAGTGCAACAAGAGAGGGTGAAGTAAAACCTATGTGTTAACCCCCCCCTTCCCCCCTTTAAAAACTATATTTCATAATGTATAGACCTCTCACCATCACACATGCATGTGTGTGCAAAACTATGAGGGAACAGATCTTCTGGGAGACACTGATCGTCCCAGTGATGTTTTTCTAAATATTGACACTTTACAGCGCACTCTAGCTGTAATCATGGAGCTACTTGTAGGGAATAATGGAAAATTATCTCATGAGGGAAGACTGGACCAATAGCCAGTATCTGTTTTTTATGGGTGTGGGTCATGTTGGCTGTCATACTGCCTTGGGTGCGAGGTCCTTCTAACCCAGGACACTGTCTCTGCCAGCAGCCAACACGAAGCACTGCGGATGAAAGTGTGAAGATCATGCAGGAAGCAACTGTAAAATAATTCACCCTTCACACTAGGTCTCAGCCTTCCTTTGTTTTGTAAATTCTTGCTACCCAAGTTTTATAGGAGTAAATGATTACAGCGAGTAAACCTCAGGCTTCTGGCATGACATGGTGTTAACAACAGACTCTTTCAACTTTTGTGGTGATACAAAGAAAGCCTGTCATAAACTGCCACAAAAGAGCTGCTTGTCAACAACCAGACTGGCGTTTGCCCGCGAAGCCGTTCAAACAATTCTGAACTCAAACATTTGCAAACAACACGTGCTGTTTAGAGATGTAGATCCCTGGGAAAAACCTCCCCACCACACAAATTACAACAGATAATTAGTCCAGCGCGGGTAGTTTTCCATGAGAAGAGAATAAGAAAACAACAGCAAAGCAGGACAGAAGTTGGAAGTAGTAGTTTCTCTGTATCATATGCAAAGTGTACCAGTTCACCTAGAGCAAAAACCACAGCTGCATTTGCTTCCTCCTCTGTTGGAAAAGGAAAAGATATTATTTGTGTGATTTACAGAAGTATGGTTTTACGCAAATGAAAATACGGCACTAACTTGGCAAACCTAAGGATGGTAATTTTTGCAATAAGGAAGAAAAGGTGGAACAGACCATACTTACAGTGTGTAAGATTTTGTGAAACCTCCTCTGCGATGCCCGATCATTCGTAATTAAGCCAGATGTTGACCTTATTGTAGCTGTTTTGATTTTAACTACCTGAGTAAATGGACATTATAGGGGAATTATATAGTGCAGTTAGCAGAAGGTGATGTAAAGTGGTGTTGAAGGGATATTAGGAAGAATTACTTTACTGAAAGAGTGGTCAGGCAGTGGAACAGCCTGCCCAGGGAGGTGGTTGAGTCACCATCCCGAGAGGTGTTTAAGAAACGTCTAGATTTGGCACTCCAGGGCATGCTCTAGTGGCAGAGATTGTAGGTTGTTTGTTTGTGGGGTGTTTGGATTTTTTTGGTGTGTGTATGGTTGGACTCGATGATCTCAAAGGTCCTTCCCAACCATGAAGATTCTATGATTCCATGATTCTATGACATGCAGGAGGACTGTATGGAGACTTTTGCCACCTAATCAGCTCTTTAATCACAAACCTGACCTTCTTCCCTGGAAATACAATGGCACCAAACTCAGCAAGAGCAGCAGCATTCCTCAGATGGGATTAGTTCGTAGGTGTGGTATGCTGAAATCTTACCTTGCCCAGAAGAAAAAGAAGGTATTAGCTGGAGACCTGTGTATTACTCAGTGGAAGGTAAAAGGAATCCTTTACTTAAGAGCTGGAATATAAAGTTTATATTCCATGAAAACTGTCTCATGAAACTGTGCATTAAATGGGTTCTTAGAAATGTGCAGCCCAATAAATAAAACTGGTAATTCTACCCATACAATAAGGAAATGAGCCAGTGACGGTGTGAAAAAATAAAGGAATGAGAGGGAAGCTTCATCACGAGTATGCTGAGGGTCTTCCCCGCTTTGGGCAGGAGAGGCGGCCTGCCATTTTGTCACGCTTGCAATTAGAAGTCATTGGCGGGAGAAACAGTAAAGCTTATGCTTCATGAAATGGAAACTTAAAACCAGCATAAACAGAGCCACTCAAAAATAATGAAATGAAGTTTTAAAAGGCATTATCGCATTCCAGGTTCAGCACCAGCAGCTGAATTTACATACTGCAGAAAAGCAGCTGCAGAGGTGGAAACTAAGAAGATGCTGTTAGAGATGGGAGCACAGAGCCAAAGGGGTCCCAGGAGAGTGATAGCAAATTCAGAGTTGCTGAATGTTTGAGGGTAATCCTTGAGGACTTTGAGTTTCTCTCAGTCCCTTCCATGCAGAAAGAAAAGAGTTAATAAATATTGTTAGTGCCTGGGGAATTGTTCACAGGGGATCTTTTTGGAAGAGTAATCTTCATATTTGGAAGTATTTTCTCATTACGGGTAATAGGATGATGAACTGAGAAATGATCTCAGCCACTTATGATTCTAAAAGCCCCTAGCCTGCATAATCTATGCTGATTTAGAGATAATAGCATCAAAGACATAACTCATTTAGCACAATGTCCATTTACTTACTCTGAAGACTTTTACTATCCTGCACCTATTTTATAGATGCTTATAAAAAGTTGATGATGATATAAAAAGAATAACATAATAATAAAAAAAAGACAAGTGTGCAGTAAGAACTAGTCTGTCCAGAACCGTACTACAGACATTCCAAACCTGCTCCTAATGAAGTGCAATGCAAATGCTAAGAGAGAAAAAAAAATAGAGAGCTCTCCTGTTCTGCGCTCATTAAAGTAAAACAAACTGACAGAGAGGATGGTTTTGTGTGCAAGATGCTGCAGCAGCACTCAGAAGATGAGAGTTGCACACTCTGTGTGCCAACAAGAGCACTTGCTGCTTCTCTGCTGGGTTCCTCTTTGGTAAGGAAGTGATGCTAAGCCTTGATGTCACCACTGCACCTGCTTAGACTTTACACTTTTGGAGGCAGAAGATATCTCTTATCACATCTCTGTGCAGGGTCCAGAAGAACTGCATCTCTGCTGTGGGCTCTACGTTCTCCTACGACACACGTGCTAGCTCCCTAGCAGAGGCAGCTGTCCCTAATTGCTCAGGATCACAGCCAACAGCTTCCCCTTTTTGCTTCCAAGTCCTCATGACTGTAACATCTTATTTTCAGCGAAAGCGTTTTCCCACGCATGGGACAATAAATGTCAGGCTGACCTGAAGCGCATTCTTTTCCTACGTTTCCCTTGGGTTCTGGCCCCTTCAAAAGGTGACAATGAGCTCTTTCAAATGCCAATTAGATCATCATAAATCATCTTTCACTTTTTTTTCACGTCACAGAGATTGTGCTTCCACGGGTTTCATTGGATCTAGGCAGTTTTTGCATCTCCTGAGGTGATCACTGCAGGGGTTACTCATAAACTGCGTCATCCTGGGTGACTGGGGTTCAGGCATACGGACAACAGAGTCAACACTTGTGGCATTGCAGTAACCAGGGACGAGCCTTTGACTTGCGAAAGGAGAGACGTAAAGAAAGGAGAGTGTGGTTAACCTTGCCTCTGCATTTTTAGGACAGAGCTGGTGATACAGCCGAGCCAATACAATGCTGGTTGCCCCTCAAAAGGGACAGTCCTCATCCTTTCTCCGCTCCCAAGTGCACATGCCCAGTGGAAATACTAAATTTCGACATCACGCTTGAAAAATGCCGGTCCCCCTTCTAACTGATTGTTTCCATGTGGATTTTTGGCATATCGTTTTCTCTAACCCGCTCTTCTGCCTTATCAACACATAAGGCTTACCCAGGCGGATGGGAGGCGAGGAGCAGGCTGGTGATGCCACGTGTGCCCGAGCGGCTGCCCAGCTCCCCCTCGCTTTTCGTACCTTGCGGTTTTGCATTCTTCCACTTCATTTTTTCCCTGTGCTGAGGCCTTCTGCAGTTAGATTCCTGGTTGATTATGCAATAAACCCATGAATTATTAACAGTATATAAGATATTGACAAACTGTTCTCTGAGATAAAACAAAGTATTGATTATGAATCCAGAGAATTATAATTAGTTTCTGCGTAAGAGATAATTAAGTTATTATTGTTTCTCTTTCTTCTAATATGGTGATGGATAGAAGGTATTTATACCAAACTCTACAAAATCTTATTAAAATTAAGGCAATAGGTTTATGAGCACTCAAGATAATGGGAAAATAAAGCATGATGGGGAAGGGTTTGCCTTTTCAAAGAGCTCAGCTGGCAACATCCCAACATTGTGGAAAGAAAACATTTTGGGTTTGCTCTGAGGAAACTCCTGGGCTCAGAGACATGATCGACTTCAGCACAGTCAGAATCTCGGTTCGGTTTGGTTTTACTAGAAATCAGACCAGCACCACTGTGGTCTGTGTACATGTGCACGTTGTGAACCTAGGGGCGGACCTCAGTTAAATTTGGCTGGGGGGAATGGTCTTAGAGATACTTAAGTTTCTACAGGTTTTATACAAGCGTGCTGGCAAAACCATTACAGTGTTAGTTTAGCTCTCATTAGGAGCCAGAAAATTCATGCCGGGGCTCAATTTCAAGACAGCATGACACTGATAACTAGTTTTAATGGGTTCTGCTGCTCCAAAGTGATTTGTGCATCCTTAAAGTTAAGTTAGATGTTTTTGCCATGAGGCTATGCCTTATAAAAACTTCATTTTATTCAGTGGAACTTATCGTACGGGCAGAGCATTCCCAGGCAGAACTGGGCAGCAGGGACTCATCCTGCCTGACTTAGTGTGTCTTCAGTGCTCTGCAGAGGAGCCCTTGGCTATAGTCCCTCCACAGTCATCAAGGAGAAGGGTTTTCTGCTAAGGTATAATTCATCTGAGCATCTCTGGGTAGAGACAAACCGCTGCAGGCATTTAAAGTTAGGCAAGGTGAATCCCATCCTCCGAGTGCGGTGTTGCAGTGGAGCTAATATAAATGCGGGGTATGAGAAGCAGCGGGCTCTGCCGGAGGAGCGTCTGCCTCTCGATTGATCCAGTTCTGCTCACCCGCCTGCTGCTGCTCTCTCTGCTTTTTCCTCTGCTGTTTATAAGGAAAGAATAAGCTCCAATGATGTGCAGCAGGTCAAATCCAAGACCTACTGATGAGAACAGTAAGTTGGATGAGAACAAATATGACGGTTCCTGGGCCATATGCTCTTCACTGAGGATCTCCTGGAGCTCTTGAAATATGTATTACCTATTCCTGGGAAGTCCCCTCTCAGGCTGGTGCATGGTTGACCACTGAGAGAAAATAGAGCAGAAAGAGAATTCAAGAAGACGACGACTCCTCCACCCCTGTGCACCAGGGCAGGATCAGTGATGCCAAAAACCTTCCTCATTTGACCGCTTGTTCCTGAGACCCTCAGAGATGGAGGTTTCCCAACCTCACCTAAATCATGAATTTCATGAGTTATCTTTATGATTACATTTCCTAACGTATAACCTTTTACAGCTAGGAACCTGAAGCAAAGAGAAATTAAGGACAAGTTAAATTCACAGGGTGAATTAGCGCTACAGTTTATCTTGTGAGGAAGCATGGAAGATTCTGTAACATACGGGGATACCTGCTGCTTCACTTGGGACAATGCTTGCAAATTTGGGAACTTTTGTACACTTGCTTTTCATCATTTGAGGTTATGACATACTTGGCATTTCTATATTTTGCATAGCACAGGTGGGCCCTTCCCATCACCCGAGAAGGCCTAAAGACAGAGCTGAAGTGACTTCCTTCAAGGCACAGCTTTTTCTCCAGAGAAAAAAGAAAGAAATCTCAGGCAGCAAGAGGCTGACAGTGCAGCCCTGACCCGGCATGGCACTGGGTGCAGAGACTGGAACTGGGGCTTGGTTTTGCTGAATGGTCACTTTCCAGGTGCCTCTGACCCCACCAACTCTTCCAGCTGCCTCCAGCAGCTGCCTGACCTTCTCCCCTGCTGGGTTGGAGCTCTGAACCATGACCAAATAGCTGCTCTTAAAGAGTTCCTCATCTTCAAGCTTTTCCTCGTGGCATCTGGTGGGGGTAAATTGCCCTATTAGTTTTCTGTGATCCAGAGGGAGATGCACTGCCAAAGCGATGTGAGTGACAAAGTCCTATATCCCAACAAACTGTTCAACCACAGTGTCCATGGACATCCTGTGGTGAAAATTTAATCCAAAAAAATACTCTATTAAAGAAACTGGGAATAGAAGTGCATAAGGAATACATTTGCAGGTCTCAAGAACTGTCTTCACAACTCAGAAAATACGTGCAGTCTATGAGGAAACGCGGTATTAGGATTTCCACCAAGTCTGTAAGAACAGACTCTTAAATCCCACCCCCTAGGCCAAATCCACTCTAAATCTCTGAAAACTGCCTGCTAATGGCAAACATGTCTCGGATCCAGGTTGTACTAATGTAAAAGGAGTCCGGGGAGATGGTCGAGCCACGCACACGATGAACATCTCCCGTATTGTGAAATGAAGTTGAAAGTGCGGCTGTCTGTCAGTAAAGTGGATGCAACGGTGCTCCATCAGCCATTAATAGGCATGTGTGGCTGCTTTCATTATTTAACGTTTGTTTGAAAGTACCTCTCTCTTTCGCTTTCGTGTGGAGATATGAGCATCCTCGCAGAGGGCATTGGTCCTGCGCAATCACCGTCCGTCTACAAACCAGTTTAGATTAAAATGTCTCCCCACCCCTGCGAACAAAATAGAGCACCTAATTGAAAGCCACGCTATGAGTGCTGCTCCGTCCCCTCCCTCCCCAGCACTACATCTTCATCACATCTTTTGTCGGCTCTACATCAGATGCACCTTTCTTTCTTGCTCTGAAGAAAAACAATCTCCGCTTCCCCGCTGCCAGCATGAAAACCTCTTCACAGAGCATGAGCACTAAATGAGAGCCGTGCTCGCTCTGCGTACTTTGGAAGGCAGGAATATTTCGAGGGGCTAAACTAATCCCTCACATTTTTCAGAGTGCACGGCACAGATTTGAACTTCAGCTCCCACAGTGGTTAAAGCAAGGGAGAGGAGACGGGGTCCCCTGGGTTGAATTCCCACCGAGCCCCGGTGCGACACGCGGCGCGGCTCGGCTCTGCCGTGCTCAGCGCCGCGGGCAGGGGCTGGCAGACGGCCATCCTGCGGGATCCGTCCTCCTGCTGTCGCTTTGGGGAAAGCTTTTTTCCAATCCTCCAACTGGAAACACTCGAGCTGTTGGGAAAAAGGGTTAGAGGGGGAAAAAAATTTTGTGCAATGTGGCATTTTGGGAGTACACACTGCCTCTCGCTTCTCCAAAACATGTCGCGTGGGTGCAGCTGTGCTGGGTTGGAAATTGCCTCTCGGTGCTCTTGCCTTTTAGCCAGCGGCGTTTATGGGCTCACAGGACCGAAGAGGCAGGGTCTGCCATGGCTCTGGGAGAGCGGCAGCCAAGAAATAGAAACAGGACTGGAAAAAGCAGCTGCATCCCGGCTTTGCCAGGTGGTAGATGCCCTTGCGGAGGACAGGAGCGAGCTGGAAAGCCACCGATTCAGCGGAGCAGGGCTTGCCAGGCTCTCTCTTACCCAGGCGCCCTTTGCAGGTGTGCCAGCTTGGCACCCACCCTCCCGGCCACGAGCCCAGCCAGCAGCCCTCACCCACGGTTTGGTGCCATCGGAGTCTGCACGGCCACCCATTGCGGTGCCCAGCCGGAACACGCGGCCCCAGGGAGAGCCTGTGTTTAGAGTGTCTCCTTGGCTTTGCTTTCTCCGGCAACTTTTTCTTAAATGATATTCCCCACCCCTTCTTTCGCAGCAGAGAAATGTCAAACCTCTGGCCACGTAATTAGACTGAGAAATTCCAGCTCCCCACTCTCAAACAGGTTGAGGGTAATGAATCCATTGAAAATCAATGCCCCTATCAGCAGCGAAATTGTTGTTGCGGGAAGAAAGTCACTCACAGCTGCCGGCTTTGACGAGTCCCTCTTCCCTGGCCGTTCACCTGCCAGGCTCAGCCTCTCACTAAGGGGGAACGGTTTTATCCGAAACGGAGGTGAGAGCACAAAGTGACGGTTCAGTAGAAGGTTACCTTGAAAAAGAGAGGGAGAACCTTCTTCTCCAAAGACAAAGAGGGAGTTTTTGATCCGATGCAGGCTTCTCCCCGGGCTGTCACAACAAGCTGCTTCTAATCGAGGTTGCCCTCGCAGAGTGCAACGTCTCTCGATAGCAAAAAGGCAGAGAGATGTGCTGCTTCAGAACAGCTGTTACGTGAACAAGTAACTACATGTCTTGCAGCATTTCCCCCAGTTTGGGTACAAGTACAGTATCTTCTGTGCCTATAGGCAGAGGACACACTTGAACAGAAAACCCGGCATCACACAGCGCTGCATGATGCACTTTACCTCACCATTAAGCCCCCCCAGATCTCATACTAATTGCAATTGTCTGTCTGGGTGATGAAGATGGGATCAGCAAACATATACATCAGTAGTATTTTTTGGAAAGCTACAATGTGCAAGCAGGGGGTATGTGTACTCACTTTAATTTCAGAATTGAAATTCCAGCGTGCCACTTGCACTTTGGTCCAAAAAAAAAATTATCCGTATTGTGGAGAGGGTGGGATTTGCTACAATGGGATAAACAAGGTTTTGGCCACACTTCTTTCAGACACATTATGGAAATTAATTTCTTCCTATTTTCCCCTTCGTTCTCAAAGATACACAGATGCATTTGTCTTGATGCCGTAAAGCCAAAGCTCAGTTAATCATTGTGCCTAACATATCACGCATTTTTGATGGGCTGATTTTTATTAGATTACTCACCTTATAGAGCATCACCATGTCTAAATTCTTAAAAAATCCCTCCTGTGCTCTTCCTTAAAGCAGGATTCAACAGCAACAGTTGCCGCCTGCTTTTTACCACCCGGTCTTTTTCCTCTCTTCTTTTCAAATGCTTGACACAACTGGGCAGAGTCGACTTCCCATTTTTCTCCATGTGTGACATTGCTCAGTGGCAGCTGCTAGAAGAAAAGCCCCACCATAATCAGCGTGTTTTGCCTGTAGCATAAGGCATTTCAGAAACATTGAAAAGCTGAAAGGAAATAGAAGATAAGTTGGAAATCATGAGCTGAAATGCGCACTTCCATTTTAGAGATTAAATTAGAAAAATATATTATCGTGAATTTAAAACAGTATCATCAGCCAGCTTGACAGCTCATCTAGGCTCATGCTGGGCTGTTATTGAGGGAACTTGGGCTAGCATCCAGCCGTAGGATCCTCATATCTCTCGCAGTCAAAGGCTGGATCAAGCTTTGGGGCGGTGCGGCTCGGCAGGGAGCAGAAGTTTCTGCCGGAGCAATGCTGACTGCAGCACTTTGTGAACTCTGCGATCGGCCAGCATTGCCATGGTAAAGTGCTGCTGGCCCATCAAGAGCGAGGAGGAAAAGGAAGATAATGGTGGAAAAATTGCACAGCCGGAAAAACTGAGATCAAATAAAACAGTCCCATGGAGAATATAACAGGCAGGTAGGGGTAAACGAGCAACCTGCTGATGAGGAGCACTTCAGTCCCGTTGCATCAGTGACACAGGTGCAGTTTCATGGTTTTAGATGACACTCAGACAATCCCCAAGTGACAGCATACAGGAAGAAAACTGGAGGGTATCTTAGATATCTCAGCCAATGTATCCTTAGAATTAAACCAGGGATCAAACCCAAGACTCCCTGGGGAACATGCGCACCCCTGCAGTGGGTTTGGACCTCTCTGAACTGTGGCTTCTAGCTCTGTTCCTTCAGTGTTTCCATGGAAGGCAGGGACTCTCAAAACAGCTTTGCAGAAAGGATAATAAAATTTGGTAAACTTTGTGTGTTCCCTCATGCTAGCGGCAAAGATGAGGGGTGGATCTGTTTCTTGTTGTCACTGTAGGCTATTCCACTGCCTACAGTAGAACAGGAGTTCCTTCATGGGTTATCTTTTCTATGTTTCCCCCCTTTTGACCATTTTCTCCATGTAGACTGTGGAATAGGTGAATTGACTGCAGTATGATTCCAAGCTCAACCCCTCTTTTTGGTGAAAGCAGGAGAAAATGGAAGCAGAACATCACTTTTATGAGCCAGATTAGGGAAACGTCTTCATTTCATCTCCCCTAAAAAGTGGAAAAGGGCCTGGCCTTGACTGATAGGGTGTCTCACCTATGCATAGCTGTTTCACTGAACCTTTCAAGCTGCCCAATGTTCACATGGAGAGCTGAAAGTCCTCAGGAAAAGTTAACTTATACATTGGTGAAACACTCAAGCTGCAGGGCTGTGCACGGAAGGAAGACTGCACCTTCAAAAGCACTTGGAGCACCAGACTGAGAGGTTAGAAACATGATTAATTTACCATGGCCCAACAGGTTGCTGCTGTGCACCAGCAGAAAGAGCTGGGCCAGCCATACTCTTTGGCTACTATATGTGTAAGGTAAAATATGTAAGCTTAAACCTCTTCATTTCTCAGAGTCTTTTCCTCCAAGTAGAGAATTAGTGCATGCAGGATATGAAAATAACTTCTAGAAGTTGAGCCAGACCAAAGAAGTGTTACCCAGGGAGGAGGCTGCTTCACAGCTTTCTTGGAAGGAGACAGATGCTGTTCAAGATGGTTTAATGAAGAGAAAAAAAGAGATGTCAACAGGCTGTGCATATGGAATAGGGTTAGTTGTTGTGAGAAAAATTAAAAATAGGTAGCTTTTTGTGCCAAACTTTCCTGGCATCTATCATAAACAGTCTCAATATCTAGCTAGGAGACCACTGGGAAGATAATGAAACCAAAGGAGCAAAGCAGCACAAAATGTACAAACAGGGTCACTGAGTAAAGGCTATACTAAAGATCTGAACCTCCGACTACTGGTGGGGACCAGAGCCTGGTCAGAGGACAGCCAGGGCTTGGCTTTATTTCTTTCTTCAAACGTAGCTGAAGGAAATCCTCTTCCTCCTTCAGCAGTTTCAGTAGTATGACTTTTGGCACTGGCTCCACAATACAAAACCATGAGATGTTGTCCCCATCCCAGCAGGGCTGCAGGGGTGGTGGTACCTGGAGCCAGCATTCTTGGGGACGGTGATGTGTCATGGGGAGCTTGGCATCTGCACATTGCACAAGGCTGAAACAGGTGCCAGTGCTGAAATGGGGTGTCTGCGGGCAGAATACGAGCTCCTGGGTAGAGGTTCAGCTCTCACTGAAGAAGCAAGTGAGAATGTGAGATTCATATGTCGTGTGAAGAAAGACATGCTTTTGCTTGAATGGCAACCTGTAGTTGCAGTATAAGGGCATTGCCATAGGCAGGGAAGAAAATAGATTCCTACAGACTTACCCTTCAAGACTTCATTCAATTTTTATTTTTATTGAGCCCACCAAAAACAGTGTCAAGGCTTTCTATGATGACAGTTGCAAAAGAAGTTGTGATGCCAAATAGAACAAACAACTGAATTCTGGCTTTTTGCAACCGGTAGAAAAAGTGTCTGAAGGTCTTTCCTCATAAAGAGTGAACATGGAAAGTCCAGAGAACATTCAATCAGTAGCAAGACCGACAGAAAGAAACCCCTAGGAGAAGACTCTGAGCTTGCCAGCCCTTCAGTCGAGAGCCTTTATTGACTGGCTCCATCACTAAACGTGATGACAGACTGCTGGGGATCATGGGTTTACATCTGGAAAATATCACCGATTCTTGCCTGTTTGTACTCTGTCTGGGACACATGCTTTTGGGCATAGTTAGAATTAAGATGATGGGGGAGGTGGAGCTTAGATGAACTTTCCTCCTATGTCAGAATAAAGACACAGTTCATACTAATATGTGCTGATCTCTGCATGTCTCCATTATGTGGTTGTATACATCTGTAATGATTTCCTATATAAATGACTGAAGGGACATTTATTTCAGAATTGCATATTGCTTGCCATCGAGACGAGCTCGGCTGGAACCACCCACAGAGCCCAGAAACGAAGCATTTTCTCCAATCAGCTGTCTCCTAAGTAAAACCAAAGCAACGTCTTTGGATGTACTGATCCGAGTTGGGGGTCTGTCATTCAAAAGAGGGAAGATTAAAGGAAGGGATTGGCCATAGGCTTGATTTCACCAATTCTATTCTTCTAGAACAAGGAAGCCAGTCCCTGTGGTCCTCTCTGACAGGCTGCCAACGAGGCAGCGATGGGAGGGTGAGCAGAGCTGGCACCAGCTCAGTACTATGCACACCAAGAGTACGGCATGGTCCTTCTTGCAAGGAGCTCGCACGGACTAATTACAGCTTTCGTCTGATTGATTTTTTCTTTGTCCGTATCATATTTTTCCAGTAGTGCTTTTAATATTATAAAGCCCCCTGGCTCTTCGACTTTCCCATTTCAGATGAATCCTGGGCTCCATTCAAAATTATGATACAATCCCCAAACCTTGAACGTAAGCCAAGCTCTCTCTTTCCCAAACTGGCAGGCTGCATGGGAATCAACAAACATATTTTTCACAGTTATGCATCTTGCATCTGACTCAGGTTGTTGTTATTATGCAGTAAGTGTTTCAGTCTGAACATTAAAGAAAAGAAAAAATGTTCAGGTCCTAAGGGGGGAATAAAATCCACTAATCCAACATAGGCTTTATTTGCTTGTTGACTACCAACCAGTGTTGAGAACGGTGGGACTCCCAGAGCTTCAAACAAGATTAGAGAGTAGGAAATAGGACATTTATTTCAACTCAGATTCTTATTTAAATCTTCATTCTAGCTACACGGCTAGGTATTTGGTGAAAACTCTTGTCCGTACACAAGCTCTGAAAATGTTGTTAATCTTTAAAATCAATATTGCATTTAGGAAATTGCTCACCTACCTGTACGTTTGTGACTGCTAATTCATCCATATGCCATTTCAGGAGTTGTTACTATGTAGGAAAAGGCATTATTTTCTCTTTATCACTCTTGGACAACTTATACCACCCCTATATTCATTAATGTGTGAAATACATTGTTTACCCATATCAACTGAAAGGTTTAAAACAAGTTTTGTAAGTGGTTTCCATAACTGGGACCCAAGTACTGGTTAAAAAGTACTTGAACACACCTAACCTTGTACGAGAGTATGCTGGGCATCGACACGTTGTAGTGAGGTCCCTCTGACGTCTGAGCCCGGTTGTCCCACCCGTAGTCGGTGCTCTGAATTCCATTCTGTTAAAAAACTAAGCTGAAACTTGCTTTGCTTAAGAATCAGAAGGCTTGAAATAGAGACTGTGGAAGTCAAACAATAGGGCGGTTGCTGTAATTTCCTAAAGCTGCTGTATTTGATTTGCCTTTAACTCAGTTAAGTATCTTGGCAAACCTTTAATTTGAAATCTGCAGAGGCTGAGCATCACACCCTGCTAGGCCTATCAACAGATGGAAGAATTACTAGAGGCAAAATGTATATCTTTATGCTACTTTTTTTTTTTGTTGTTTCCCCATCATTATACTAATTATGCATTGAAATTATTAGTAACCTCAGAGACTGACAGATTTATTTGCAGCGGAGGGTGCCCCTGGAAAAGTGTGGGACTAACAAACACAGGTGGTAGGGGTTTTCCCAGCATGGGCTGGCTTTTGTTGTGGGAAACTTGAAAGCTGATGGTAAACAAGGAAATCAGGTTTGCATCCCAGAGAGTTTGGAAAATATGAAGGTGTTTGGATTGCAAATAAGCAGTTGTGCACGCGGTGTGAGACACGACCCGAGTTCTCCCCTGCCTCTTGAGTTCAGCCGAGAGCAGTCAGTCCCTCCTGCTGGCTGTGGAGGACGAGGCATGGAAGCTGCAGGGATGTCCTGCACAGTCCGTGCCCTTTCCGGAGGAGATGAAGCCTGTTGTTATCCTCATGATGCTCTGACACTGAGCCCTCCAAGCCTGGACCGCTGTGGCAGCCCACCCTTCCCCTTCACACTATTGCACTTAGTTCTTAATCCTGAATACACCAGGTTCAATTCAAGGTCTGGCAAAGACAAAGGAAAAAAAAACCCTTAAATTCTTTCTGCTTGCCTCCAATGTGCATGTAGTGCCCAAATGAACTGGAAGGACCTTAAATAAAGATGTCTATTCACTTTCGCTTTACTTAGGTTGATAACCTTTTCTTCGTTAAGAAGAGCTAACCAAGTTCCTATGGGAGCGAGCTAGTATTATGTAGTTCCCCGCAAATAATGCTGTTTTATGCAGATGCCCATACATCGCTGGAGTATCCAGGTTTGCTCCTGCGCCCTCAGGTGAGCTCTCAGACAGCTTACATCCCACAGCAAACTTCTCATGGTGCATTTCACCCATCCTCCCCAAAAGGACAATTCCCTTTACGAGCAAAGCTCTTTAACAGGAGGCACATCCCAGAGAACTGTTTGCTCCAGTTTGCCCCATGTGCTGATACTGTTTTATTTTTAAAAAAAAAACTTTCCAAAATGGCCTGTGGACTGAAAAAAAAAAATACAAGTGCAGGTGAACCTGAATATACAACATAGATCTGAAATGAAATTCAATCATGCAGAAAGCATCAAGGATTTATTATAGATGAATGGGGTGGGAAGTACATTTTGTCTAATCCCAAGGCATTTTAAAATAACTATTCAGCATCTTCTCACCTGAAATGTATCATCTTATTGATTTTGAGCTGCCTTTTGCAGATTGACTCCATCTGCCTATTTGGCTGTCATGCTTTGGAGTCCTCAACTGCCCAGAAAATGGTGCCACTGCCATTCTCAAAGATGTCTTTAGTGTAACTGGTTTAAGGTGAACCAGAACAATGGGAACAGCCAAATAATAACGCTGGCCAGCTGGGAATAATGAGCGCACAGCTACAGCTGAGCTCCTCTGCTATGGGATGGAAAATCTGCATCTTTTTAAGGATTAACCAGCTACACAACCAGGAGAAAATATTTTCAACAGGATTTTGTCAATTTTCGTGGTGCAAGATGGTCAAACACGAAAGAAATATCAGGTCGCTTATTACAACGATTTATCTGCCAGCTAAATTGTTTCTCCTCAGGCCTTCTGGCAACATTCAAGACTCCCTAAAATATCTTTCCAGCTGCCCCCAGATTTTCTTTTATCAAGTATATAATTCTTTGCAATGAAGAACAAGACCCATCAGGGCAAAACACCAGGGCAGAAGAAGCAAAAAAACCACAAACAAGTAAAACTCTGCAGATATGGGAGTAAAATGAAAGCATCTCTCACTTTCAGGACCAGAATTGCATTTCAGGGTTGGTTCACTGAATCATGAACTTGGGCTGAAAGGGTTCCTCGTCTGTGCGCTTAGCGAGTCTGTTCGAGGGTGCATGGGGGAGGGAAGGCTGGCGGCGTGATTTCCCTGTGTGAGTCTATGTTTAATATAATCCTCAGGCCTGACAAATTTATGCAGAGTGAGAACATTTCAAACATAGCCAACTCAAATGCTATCCAAGTACCTCGCTGTTCGATAAACATCGTGGACAGGGTTCAAGTATATTGTGGAGAAACACAGAAGTTTGAGCCTTGCGGACACCTGGGATCCCTGGTGCAGGGTCTCTCGGGGCCGGACGACTTCTGTGACTGCTTGGAGTGTCCAAGGACAATGAAAATGTGGTTGAAGAGCGGGATGCAAAAGCTCACGCTCCTTCCAGCACTCGCCTTTGCGGAGGCACTGACTGGGGTGCCTGCGGGAAAGCGCTCTCAGCAAAAGGCCAGATCTCACTTTCAGTCTGAAAGGTGCAAATTCACCCCAAATGCTTGCTCATCTGGAAATATCCAGAGCAGGACTTTACACTCATAAAGCTCGGTTAGGGCAAGGTCTCTACAAAATTTGGTGTAGCTGGGATTAGAACTAGATATTCCGGCTTTATTGGACAAATATGCTAGGGGTTCAGATTTGTGACGCCAATATGCTCCAAGTGCTTGGGCATAAAGACACAAGAAATGGCAGTTCAGATTTGTAAACAAGTGCTGATGGTCACGGTCCCCTCCAATTGTTTTTTTAGATTTTTTTTTTTCTAATTAGGCAGAAAAACATCCAAAGATCTTTACAATTTTTCCTCCACTCAGTAAAAAATTTCTGAATTTCCAGGGGGGGACATTACAAACCGCAGGTACAGAGCTGATGGGAAGGGTTTCAAAGCTGAGTGAAGGACCCAACATCCAGGTACTATTGTTTGGAATGGTTTTAGTTACTTCTACTCTTGTTCTAGAAGTCGTTATACCGGTGGAAATTCACATCTCCTCATCCAGCACCAGGACGCCTCCCTCATGCTGCTGTGCTATTGCGCTCACCTATTTCTGTGGCACGTGCTCCTGATCCGCACCCGGGATCGAAAGCTCAAGCACAGATTCCCCAGTCCTAGCTCGCCTGATGCTTCCTTTCATCTGTGTTGGAGACGATACAGTGCTGCCCAGCAGCTCCTGCAGCTCAGCAAAATGAGCCAAACAGCACGCAAGTAATTCTGACATAACAAGAATGACACATTAATCTCACAGCTGGGCGTAACTAGCGATGGCCAAAACGCTGTGCAGGCGGAAATCAAAGGAGCGTTGCGCCGTTTATAGGTCGTGCCGTTCAAGGGAACCCAGGGTACCAGTCCCCCAGAGGGCACCGGCGGTTTTGAACACAACGTGGTTCATGTGATGCAGAGATAAAAAACCGGACCATTTCTTTAGTCTAAATTGTAGCTTTGGTTTTCGAAAATTAATCACAGCAGGTTAGAGGGCCCGACACATTTTTAGAAAGAAACAAAAGCGTGGTAATCTTTCTCAAAAAAATAAAAAAAAAAGAAAGTAGCGTGTGGTAACACTAACACTGCCAGCATTCCGTCTAATGTGGAACAACAGGGGCTCTGCTAAGCAGGCATCACTTCACCTTAAGTATTAAGCTAATTCCCCCGTACCATCAGGAGACAGCTTTCCTGTCAATCACGTCTGGGTGCATGACAGTTTATGGCTTAACTGCTCCTATCTTGTATCATTTAACCAGATAGTATCTGTTTTGACATTCATGACTGAGATACTTGGCTTGTAATTGGGAATGAGTACAACAGAGCAGAACAGAGTGATTTCCTTTCCCAAGGATGGTTGTTAGGGTGATGTGGCACTCCGGTGCTTAACTCGCTGCAAGACAGAAACCCTCCTAGTAACGCTGCAGAATAGGGCAAGCAGAGACTCCTGCGTGATAGTAAACTCCTTGGAAAAAAAGGGACGTGCCCTGGAGGTAGACAAGCCAGGTAACGCTGACCGGGTGCCAGTGGCCTCATCCATACCCGTGCGTCGGGCTCTGCATCAGCAGGATCCAGGAATTTGCACAAAGCCGGGGAACACGTGGCTGCTGTGGGGCAGGCAGGGTCCCCGCTGCGGAGATAAAGCCCTAAGCATCAGCACACTGCGGGCCTGAGCTGCATCCTCTGCTCGCACAGTGTGCTATGTGGGGTTTGGTCGTTTTTTTTTTCCCTTCGTAATATTTTAGCAGAATTGCTGGCTTATGAAAGTATGTTGTCTCCTGCCTTGGTTGTTATGTGACCTCCTCCATTTACTTAATGGAGGGTAACGTGCAGACACCATGATGAAATCTGCCGCAGTGGTTTCTGCTTTCATCTGAAGGGGAAAAGTCGCTGGTGTCCGAACAAAGTGAGTCAATGCTGCCCTATTTCACACCAGCCAGACCTCTGGCTTTTTCCGTAATTCAGATAAACCAACGCAAAACCTGATGCTGAATGTTTGATTGTCACTTAGATCAGAACCAAGATGGAGAAAGGATTTTACACTCACGTGTCAGAATAACACTATTATTCTTCCTGAATGTGTATGATATAAGAAAACTGACAAAGCTATCAACAGCACAAACCAGGAAGAATTATGAGACCAGAGGAGGAGATTGAGTTCCTTGCACTGTTTGATGTAACCATTACTGTCAGGTGAGCATCCTAATTAATGCAGGTTTCTCATTCTAATTGCATGGATCAGGCTGCTTTGTCTTTTCAATAATCTATAGAGCTGTACCTGGCATTAATCTTATTAATGGAACTATTACGCTGCCTACAAATTAATTTCCAGCATGAGATTATCTACTGGATGTTCTTGTGCGCAGAGGGGTTTCATTCCTCTGAACTATAAGAATAGGAATCCCCCCAAAGTTCTTCAGATTTGAAGATTTACACTTTCAAAGTTGAACCCTGATGTTGAGGCTCTGGATGTAGATGTTGAATGTCCAGGTACCGGAATTGTAGCCTTTCATTTCTGCTCTTTAGAACGGTGCTGCTGCTTGGATCACTCAGCGTGTTGTGTTGGGAGCAATCCTGTTGATTACAGTGTGATTATTTCAGATTAAATGAAATAGTGCTGCTTGGTGGGAAGGTTTTGTAGCCTGGTGTCTCCGAGAAGGTGAAAACAGTCTGTGGGACCATTCATTGAAGCCAAAAAAGGGATTTGGTTTTTAGTCCAAGAAAAGGGAGTCCAAATGGGGGCGAAAATTTAGGCTTCCAACCCTGATTTAGTCACCTCCATAAATGGGCTGCTCTGTAGGTCTCCATGAAGTCCCCAGCTGTCAAAACTGTTGCCCTTGATGAAGTTTCCCCTCTTCTCTAAAGGAGATTCTTGCAGTGTAAGTTATAAGTGACTCTACCAAGGCGCCAGGAAGCAGAAGGAGAAACAGCTCTGGAGCTGAATGTCACAGCCGGGAAGAAGTGGACACATGAAAATGAAATGAAGAATATGAAGGAAAACTCAGTTAAATGCCTCCTTAGCCTGTTTGGATGTTAATCTGCTTTTAAAAAACAAACAAAAAAAGAGTAAATTGAGTTCTACTATGCATTTATTATTTAAAAAGAAAAAGAAGAAAAACCAACCCAGCAGGTGTCATGTCCGTTCCTGTATTTTTGCCAACATGTGTTTAGATAGTCCATATCTTTTTTCAGGATTTATTAAAAATTTTCCATATGAATGTCATATGGAAGAAAATGATTGCTCTGGAGGTGATTACACTTCAGATGCTGGTTTTCTCTGTAGCTACGTGTGTGTCCTGCACACTTGGTGGCCCCCTGTTCCCGCAGGAGTGAAGCAGCCCAGGCAACTGCAAGGTTCTCACCTCCGTCTCCCCACTGCCTGGAAATAAAGACTGCCATGGGCTTCCTCCAGGTAGCTTGGGGGGTTAAGTTTAAGAAGCCCCCTTTCTTATAAATTCTGTACTCACAAGCCTGCGAGGTGGATAACAAAGCAGGCATCAGGATGTAAACACACTCAGAGGCTTAGCGCAGCTTTGCGGAGAGCAACGGTCTTGGCTGGGATGCACAAGGGCACAGAGCTACGGTGATGCCACAGGCTGAGTATTCATAGAATCATAGAATGGTTCGGGTTAGAAGGGTCCTTGAAGATCATCTAGATCCGAGCCCCCTGGCACGGGCAGGGACAAACAAAATAATAATCCATCCTTCCCTCTCTGGAGGTGAGCTGCCCGGTGAGTGGGAGGCCCCTCTCACCCAGGAGAGACAAATAAAGTTGTAAAACCCAAACAGTCGAAAGAAAATCCCCTCTCAAAAAAAGCCATTACCAGAGTGCTAGACCTTCATATAGGCAGTTGTATTTTTCCTGCCTTGCATTGACGGAGCATGAAAGTTAAACACCTAATCATTTAGATTTCTATTAGAAACACAAGCAAAAATTGAAGTGACAATAATATAATAGTACTGTGTTTCAGCCACCGTTGCCACCGATGTCTGAAGCTTGGAGCTGTCAGGAAGTCTAATAGAATGAAATTGAAGTGACAAAAAGAAACAATTCCTTGTTAAAGCTTTAATTTCTGCACACCTCCGTGGCTGTAGCTGCTGTATATCAAAACGAGCAGAGATGGGAAATGCACCATCCCGGCTGCGCCGAGAGCCTTGTGCTCGGGGCAACTCACGCCTCTGCTCGAGCAGAAGATGCTGAGCCTGGCTGCACTACAGCCCGCAGAGCAAGCCCATACGTCTCCGTGCCACGAAGCGGAGGTGGACACAACCTGAGTAAGTGAAGGCACTTAATTTCAGCCTGAAAGTCACTGTGCGTTTAAGACACGTATTGATTTCCGTACTGTGCTGGTAGTTTATGAGTGATTTCTTATGTAAGTGTCAGGTAAGAGACATGAATGGAGGCCTAATTAAAGTGTATACAAAGTACACGCAGTAAATCTCTTTGGCAATGTCAGCCTGCTTTAGAGCAGCCCAGGAGAGCAAACAAGATGGCATAAATGAAAGATAAAGAAATACTAATAGTCTGCGACGTTCCCAGAACAGCAGCTTAGCTTGTGAGACACTAATGCAAAGCAGCTAGGGATACCGAAGGAAAGAAAGTGCTATTCCTGAGACATGTTCCACAGGCCTAAAACACAAAACAATGGGAATATTGCTCTTAACTTAAATAACAGCCCTGTGTTTCTCCCCTGTGTTGTAGCCATTATTCCGTCACTGCGTTAAATTAATGCTGTCCCTCCATCTGCGATCCATCCCGGCAGATTTTTATACCCAGAAGAACATTGCCGAAACAAAGAGAGTGCAGAAAATACTAGGGAAGTGAAAAAATAATTATTATTTTAGCATTAGAGATCCGTCGGTATTAGGACAATGAGCTATTGTTTGTTTTATGACAGTCCCCAGCAAAGCCGGTGCTACAGTCCTTCGAGGAGCGGACCCCGCTCACAATGAGCTGGGTGAGATACCAGGATCCTCACATTCAGCTTTTGGATGGGTTGAAAAGCTCACGGCTACAATGAATTAACAGCTTTATGGCAACATTTTCAAAAGCAAAATGATTTTGGATGTGTCTATCAGGGTGGATGAAAACAGATGCAAGTTTTCTCTGCCTTCAGTCCCGGCTAGTTGGAAATTCTGGTCTGGATGTTATACACAGCTGCTTTCTGCTTTTGGGAAATACCACGGCCAAGATAATAAATACTACTGGAAATAAATACCACGGTATATTGGCTTGGGCATAGCACTGCACTAACTTATCTCTGCAGCTTTTTGGAATGGAGCCGGCTTATGTTTCTGCACAAAGGAGCTAAGGTCCAGGTGAAGGTATTAAACACCCGACTCACCCAAATGACTATCCAGAGCTGAATTCCAGCAGGTTTGGGGTCGCTGTTTTCCTTAGCTTCTCCTGAAGGCGGGACTCAGGAGTTTTTCAAAACGTTACCACTTCTCTCTTAGGAAAGTCCGGTCCAGAATCTGTACTGTAGTTCGCCTAAACTCCTGCAGTGGTCCTTGGACAAGGAGAAAGCTATTCCCAACCTTTTATCTTGGCTGTGTGGCCTGGGACCTATTCAAATTTTACTCATCCATTCTCTTCATTAAATCAGCATTGGGTGAACGTCTTCTCTTTTAACCTCTGGGTTTCCTTACATTGCGTCCGTGCCTCTCCTGGATAATGTGACGGAGAGGTGCATGCTAAGAAAATCTGCTCATTTGTAAAGCCAGGCATTAATAAGAAGCAAGATGGCTTTACCACAGGGATGCCAGCATTACTTGGCCGACAATGTCCCTTACGATCCTGGAGAGATTTTAATGGATTGAACAGGTTGATGTTGTCATTTTCAATTTGCTGAACCATCTGACAGCGTTCCCAACAATTAGCACGTACAAAATATGGAAATATGTTACCTATTACATTAAAAACAGACTATGGGAAGCTGCCTGGTCTCTGGAGTTGTATAACATCTTGTTATTCTGAAGTGCTCGCTTTGACTTTAAATAGATTTCAGTACAGCAGAGTCACCCTAACCTTGGGATAAATTTAGCTGTCGTCTGAGTCAGTAGAGGGGTTTGGGATCATTAAAAGCCAATCGGGAATTAACACGTGCCTCCCGCGGTCGGGGCTGCAGGATGCGTCGGTTGCGCTCGTGCAGGCCGGTGGTGGGCAGCGCTGGCAGACATGAGGGGACGGGGGACATGGGGGGATATCGCTGCCGAGACCCCCCATCCACAGTGCCCGTCGCTTCACCACCTCCACCTCTGCGGCTCCCACCCCGCCGTGAGACAGCAAAGCACGGGAGGGAGCAAAGTGACTCACCCAAGGTCAGGCAGAGGGACGGACCCCAGCTCCGGTCACCTTGTCCTGCAGTGTCGCTGAGAGAGAAGAGGGAAGCCAGGACAAATTAACGCTCATGAATCAGGAGGTGCTGCAAGAGAGGTCGTTCACTCTGGCTTGCTGGGATGAAAAGGTTGCTTTTGTTTCTGGAGTGGACGTGAGACCATGAAATGTAGCTGTCAGCTAAGGAGAGACTGAAAGGAACATCTAATGTCAAAAACCTGAAGGCAGCAGACATACATTTTTTAATGCAATGGCAGCTGCATTCATTTTAGACCCTCCACATCTTATATTAAGAAGAGATACATCTTCTGGCTCCTGACAGTGGGGCTGTTGCTTGCACCGCCTGTGACATGGGGTGACCTTCTCTGAGAGCAAGGTGGGTTGAGGAGGCATCTGAGCTCTCCGAAAAGCCCAGGCTTTCGCATTGAATTTCTAGTGCAAAGAGGCAGGAGGCCACACTTACGAGAGGCAGGGTTCAGCCCCATGTTTTTCTTTCCTGACCCTCATCCATGTGTTGGGATGCAGCTGTGATTTTGAGCACGTCCATATTATGTTTCTCCTTCCCCCTTCCCTGGTTTTTTCTTTGCCACACCAGCTGAGGAGGAGCAGGGATTTGGGGAACAAGAGGAGACTCATTCAGAGCGCGTGTGGCTTTTGTGGGAACTACAGACAGAAATCTTCCTTTAAATAAAGCGGCCAGGCCAGGCTTGGTGACATGTCCCCACCTAGGATGAAAGCAGGAGCAAGGCCTTCTCTCGCAAACCCCTGTCAGCAGGGAAGTGACCCCTGTTTTTCACTGTACAGCGATAGATGATGAATAACGGCTCAGGTTTGCTGCCTGTGGTGAGGCAGGTCCTGTAACCCGGGAGGTGGAAGCTGTGCTTGGCAATCTGCGTCTGTCTCGGCACCGAGAGCAGCGCTCAGAAACCACCAGCCAAATACCTCTTGTCCTGGCCACGCATGGCCAGCCTGGCTCGCAACCAGGAGAGGGGGACAAAAAGGGCAGAGGGGAGCCCCAAAACTGGTACCTGACCTCCATGGGCGGATGCTCTGGTGGCTGCAGCTTTCCGTGCTTCAGATTTCTGCATTTTTAACCTCTGGAGACTCCTCCAGGTCTTTGGTGCGACCACCCATTGCTCATAGGAAAAGACAAGCACAGCCAGAAGGGCTGCGTTGCGGCGGCCAGACATTTGAGCCTTCGAGCATCAGCCTCATGTGCGTTTAGGAAACAAAAGTCTCCTCCTCGAGCATCCAAACCCCGAGCCAGAAGTGTAGGAAGCTTTTTGTTTCTTTGCAGGTTTTCATGCTGCTTTTCCTAGAGACAGTTTTGAGAAAGACTGTCAGAATATCTTCAACAAAATACTAAAGAAACACACTGGGAACTGTGAAAGCTCAGATTTGAATATAAATATGAGCTGACAAGCTGCTTCGTGTGGTATCATTAAACTTCACAGTTAGACTTTTTTTAAAAACCAAATTATCATGTAAAAATATGCCTGTAATGTTAAACTTGAGATGAAAACTGCTTATTTTTGTGTTTGGTGTAATAACTAGTAGAAGGAAAAGTTTCTGTGATTTAATGTTTAATAGGGTTTTGATTTATTTTTACATTTATAGCAGCTTAATTATGAATAATATTCATGATGCTGCAAACACACGGGGGTTATAAAACTGGGGAAAACCTGGATGATTTTGAGATTATTTCATACTCTGAGGTTTAAAACAACAGCTGAAGGCACACTCTAATGTCGCTGCCAGCCGGGAGGCAGCTGAGATTGCGGGAGGGCATCCCGAGCAAGAGGGAACAGCCCGCACCCAGGCCCATGCACAAATATAAGCACATTTAAAATAAGAAAAGGGACTTTGGGAGTTTTTCCTGGGCAGGCCGGTGTCAGAGGGACCTCGGTGACCGCTGGATGTCACTGTTAAGTCACACAAAGGCAGCCCCAAGCAGTGCCCCTGTGCCCCGGCTCCCCCCAACCCTCGCCCCGGGGCTGCCAGGGCTCTGCAGCCGCAAGGCTTGGGGACAAGAAAACCGCTCTTTTTCTTTGCTGTTTTTCCTCATTATTCTTTAGAGTGATGCCAAGTTCAAAGTGCTGAGGCAAAGCTATGCAGAGGCAGGGTGAAATTTAGGACAGCGGGAAAACAAAGCGGGATTTGGCTTGATCCTTTCTTTCAAACAAATCTCCGTCCCCAAATCACCGTAGCAGAGCGATGCCTAGGACGCGACTCTGTTTGGATATACAAGGTGTGGGGATTTGTAGGCGACTTGGTTTTGCTGCTATTTATGCCACAGGAGTGAAAAGGAAAAGCGCTGTAATTCATTGTCGCAAACAAACGGACTTAATACTAAATCGGAGCAATGAATCCTGCTGTGACCTGGGTGCAGTCCTCAGGACTTTTCTTCCCCGGTGCATAGATGTGTGGATAAGTTCCATATCTTAAACACACAGTCAATATTAAGCAGATGTTTAGGTAGCGTTCTCCTCAAGGAGGATAGAAATGGCTTTCTCCAGGTGTGTCCTATTTCTCTTTATTCACGGCTTTGACAACATGTCTGTTTTCTGTGCAAACTTTGGAGTGAGTGCCCTTCTCTGTATTTTTAATGCCAACGCCATGGAAAATGGGCTCATATTATCAAAGCCTCACTCCAGAGCAGGCCTGCTCGTCTGGCCATTTTTACTAGAAAGTGGCCTGTTTTTTCTTAATATGCCATCGCAAAAATTTCCTTTGAAAGAAGGCTTGTTCTTGAATTCACAATGGGCTATGACAAACTGTGAATTTCAAACAGGTCTGCATTTTGTTGCAGAAATTTCTTGCCTTTTTTCACACGAGCAAGTCGGCGTAGACGTTTGCCCCAGCCCCGTTATACCTCCCTGTCGGTGCTGTGGGGCCGGCTCCTGTGGCATTTCCACCGATGCTGACCCACGGGAACTCCCCGACGGCAAGGACTTTGCTGTCGTAAAACCGAGTTCAGCCTCCAACCCATCACATCTCGCTTTAAAATTCCCCTGCTCGGTGACACCTCGATGGCTGAGGACCGGTGTGTGATTACCCCATTCTGGCTATCCGTCTGATGCCTTGTAATGTTTTCCTCTTGCTTAATGCCCCACGAGGCTATTCAGAGGGAACTTGGAGCAGTAAGGGCTGGGTTCAGAGCCAAGGAAAGGGCAGGGTTTCTCTCACCTTTGGATAGCATCTTTGTGACAGTTCTCTGTCGTTGTATACTAGTTAGTACAGGGCGGTAATGACTCTCTGTGGCCCTTAGGTGCCACCTCAGAACAAACACAATAATTTAATCCTTTTGGGACCGGACTTATAACTGCTCAGTCTTTTATGATAGGCAAGGTCATGGTTTCTTTTCCTTTTTCCCCCCCTAACACCATTTTCCCATGACCTTGGCTGCACCATGCAGGAACAGAGATGGCATGAAGCACTCATCCTGCCACAACAGCTTTGCAGAGGCTGCAGAAACCCTTGTAAAACAGCCCATTCCTCCCAAAGCACAAGGTGTTGATAAGACAAACCTTTTCCTGGGACTTACTTACCCCTTCCTTTGAACTGTGAGTCCAAACTCGCTTCACTTATTCCCTTTGTTTCATGGATCCCAGTCAAAATTCTCACTTTTGTCTATTTGCTTTGATTGGTGTCAGCTGTAATAAAACATATCTGTGCTTCAACCTAAGGAGAACTTAGCAAGGTGTTTGAGGCTAACCAAAGTGTTTCATTCTCCCCAACGGCTGTCAGCTGAAGTAATGACAAAATAGATCTCCAGAAAGGAGGAAACACTCTCAAGACCTGAAATATGTTTTGAGTGCATGTATAAAAACACAAGGTATGAGAAGGGCTTAGATCACAGCTCATCTCGCTGTCATCTCACCAATTCCTTTTATCACAAGTCTCCTTCCCACTGCCCTGGTTCTGCTCCCCTGGTCCTTTCAGCGTTCTCTTTCTCCCTCTGATCTCTGACATCGCCATGAATAGTCCAGTCCATCATACCAAGGAAAAATATCATATCATCTTGTGCTAGTCAGACATTGAAAGCAGCAGAGTTACTAACGTACTGAGAAATGTCTCATTTTACATGTAGGATACGAGTATCTGATCCGGTACATTTTCCAGATTTGTGTGAGAAACTAGGGAGACATCAGCTGCAGTAATTGTTTCTGACTTCATCTGAATTTCACTCCGTTAAACCAAACTGAACGTGTGATGAACTGGGGAGTGAGCCGAGTTAATTGCACTGGCTGGCCTGCCTTGAAAAGCTGGATGAGGTGGGAAAGCAGGGCAGTTTGCTTGGGAGACACCAGGCAGGGAGCAGGCAAAGCCCCGTGCTCCGTGGGGTCAGAGGAGCGGGCAGTCACACCAGGAGAGCCAAGTGGGAGGAGCAGTTTCATGCTAAAAGAGCAGGCAGACATGGCAAGCAAGGGGGTCAAAGCTTCCCAGCAGATGAAGAGGTGATGGAGAACAGAAATGGCACCGTGTTTGTAAATAACTGGAAGCTGCATCATGATGAGAAAGGAGAAGACATAGGTAGTTGTGGTCACTAGCAGGAGATATTCAAGGGGAAGGCCAGGTCCCCCCATACAGAGAAAATAATGGAATAACAGAAAAGCACCGTCAATGGGAACCAGGCACAGAACAAAAGATATTCAGAATAGCCCAGTGATGGTAAAACATAAGCGAACCAAACTGAGAAAGGGCAGAAACACAAGAGTAGGAGAGATCAGAGCAATCATCTGGTCCAGCTTGCCACCACTGCAGGTGATCGTGAGCTCAATGTTCAATTCAGGGGGGTCCATGCAACGTCTACCCTGTACCTCCAGCTGTGAGTTCCCCCTCAGCATGTAACAAATGCAGACTTGCAGTGAAAGATGAAAAGACACGACTGTAAAGTACTGCAGACAAGGCAGGAAAGAGCACTTGTCTGGATGCTAACACTGTGCAACATCAGAAAGAGATTGCGCCGTTTTCTTAAGGAGTAGGCACGAGAACAAACCAGAACAAAATCCTGCCACCCTGGTCTGGGGGGCAACTTTCCTCTTGGCTCCAAATCTAGCACTCAGCTTGCTCCTGAGTGCCCAAAGACACACCAGCTGGGTTCCAGCTCGCCCATCACCTGTGCTGAGTGCAAACACTAAGAAAGATAAAGATGTTCTTCAAGGGAGGATTTTGTAGACTGGTATAAATCAAAGCAAAGGGGCTACAGAGCTGACTCTGGGGTGCCAAGATGAAAGCTGCTGAGAGTGTTAGAAGCATTCAGCGTGGGAATAACACAGCATGGGAAAGACAACCTAATAGTAGTAATTTTTATGAAGATAGCAGATTAACAATGGAGAGGAAATCAGATGCGGGAGTCTGTGTAGATGAAGACTATTCAGAGTCTATGCTATTGCTGCTGCAAAGGTTTGGGGAGGGACCTGCTGCCAGGTAGGTTTGAGCATATTACCCCTGGAGAGTGGGGAGAAAAGCTGTGGATCCTTTAAGCACTCAAATGCTTTCAGCCATACAATGTTTGGATTAGGATCCACTTGAGGGTGCAGAGTGCACACTTGCTCAGTTCAAAACCGGCAGAGATTTGCTGGTGCTTATTATAAGGTAAGAAGGCAAGAGGGAATGTCCTTATTGCTCAATCAGTTGCGCACGGGTAGAAGAAAAGAGGAGATCCTGAATGGGAAACGGAAATTATTATTATCTGGACAAAGCCATTCCTCCCAAAATGATAGTAATGGGGATAAGATATGTAGGGCTGCCAGCAGGAGGAAAACAGACCTTGATTTTGCATTAGGAGGTGGCAGGGGGGCAAGTGGGGGCAGCAACTGTGAAACATGACCCCCCGGGGTCGGGTGTTGAGGATCCCTCCTGGCACGATGCTGCAACGCCCATGGGGCTCCCAGCACTTGGTCCTGCTCGTTAGCGGCACACGGACCGCAGGGAGCTCCCAGCAGAGCTGCTGCACTGCACTGATTAGGGGGCAGGAGAGATTGATTCATGATGAATGAATAAATAGGTAAGATTAAAGCACGGCTAAATGGCAAGGAAGGGGGAAGAGCCTAGGAGTATTTGAAGGGTGTTAACAGAGAGAAGGGATAAATTAAGGTGGGACAAGGGGTTTTAGCTATAAGGAACAGGATGAAATTAAAAGGCAATACTCATATTTTATACGCGTGGGCTCACCTAAATAAGGGGGCAGCCCGGAATAGCTGCTCTTCACTCGCTTCCCGGAGGATACTTTGTGCTGCACAAAGACTGCTTTGAGCACTCTGGATGTGACGGTAGCCATGTGAAATAAGAGGCATTTCTACAGAATTGACAGTGCCCTTCACACTCACTTCAGCTTATTCCTCACTAGCCTCCCCGCGCAGACAACAAGTATTTGTCAATGTAACTTTCTTTTTGTAGTAGTGAGATTTAAGCCTGTGAAATAATCCCCTCATTGGATATGCAAAAGGAGCCACAATACTTGGCGGATGTGAAAGCAAATCGGATGAGAGAGAAAGGGATTAAAGCGAGAGATCCTAAGGAAGGTCAGCTCCCGGGGTGGCAGCCCCAGATTTACCACCCCGGAGCAGACCGTCCCCCAGAGCAGCCTCGTGCCCGCGCACGTGTGGGCACTGCCTACGCAACTGCCCACGGGCTGGGCAGCTGCCCCAGGAGAAGTTCGTGGCATTTCCCCCGGCATTCTTCCACCCTGGTGAGGTCTTCCCATGAGAGGACAATACACTTTTACAGGAGTCGCAGAGAACAATCTTGTAATGAATACACGGACTTAACTCCAATTCATCCATCTTAATAGGACTTATATCATTTTCCTTGATGGTTCTGATTTTCTATCCCATTAATAATAAAAAAGCTTCTCTGCTTATATATAACGCAATTCAACAGTAAGTCTCAAAGGAGGATCAAGATCACTTTGGCTTTCCATCAATTTGATACTGATGCCTCTCCAGTTAAATAACTCGAGTGCGAGAACAGTGAAAGGGACCGGAGATTCATCCCGGCAGACACAGCTTTGAACCTGAATTTCTCTGAAGACAACAGGAATCTTCCGACCGATGTTGGTAGACTTTGCGTCACCTCCCGCAGAGCGTATTGGGGAGATTAAAGCCTCTGTTTTCACCTGGTGGGAATCAGTTTGACTTTGGTGGAGCGAGGCTGATCTCGACTGCCTGAGAATTGGGCCCAGAAGACACCACGTGAAGGGTCTGCGATCATTTTTCTGACGCACACGTTTCAAAATGGTGTCTGGAAAAGGGCTTGTTAGTCAGTGTTTGCCGAACGGAATACTTCATGGCAGCACTAATTAAAATAAATGAAACTTGACTTTTCAAGATGACGGTTTTTTATAGCAAAGTACAGTAGTTTGGAAACATCTTTAATTTAATTGCAAAATACTTTCTCTGGTTATTTACTTAAAATTGTCTCCCATTGCCGAGCTGCACCAGTATTTCTGGATGCACACTCTTGATTTCGACATTTTACATTACATTATCAAGTTAATCTACCCAAATCGTTAACCCCCAGCAGGAAAGATTTTTAATTATGTAGATTCACCAAGTGTTTTTCAATAACTGTTTTATTTCTATGAGTTCAACCATAACGTACTGTGGGGAGAGGAAGGGCATCGTCCTACGCTTGATTTCATTGAACCAGCATCTTGTAGGAGGCCTCTGAACACGCAGCAAGTTTCAGCAAATATATCTTATCCACAACAGAAAACAGCTAATGCCCCGGAGAATCCCTGCCCTCCTGGAAAGGAGTACTGATGGGAACTTCAGCAAGTAGGGGAGTAATTTAGACCAAGCTGAGCTTGTTTTTTTCCATCTAACACAAGCCAGTTTTATTTCAGTGTATCTCAGTTCTGATTTACATCTCGAGACTGAATCAGGCTGAAGCTAACAAAAAAGTGGTCACGAGCTTATAGCCACGGTTAGTCCTGCTCTTACGTGGGTTAGAAACCGCATCAAAGTGGAAAACAACATCTCATCCCATTTCTTAACATCATGGGGAAACCAAAGCTCTGGGAAGAGGATGGAGGGAGGGCACTGCATTGACTTTTAATAATTAGCAGTACTAATAAATGTTGGTTTGAACCCTTACCCCACGCCTTACCTCTCTCGTACGGCCCCCCATGGTGGGCACGGAGGGTGGGAGCCTTGCTCGGGGTGCCAGCGGGGACTCAGCTGCTCTCTCTGGGCTTGGAGTGACGCCGGGAAAGGCTTCTCGCTGGGGGACAAAAATTTCAGTATCATAAATGCTGGAAAAATCAGTGAGTCACAACTGGCAGAAGTCCATAAAATTGTGCTGATTTACTCATCCGAATCACTATCAAGAGCTGAGCAGCAGTTGAGAGGAAACAATTGCACAGAAGTGTGGTGTTCTCTCTATTAATGTCATTGGTGGGGTCAGGAGGAAGGATTCATGCCATCAAATGTACTGCATATACAGGATGATAAATGATGACAATAAACCTACAGGAAGGGAAACATTTGAAGTGCCAGGGTTTGTCTTCCAAAAACGATGATACCAAATTCTTCTGACTTGTGCAGCCAAGCCCCAAACAAAAAACAGAAATGAAGCGCTTCAGAAAGCTGAGTGCATTTTAATTGAATCTGGGAGAAGTGTCCTGTTCCTGGAGGCTCAGAGTGATGAAGACATCAAAGCACAACTGGGAGAAGCGAAGCATTTTGTGGGCAACTGACTTCACAACTTTGAGAGTGCCAGAGTACTGAAGTGATTCCCTCTAGAGGAGACCATTATGTGGAAGTCCCAAAAATGTATTGGCAGGCATCTTAGTATTAAATACAGCGTAATATGTCACCAAAGCTTATGCAAGCACCCCTCTGGTTTTCTGGTACCTGCCTCACCATGTCTCTCTCCCTTCTGTCCTTACCGAGAGGTGCTCCTTGGGAAGGCAGATGGGGAAGGACTAAACAACTGATAGCTCAGACCTGAAGGAACAAGTCTGACTCTTTTTGCAGGTACCTATGGCCAGTACGGTACAGTATAGATCACAAGTTATGTCTCTGAATGCAGTGAGTCAGTGCAAAACCAGCAATTAGGCATTTCCCTCTGAAAAAGCTTGCATGCTCTGTCTTCTGTAGTGTTCCAGATCCATAAAAACCCAAGTTTATAAAAAGTTTACCGATTAACTGCAGCTCAGTTGCTACAGTTCATATTTCTACATTGAAGTACGGGGTGCAGTCAACGGTGGGAACCACGGAGTAGTTTTACAAGTGGTTGGAAGCTTCCTCCATGGCTACTTTTGTCAAAGAAAGTTCATTTCAAGTTTTCTTTTCTTTATTCTTGTACCTGAAGCCCATGAAATCTCCAATCTGTCAGCCTGTGTGATGTTTCACCCAGTGTTGCACATTGCTGTATCAAAGTTAGTAACAGCATCTCTATCTACTGATACAGACATCATTATTTATTTGCCCTGTGCTGCACTCAGAAGTCCCAGGTGCAATCAGAGTTATCGTCAGGTCTGTACCTAATTTAAACGTCAGTCTAGTATCAGACAAGCCACTGTACTGCCAGTATAAATATGTGCTCTCTGATCATGGGAACGCACTTGCAACCAGCAGCCCTTCAACACATTTCTTTCTTGCCTCACATCTTTCTTGCATTTCAGATTGGCCGGGTTCTTACCAAAGACAAATTAGACAGCACGGAGAAGAAACATGCTGTCTCTGTCCTCTTGGCTTTTGTTACCCGCCTGTTGCTATCCCCAGAGCTGTGGATGCTGGCTACTGCCAGCAGACATGTGGCTATTGAACACAGGAATGAAAAAGGGAGAGAGAACAACAAAACACAGTTGCTTCATTGCAGGACCCACTAAGCGCAATGGCCGAGGACATGTTGTCCCTCTTGGGTTGTGGCAGAGACGTGCTGAAGCATCCATGAGCTCTCCTCCTGGGAGATCTCCGGAGAGAGCATGGTCTAGCCATGGCAATATGTCATCGTATGTCTGCATCTGGGAAGACAACATCCAATTGAGAGAACACAAAAAAACGCAATGTATGCGGCAACTATCCCTGATAATTTGGCCTGACACTCCTGAGGGCCTTTATGGAGATGAGTGGATGCTTTCAGGAGCTGCTGGGTGTATGAGCTTTACAACAGGGTCAGCAGGAATGGAGAGAGATCAAGACCTCAAGAAAGGAGCGGTTGCTTGGATGTACTTTGTGTATTGCTTGACGTAAATGAGGTTAAGAATGTGTATCTAATGGCAAAAAAAAAAAAAAAAAGGAAAAAAGCAAAAAAGCTTGAACCCATTATCCTTTTGAACTGGCATAAATCAGGAATAGCTTGGAAATCAACAGCCCAAATCTTCAGCTATTACCAATCTTCCTGGGGTTTAAATGAAGTTGAGAGAGCTCTGCTAGTTTACAGGAGCTGAGGATACGGCCTGATGGAATTACACAAGCATGAATATACTGTAAGCCAAAAGAGAATTAGACCCGTTATTTTTAAAAAAGCAAAGCTTGATTAAGGATGTTCAGTATAGGTTTAGAAAAAAGAGCACTGTTGCGCCTCACTAACTTCGCTGTTCTCTTGAAACATGACTACCAGGGAGATACTACACTGCACTGGGATTTTCTAAAAAACCAATCAAGGAAGTGTGGTTTCAGGGAGGTGGGGGGAACAGCACTTTCGTCAGTGCTAATTGCAGGCGTTAATGGGAGCCCTAGCACAGCTAACTGGCTGGTACTCTGCGGAAGTTGGAAGCACAAGTGCACTTCACTTTGTGGGTGCAGACATACAGGGATAATTTCACTTGCAGGACGGAGAGGCAGGATCCGAGCTCGAGAGGAGACGTGCTGATCACTCCCGACACAATCTGTCAGAGGTTCAAGAGCTGCAATGAATAGAGAGGGGGGTTCGGAAGGCATTTCTTAAGATTTAAACAGAATTAATGTCGACGACTTTCAGGCTTGGGTCTAACATTTGTGAAATACGGAGCAAGAGCATTATTATTTTTAAATGTATTGCATAAAACACAAAGACTAAGTTCTCATCAGGGGTGCATCAGCAGATATTTAACAGTAAAACCCAATGGTGGCATTGCAAATTGAGCATGCATTGTCAAAAAAGCTGGGTTTGTCCCCATAAAAAAACCCCATAACATTAAAAACTATGGAAGACGGCAGCCTGCTGAGACTTGGGTCTGGACCTGCCAGCGGCCACCACCAGCAGCCACGTGCAGGGACTCTTACAGGAGAGTCACTGGGATGGGCTGGGTCAGGTAAATTCAATGAAGGTTCACTGTTAGTGCTCACGTCCCTACCGAGAGGAGGCACCAAGCATGTCCTACACCAGCGCTTTACTTCAA
This sequence comes from Rissa tridactyla, assembly GCF_028500815.1. NCBI lineage: Eukaryota > Metazoa > Chordata > Aves > Charadriiformes > Laridae > Rissa > Rissa tridactyla. Next base: position 89,617,095 of record NC_071469.1, read on the forward strand.
AAGCTTTGGAGTTATTTTCTTAGTTATATCCCGCATCAGAGAGCTTCACAGATCTACTTCACACCGTCCAAAGTGCTGCTGTGTTATCAGAGATATTTGACCAGTTCAAGTTGATTCATTTTGGGGGTTTTTGGATGTTTTTGTCTTTTGTTTCAGTGGTGTTTTTTGGATCTTTTTGTCTTTTGTTTCACACTAAATATTGGACAAATAAGACCAATGCCGAATTTGACCACTGACATTAGCAGGACCTCTATTTCAATTCCCCTTTTTAGCAGCATAATGCAAACAGATCGAACAGCCTTTTAGATACGGTATTTTACATGACTTACCGCATCTCCTCTTATTCTTGTTTCTATCAAATCATCTTTAATATCGAAAGATTCTCCTACGATGGAAAAGTTCATTAGAGGCCAATGCCTCGTTGCACCCTTGCGTCCGCCTTCCCCTCGGCTGACGCAGCTCCTCCGGGTGCTACGTGCTCTGTCTCCCTTCATCATTTCTAGATATGGAAAACACAGTCAGAATATCACAGGTCCCCGTCTCGGGGAAGTCAAGCACTGCAGCTGCCAGGGATTTCAGCTAACACCGCAGAGCTCCTGAAAAGTCAAGTGTCTCCAGGAGGGGCAGACATCTCCTGCCATCCCTACCGCAACGCACCCAGATTTTTTCCCCTCTGTTGAGGTTAACTGTTGCTGTCCCTCTGCACAACTGGTTTGCTCAAAAGAAAGCCAGAACTTGAAGGTGTTTGTACTTTCCCACCCTTTCAAAGGAGGCGGGGGGAAAGAAAAAGGCTTAATATAGCCTGAGAAACAAAGACAACAGCATGGGTAAGTAAGAAAGCACAGGTGTAATTTCTGGGCACAGTAAGAAGTCTTTTAAAAGCTCTTAAATGAGTAGTGTGTACATGTTTACCACTACTGCAGCTGACATATAACCACGGGAGCCCTGCACTACAGGGATAAAATGAGAACTTGTGGAGGGCTATTGAGCACCGGGAATTTTCACAGTGAGGCAGAACAAAATTATTTAGCACTAGGGGGTTCTCTAATTTTGGCACACTGGGAAAATAAAGCAGTGCCTTTGTCCAGGACTAATATTTGCTCGCCAATGGCCAAACCCATCTGCTGCCATTCTCAGCTGTGACCTGGGATACGAAAGCTAACATTTCTCATGTGGGCTGTTCAAAAAATATGCAGAGATATCCACCCAAGGCTTACTGAAGGCCTTTTTTTATTCTATTTTGGTTGCTTTGCCTACCTAACTTCTCTTAATTGTCCCAGGGCTTATGCTTTGGCATATATTTAAAAATGTAAACAGATTTTCAAGGCTAGCTTTGAGCCTCTGGGAGCCTCCAGTGTTATAAACAACTGAGCTGGTGAAACACTTGAAACGTTTGCTGTGAGAGAAGATGAAAACCCCCCTGAGATGCGAGCAGCTTCGGCCGTGAGCGCAAGGCCATCGCGCCTCACAGCCCGGGTTTCGCTGCACTTGCTCGTGAATGACGGTCATGCAACGACTTTGCAGCCAAGCGCAGGTTTCGTGGAGGACAGAGCCCCCGTCGCTCATCCAAGTTGCCCATCTGGCTAAAAGCTACGGACCCACCACGTGCGTTTTGCAGCGGGTTAGGACTCGTGCCCGACACTTTGTAGGGCTTCACCCTGCAACCACTGAGGCTGCTGCCAGCAGCACCATTGATCTGAACGGCCGCAGCAAGACGCCTCGCAGGACGATCCCATTTTGATGGCTGAAATTACACTATCTACAGCCATTAAGTACCTTTTTCTCCTCATTAAATTTTGATCATTTTCTCTGATAAAATATGGCTTTGGAAGATTGCTGTTCCAGGTTCCAGCTTT